>NC_134713.1:135996966-136299996 GCF_049634645.1 Pelodiscus sinensis
TGTTTGCCATCATCCTCTTCAGCCAGGCAACAGTGGCAGAGCTCTGGTTTAACCAGCAATCTGTCACAGTGGCCCTTTGCAGTACCATTAAACTGGTGCCTCTGTGCCCAATGGCAGCCAAGAGGCATGATGATTTTTTAGCTGTGATTTTATTGTCTTTTTAAAACAAATTTTAAACCATGGTCCTGCAGACTAACACAGTAAATTCAGAAGCTTCAGTGGGGAGCCAAGTTAGTCTGTACTGGATAAACTAAAAAAACAACAAATGGTCTGGTAGCACTTTATAGACTAACAAAACATGGAGATGGTATCATGAGCTTTCGTGGGCTAAGCCCACTTCTTCAGATGAATATATACCTGGAGTTGGCAGATGCCTTCATTACCACTTGAATGGCTCTTTCATAGATTCTATGTTCTGCTAATAGCTCTGGCAGGTTTTTTCACTTTAAAGTTATCTAGATCATCTCTGGAGGAAGCAGACCCACAAAACAAGGATAAGAAGAGGCAGGTGGGTACACATTTAGAGCCAATGGCACCCAAAATGTTGTGCCCTACACAACACCATAGCGTTGGGTAAGGATGGCTCTGATAAAAAAGACTGAACTTGGAACAACTAGGCCGTGTCTAGATTGCATCCCTTTTCCATAAAGTAAGAGGAATAAGGGATCTTTCGGAAAAGGCTTTATTTTCCGAAAGATCCCCGTCTAGACTGGCGCTTTTTGCCGGCAAAGCCCCGAGCTAGAAAAAAGCGGCAGCCGTGTTTATGCAAATGAAGTGGGGAAGATTTAAATCCCTGCTTCATTTGCAATTGTGCTGTGTCTAATTTGCATCCCTTTTACGGAAAAGGGATGCAATCTAGACACAGCCCTAGTGTATAGTTAAGAATAAAGCATTCTGGAGTTTGGGTTCCCTGTTTAGATGAAAATATTTGTTATGGGTGACAAAGATGCTCTAATTGTCCCAGGTCATGTAACTGTAGCAGAGTAATTCTGCTTTGGCCCTGGACTTAACCAGCCTGTTTTGAGATTGATGGTTGGAATTGATATTTGAGGTTTTAGCAGGGAGGATACAAAAATCAAGTTTACAATAGAAAGTTTCATATATGTAGATACTGTCTCTCCAAAGTAATGGAAACATCTTTTCTTCCCGCTCCCAAATACTCAAGCCTTGAACCACAATTTGTATGTGATCCTTTGCAGTGATTCAGAGTCTCAGTGTCAAGTATTTTTATCCTGTTTTTATTGTAAGCCTGATTTACAAAATTCAGGAACTGTACATGCTTGAGAAACTGAGCTTAAAAGTTCAGCTCTCAAACAAATTGGGGCTGCAGCTCCTGTCATTCTGTATGCATGGCTAGAGGAGAAAAAAAAGCAGAATAGAAAAGGCATTACTTAGTTAAATGTTTTTGCACATTGGACTTGAAGTATAGGTGACCTCTAGTGCAATATTCAATATCAAATGAAGTCAGCCTAAATATCAGTTCAGATTTTCTATGGGTGTCTCTATGAATAGCATTTTCCTAATGAAAAGCAAAAGAATACCAAGGGAAAGCTGCCTAGTGGTGAGTAAAACAGCAGACAATGTTCCACATACCAAGGGGAATGAGTTAAATTCATGGCTCAATATTAATCTCATGGACTAGGGGTGGTGACATATGTCATCAGTGGTCCTTTGAGGTCAAAGATGATCTCTTTTTTTTTGCCGCTTTTATTTTTCATGAGTCCTTTGGTGACTGAGAAGTCCGATCCTTGAGCCGCATGTTCATTGGCAGACATTGCATATGGAAGACAGAGTTGAGCCATGATTTATAAAACCCATGACTAAGCGACCAGGGAGCTTTGCGAACAGGGGCAGCTAACAGGGAGTTTCGAGAGAGAGTTGGAAGGGGTTGAGGTACACTTGCCATTCTTTAAAACTTTTAAACTAAACAAAGTAAAACTTCCTGATTTAAATAAAAACCCTATCAATAATAATCTAAGTAGCTGTAGGAGAGAATGCAGGCAGAAGCCTAGCAGCAGAGTGGGATCTATCCTGTTTATTGCACTCAATATAGCATGTATGATTACCTGCCCTGTGGGCAGGTGGCGTATGTGTGCATTCGGTGCAAGGAGCTCCTGGCCCCAAGTGACTGCATACAAGCTTTAGAGGCCAGGGTGGCTGAATTGGAGGAGCTAAAGGAAGCTGAGAGGTATGTAGATGAGGCTTTCCGGGACACTGTAGAACTGTCCCACCTCCAGTCAGACAGCCCCTGTGCTGTTAAGGAGGATGAAAGGCTCAGGGAAGGAGAATATTCAACTGGAGCAGAGGGAAACCTTCCCATAGTTGGAACCCTCCTTCCAGAGGATGTTATGGTATCCTCTCGCACTGAAGATACATCTCTGGGGGAGGGAACTCCATTGGTGAGGAAAAGGTAGGTGTTAGTAATGGAGGATTTGATCACTAGAAACATAGATAGCTGTGTTTGTGATGACTGAGAGAACCATATGGTGACTTGCCTGCCTGGTGCGAAGAATGCGGATCTCTCGAGACATCTAGATAGTCTTATGTGCTGGGGAGGAGCTGGTGGTCATGGTACATGTTGGTACCAATGACATAGGGAAGGGTAGGAGACTGGTTCTGGAGGCCAAATTTAGGCTGCTAGGAAAGAGATTGAAATCCAGGACCTCTATGGTAGCATTCTCTGAAATGCTTCCAGTTCCATGCGCAGAGCCAGGTAGGTAGGCAGAGCTTCAGAGTCTCAATGAATGGATGAGCTGATGGTGTAGAGAGGAGGGGTTTAGATTTATTAAGAACTGGGGAAACTTTTGGGATAGGGGGAGCCTATACAGGAAGGATGGGATCCACCCAAAACAAAATGGAACCAGCCTGCTGACACTCAACATTAAAAAGGTCGTACAGCAGTTTTTAAACTAAGGATTGGGGGAAAGCCGACAGGTGTGTAGGAGCATATGGGTCTGACAGACATCTATTAGGGGAGGTTCTATTAATAGAGATGCTCTATGTTCTAGTCAGGAGGAAAGGGTGAAAGTATGAGTCAGATCAAATAAGACAAAATCAAATGGAAAAGGATCTAACACATCAGGAAATGGCAGACAGATAAATAGTAGTGACAAATTATTAAAGTGCTTATACGCAAATGCTAGAAGTCTAAATAGTAAAATTGGTGAACTAGACTGCCTAGTTTTAAAGGAGGATATTGATATAATAGGCATCATGGAAACTTGGTTGAATGAGGACTATCAATGAGACACAGTCGTACCAGGGTACAAAATATATTGAAGAACAGAGCAGGTTGTACTGGTGGGGGAGTGGCACTATACGTGAAAGAAAATGTAGAATCAAATGAAGTAAAAATCTTAAATGAGCCAAAATGTTCCATAGAATCTCTATGGATAGTAATTCCATGCTTCAATAATAAGAATATAGCTTTTGGGATATATTATTGACCACCTGATCAGGACAGTGATAGTGACTATGAAATGATAAGGGAGATTAGAGAGGCTATCAAATTTAAAAACTTAATAATAGTGGGGGATTTCAACTATCCCCATATTGACTGGGTACACATCACCTCAGGATGGAATGCTGAGATAAAAGTTCTTGATATGTTAAATGACTGCTTCTTGGATCATCTAGTTCTGGAACCCACATGGGGAAAGGCTATTCTTGATTTAGTCCTAAGTGGAGGGCAGGATCTGGTTAAAGAGGTAAATATAACTGGACCGCTTGGAAATAGTGACCATAATGTAATAACATTTAACATCCTTGTGGTGGGAAAGACACTTCAGCCGCCCAATAGTGTGGCATTTAATTTCAGAATTAAACAAAAATGAGGAAGTTAGTTAAACAGAAATTAAAAGGTACAGTGACAAAAGTAAAATCTCTGCAAGCTCCATGGAAACTTTTCAAAGACACCATAATAGTGGCCCAACTTAAATGTATACCCCAAATTAAAAAATACAATAAGAGAACCAAAAAAAAGTGCCACCATGGCTTACCAACGAGGTAAAGGAAGTAGTGACAGATAAAAAGATATCATTTAAAAAGTGAAAATCAAATTCTAGTGAGGAAAGTAGAAAGGGCTATAAACTGACAAATTAAGTGTAAAAATATAATAAGAAAAGCCAAAAAGGAATTTGAAGAGCAGCTAGTCAAAAACTCAGAAAGTAATAGTAAAATGTGTTAAGAACATCAGAACCAAGAAGCTGGCTAAACAACCAGTGGGGCCCTTGGCCAATTGAGATGCTAAAGCAGCTTTCAAAGATGATAAAGTCATTGCAGAGAAGCTAAATGAATTCTTTCCTTCATTCTTCATGGCTGAGGATATTGGGGAGATTCCCAAACCTGAGCCATTCTTTTTAGGAGACAAATCTGAGGAATTGTCCCAGATTGAGGTGTCATTAGAAGAGGTTTTGGAACAAATTGATAAACTTAACAGTAACAAGTCACCAGGGCCGGATGGCATTCACCCAAGAGTTCTGAAAGAACTCAAATGGGAAATTGTGGTTTGTAACTTATCCTTTAAATCGGCTTCTGTACCTAATGATTGGAAGATATCTAACATGACACCAATATTTAATAAGGGCTCTAGAGGTGATCCTGGCAATTACAGACCGGTAAGTCTAACATCAGTACTGGGCAAATTAGTTGAAACTATAGTAAAGAATAAAATTGTGAGACACATGGATGAATATTTGTTGGGCAAAAGTCAACATAGTTTCTATAAAGGGAAATCATGCCTTACTAATCTACTAGAATTCTTTGTGGGGGTTCAACAAATGTGGACAAGGGGGATCCAGCGGATATAGTATACTTAGATTTCCAGAAAGCCTTTGACAAGGTCCCTCACCAAAGGCTCTTAAGTAAAGTAAGTAGACATGTGATGGGGGAAGGTCCTCTCAATGACTGATAACTGATTGAAAGGCAGGAAACAAAGGGTAGGAATAAATGGTAAATGTTCAGAATAAAGAGAGGTAACTAGTGGTGTCCTCCAAGGGTGAGTACTGGGACCAATACTATTTAACCTATTTATAAGTTATCTAGAGAAAGGGGTAAACAGTGAGGTGGCAAAATTTGCAGATGATACTAAACTGCTTAAGATAGTTAAGACCAAAGCAGACTGTGAAGAGCTTCAAAAAGATCTCACCAAACTAAGTGATTGGGCAACAAAATGGCAAATGAAATATAATGTTGATAAATGTAAAGTACAGTAATGCACATTGAAAAACATAATCCCAACTATATACACAATATGATGGGGACTAATTTGTCTACAACTGCTCAAGAGAGAGATGTTGGAGTCATTGTGGACAGTTCTCTTAAAACATCCACTCAGTGCTTCCCTCCTAGTGAAATAGTTGTTCCTAATATCCAACCTACACCTCCCTCGCTGCAACTTGAGACGATTGCTCCTTGTTCTGCCATCTGTCACTATTGAGAACAGCCTCTCTCGTTCCTCTTTGGAACCTCCCTTCAGGAAGTTAAAAGATGCTATCAAATCCCCCCTCATTCTTCTCTTCTGCAGACTAAAGAAGTCCAAATCCCTCAGCCTCTCCTCGCAGATCATATGCTTCAGCCCGCAAATCATTTTTGTTGCCCTCCCCTGGATCCTTTCCATTGCGTCCACATATTTTCTGTAGTTGGGGGCCCAGAACTGGATGCAATATTCCAGATGTGGTCTTACCAGTGCCAAAGAAAGGGGAATAATCACTTTCCTAGATCTGTTGGCAATGTCCCTCCTAATGCACCCTAATATTCCATTAGCTTTCTTGGCTACAAGGGCACACTGACTCATATCCAGCTTCTCATCCACTGTCATCCCCAGGTCCTTTTCTGCAAAACTGCTGCTTAGCCAGTTGGTCCCCAGCCTGTAGCAGTGCTTGGGATTCTTCCATCCCAAGTAAAGGACTCTGCACATGTCCCTGTTGAACATCATCAGATTTCTGTTGGCCCAATCCTCCAATTTGTCTAGGTCAATCCGGACCCTATCCCTACCGTCCAAGGTATCTACCTTTCCTCCTAACTTAGGGTATGTCTAGACTACAAGCCTCTGTTGCCAGAGGCATGTAAATTAGACTACCCGACATAGTCAATGAAGCTGGGATTTAAATATCCCCAGCTTCATTGAAATAAAAATGGTTGCCACGCTGTTCTGGCTCAGCTGATCGTTGGCACAATGTGCGAGTCAAGACGCAGATCAGTCAACAAGGGAAGCCTTTGTTGACCGCTCCTGTAAACCTCATTTCATGAGGCATAAGGGAGCGGTTGACAAAGACTTCCCTTGTTGACCAATCCACATCTTGACTTGTGCACTGTGCCAATGATTAGCTGAGCCAGAACAGCACGGCAACCATTTTTATTTCAATGAAGCCGGGGATATTTAAATCCCAGCTTCATTGACTATGTCAGGTAGTCTAATTTACATGCCTCTGGCGACAGAGGCATATAATCTGGACATACTCTTAGTATCATCCGCAAACTTGCTGAGGGTGCAATACATCCTCTCATCCAGGTCATTAATGAAGATATTGAACAAAACTGGTCCTGGAACCAGTCCTTGGAGCACTCCACTTGAAACCGATCAACAGCCAGACATTGAGCCATTGATCACTATTTGTTGATCCTGAAAATCTAGCCAGCTTTTCATTCACCTTACAGTCCATTTATCCAATCCATACTTCCTTAACTCACTGGCAAGAATTATGTGGGAGACTGTAATAAAAGCTTTGCTAAAGTCAAGATATATCACATCCACTTACTTCCCCATGTCCAAAGAGATAGTTACCTCATGACAAAAGGCAATCAGCTTGGTCATCACCTGTCACTAGGTTATCTTGTTCATCCAGTAAGGGTCCCACACCTTCCTTGATCACCCTCTTATTGCTAACATGCCTATGGAAACCTTTCTTGTTACCCTTCACATCTCTTGCTAGCTACAATTCCAATTGCACTTTGGCCTTCCTGATTACACCTCTTCATGCTCGAGCAATATAGTTATACTCCTACCTGGTCATCTGTCCAAGTATTCACTTCTTCTAAGCTTTCTTTTTGTGTTTAAGCTCACCAAGGATTTCACTGCTATGCCAAGCTGGTTGCCTACCATATTTGCTTTTTCACCATGCATTGAGATGGTTTGTTCCTGTGCCTTAAATAAGGCTTCTTTAAAATACTGCTAGCTCTCCTGGACTCCTTTCCCCTTCATATTAGCATCCCAGGGGATCCTGCCCATTCGTTCTCTGAGGGAGTCAAAGTCTGCTTTACTGCAGTCCAGGGAGTGTATTTTGCTATTCTCCTTTCTTCCTTGCATCAGGATCCTGAAATTGACCATCTCATGATCACTGCTTCCCAGGTTGCCACCCAGATCTACTTTGCAAACTAATTCCTCCCTGTCTGTGAGCAGCAGGTCAAGCTGTGCATGGCCCCTAGTCTGTTCCTTCAACACTTGTGCCAGGAAGTTATCCATGACATTCTCCAAAAACTCCCTGGATTGTCTGTGTTCTGCTGTATTGGTCTCCCAACAGATGTCAGGGTGATTAAAGTCCCCCATGAGAACCAGGGCCTGTGATCTGGAAGCTTCTGTTAGTTGTCTAAAGAAAGCCTCATCTACCTGATCTGGTGATCTATAGCAGACACCAACCACAATATCACTCCAGTTGCTCTTGTTTAAGCTTAACCCAAAGACTCTCAACAAGCTTTTCTCCCTCTATATACACTGGAGCTCTAAGCAGTCATAATGCTTTCTTATGTATTGTGAAACTCTTCCTCCTTTTTTTCCTCCGCCTGTCCTTCCTGAACAGTTTATACCCTTCCATGACAGTGCTCCAGTCATGTGAGTCATCCCACCAAGTCTTCGTTATTCCAATCAAATCATAGCTCTTTGACTTGCAAGGACTTCTAATTTTTCCTGCTTGTTTCCCATGCTTTTTGTGTTAGTGTACAGACACCTTAGGTAACTAGCTGATTGCCCTGCATTCTCCGTATAAATCAGGGGTTCTCTGTTGCACCTTCCTCCTTGTGTTTCTTCCTGGTATCCCACTTCCCCACTTGCTGCAGGAATTAGGTCACTGTCCCCTGACAAACCTAGTTTAAAGCCCTGCTCACTAGATTTGCAAGCCTGCCTGTGAAAATGCTCTTCCCTCTCTTCGTTAGGTGGATCCTATCTCTTCCTAGCAATCCTTGTGCCCGGAACAGCATCCCATGGTCGAAGAAACCAAAGCCCTCTCTCCAACACCACCTGTGCAACCACATGTTTACTTCCACGATTTGATGATCCCTACTTGGACCTTTTCCTTCAACAGGGAGAATGGACGAGAATGCTGCTTGCACCTCAAAGTCCTTGATACGTCTTCCTAGCACTACATAATCTGCAATGACCTGCTCAAGGCCATTCTTGGCAGTATCACTAGTTGCTACGTGGAGAAGTAGGAAGAGGTAATTCCTACAGAATTTAAAAGTGCATGGAATCCTTTTAAATTGTATCTGTTTCTTTAAACTATCTTAGAATTCAACATCAAGGATATAATTTTCTGTCTTATTATATAAGATGGCCCAAAGTTCCTCATAATACTATTATTTTCTGTTATAGAGCACTTCCTAACTATTAGTATCAAAAGGCTTTACTAAGGAGCATTGCCATGAGGAAACTGAGGCGCAGAGGCTTCCTTAAGATCACCCAGCAGATCCTCAATACAGTCAACAATAACCAGGGCTGGCTCTTGGCACCAGCAAATCAGGCAGGTGCTTCGGGCGGCACTTTGCCAGGGGCGGCATTTCAGGTAAGCAGCTGGTGTTGCCCCTGGCAACGCCTAGCTCCGCCCTGCCAATTTAAAGGTCTGTGGCCCGGGAAACGCCGTGGCTGTGTGCAGCCAGCTGGCAGCACCAATATGCCCTGGAGCCTGCTGGCCATCCCTGTCTCCTCTCCTGCCCCGGCAATGCCTAGCCCCGCTCCGCTCCACTGATTTAAAGGGCCGTGGCCCAATGTGCCCTGGAGCCTGCTGGCCACCCTGTCTCCTCTCTGTCCTGCTCCTCCCCGCCCCTGGCAACACCTAGCCCTGCCCCGCCAATTTAAAGGGCTGCAGCGCAGTGCGCCCCAAAACCTGCTGGCCACCCCTCTTTCCTCTCCTGCTCCTCTCCTCCCCTGGCAACACCTAGTCCCACCCTGCTCTGCCCTGCTGATTTAAAGGGCCATGGGAGATGCCACGGCTGTGCAGGCAGCACTAGCACCAAGTGCGCCTGGCCCCAGAGTCTGCTGGCCACTCCTGTCTCCTAGTCCTGAGTCCTACTCCTCCCTGGCAGCCGCTACCTCCGAGAGTCTCTCCACTCCAAGCCATCAGCCACCCCTCCACCTACATCATATGGAAATCGCAGGTAAGATGCCCCCTTTCCACCTAGGATTGCCAGGTGTCCAGTATTTTTGCCTCTTGTCTGGTAAAAAAAAATCAGAAAATACCGGACACCTGGCAAACCTACAAACACTCAGCCTGCTGGCCTAGTCCCCAGCCTCTCCCCCCAAACTCCGACACCCTCAGGCCCATGGACCTTCTGAAGTCTGTTCCTAGTATATTTCTCTTGTTCATGTTTGTTGTAGAAGTAGAACCAAACAAGGATCCAGCACACACACACACACACACACACACACACATACACACACACACACACACACACACACACACAGAATATGAACTGTTCAACACTCTTCAGAGAACCACACATACTGTTTCATAGATATTTCTTTAAAGAATTAAACTTCGTTGATCTGGGAAAACTTTTGTGTTTGATGTCTAAGGCAAGCTTCATTCCTTAAATAGTTGTATTGGGCACATACAACTCTCCACTCCCTCCAACACTTCATAAACTTGAATATATAATGGCTACTAACAAGATGGACACACAAAAATAATGTGCACATGCACACCCACTGATCTCAGTTTATCTGATAACATAGATGTGTTAGAGCCACTGCATTCCAAAACAAATCTAGTTTAACTATACAAATATTTATTGATTTAGTTGAGATGTCTTATGTGCCATAGTTATCATAATTGGTTGTCAAGTATGTTAAAACAGAATGGTATTGTTAGCTGTTTGTAATTGGTTTGAAGATTGATTAAGTATAGCCATAAACTACTTGAGTTTTTAGATGTGGCAAAAGTTCTCCCTTCTATTTTTGGTACTTAGTTTATATTTCCTTAACTATTTGTGTTAATAGCTTTTCATGCATTCAAACCACAATTAAAAAGTAGCCTATTTCTAGAAGAACAATAAAGTAGAGATTTAAGGTACATTTCCCATTCTTGAAAAAGAGCTGGAAATCTTGTCTCTGTCACCAAAACAAAACAAAAAAATTGCAAAGTGCAAACATGTAAAAGCCAACAAAAAGGGGGGGGGGGGGAGAGCCAAAATATTTTTTTTTGCTTGGGGCAGCAAAAAACCTAGAGATGGCCCTGGCAATAACCTCAAGGTTTCCTTCTAACTTCTTTTCCAGACAACCATGTAGTCTTTCGTGAGAGGCCAGATCACAATGGATGTGCTGAGAATCAGAGCAGAGAACCATTAAAATCAAACAGTGCCTGGTTAACCATAATGGAAGTGATTAGGTAGCTTTTATTGAACTTATTTTCCCATTTATATAAAGTTTAGGAACAAATAGGGAAATTTCTCCTCGAGTCCATTTTCATACTTCTGAATGTTGGCTGTTGTCAGAGAAAGAGATTACGTAAAAACTGGCACTTGCTTACCAACAGATTTGCTTCTTGTGCATATTCAGAGCCATATCTGTTTAGCATAAGGACAGCAATATGTCTTCACTTCCTCTTATTCTTACTGACAGAGTAGAATCAACACAGTTATGGGAGTGTAAAGTAGATTATTTTGTAGTTTATAAATGAGCAGAATTATTAGATGGTGCAGCTGTAGTTCACAGCATACCGTCGTGCACCTCAATTGCATCTTTAGATACATAGTCCATCATAATTGGGTGATGGTACACAAGCCAGAAAAAAAAACCTCTTGACTGTCAGAAAGCCAATAGAATTTGAGTATCTACATGCTTAAATCCTTTTGAAAATTCCACTGAAAACATAAAATAAATGTTGGAGAAAAATCAAAAGGGAAGGGAAAGATCCTAAAGGTGTGTTTACTTGTGATTCAATGGAAAACCTCCATTTCTCCTTCCTGAACTCTGTTACATACCACACATCAACCATTGCAACAAAAAGTAACAATGTCACAGCAAAACAAAATAAAAAAAAAGAGGGACTTTTGTAACAATTTATAATGTCAGAGTGGTGGCACATTCAGACAACACAAAGGGTCACAACCCTTTAGTGGATCTGTTCAGTGTACTACTGTTGCAGTTTTCCTCAAGTCTTATTAAGCTAATACAAAATATAGTTGCAGTTTCTATAGGGGACACAAATCAACCCAAAATTCAATTGACTAAAATGAACTGAAGCAATTCATGAGTGAGGGTTGTAAAATGTGAGTCTATGTACTGCTGTACAAGGCATATCAACTCAAAGCTACTTTGTCAGTGAATGCTTTGTAGATGGAAAGCCCTGACTGAGTTGTTTTCTTCATATTAGATTTAAGATATCTGCAACCAATAAACTGAGCTGCCTGGATAAACATTGATGGTAAAGATAGAGAGGTGGTGGGTGATGTTACGTTGTCTTATCCTTTCTTTGAACCAAAAGTATTTGAATGCTAACATTGAAGAAACAAAGTGATAATGGACAAGGATGCATTTAAGGTTCTTTGAGGTGATTTCATATTGCTGTGTTTCCTAGCATTTGGTTTATAAAAAAGTGTTGTACTTTACCTTAAAATATCCAGATTCTCCAATTAAGGAGCTTACATTTGAAAATAGGGTTGAATAATCTACTGACAATGGAACCAGAATAATATCATCCAAAGTAACATGTGAACTGAATATGAATTTCCAGCTCTTTTCAGTAATTATATGGTTGCATTTATTTGCACATCTCAAGCAAAATGGACTTTATCACCTTTGATCTATTTATAAATTGCCTTTTTTCTCGCTTTTCTGGGCTGTCTTTCAACATAGTTTCAACCATATGAATTCAGCCTTGACCATAGAAATCCTGCTTCCTGAAGGGTTTATGTTTTTTGGTTAGTACTGACTCTTTAAGCACTGTGAAATCCAAAGGATCCTTGAAATCCACTGAGGAAGCAGTTTTAAATCACTTTGAATTGTTCAGCCCTATTGTAAAGCTTCCACCGAACCATTAACATGTGGGAAACCACTACTTGAGTGTCCTCCTTTCACTCTTTTGATTGTAAAGTATTAGTTAAATCCATGGTTCCTGTCAACTTATAATAAAAAGGACATGTTTGTTCTCTGATATCAATATGATAAAATGTCAGCTGTGTGGGTCTCCTTTCTACTGGAAGCATTCCCCAGAATACCATGTTATAAAAAAAAACCCCACAAAATTCTTTACACAATTCATAATCCACATTCACTCCTCCTTCAAACACACACGTGTACACCCCCTTTGAGGATCTCAGCCACCCAGGGACAAGGTCATGCTATATCCTTATTGTATATCTTGCCTTCCAGAGAAGATAATTTCAGAGGGCGTAAGGGCTGTGCTGTTACTGATGTACATCTGTACATTCCCCTCCCCCAAGCAATACAATTCTGTACAATTAGTGGGTTCTTTATAAATTAGTAGAGCTATTATAGAGGAGACAAAAAAAGAAGAGCTGTGCTAGAGAAGTACAACAGAAAGATTTGAAATGAGAAGGTGGGGCTTTCTAGTTGCACAAAGGAAATAAAAGGGGACATTCAATGAAATTAAAAGGAAACAAATTAAAAACTAGTAAACTTTCATATACAAGCTATATTTAACCTGTTGCCTTGAGATACTGTTGAGAGTAAGAGCTAAGGAGGATTCAAAAAAGGATGTATGAAGATGAGAACATTCACTTTTGCCTTAGACAGGATGAAAAATTATGATAGGGTCATAATTCAAAATGATCTGGAAAAACCAGAGAACTATTCTGAGGTAAACAGGATGAAGTTTAATAAGGATAAATGCAAAGTACTTCACTTAGGAAGGAACAATCGGTTTCACACATACAAAATGGAAAGTGACTGTCTAGGAAGGAGTACGGCAGAAAGGGATCTAGGGTCATAGTGGACCACAAGCTAAATATGAGCCAACAGTGTAACATGGTTGCAAAAAAACCAGATGTGATTCTGGGATGCATTAACAGGAGTATTGCGGGCAAGACACGAGAAGTAATTTTTCCGCTCTACTCTGCACAGATTAGGCCTCAGCTGGAGTACTGTGTCCAGTTCTGGGCACCACATTTCAAGAAACATGTGGAGAAATTAGAGAATGTCCAGAGAAGAGCAACAAAAATGGTAAAGGTCTAGAAAACATGATCTATGAGGGATGACTGAAATAATTGGGCTTGTTTAGTTTGGAAAATAGAAGACTGAGAAGGGACATGATAGCTGTTTTCAAGTATCTTGCGCTTGATTTGCATCTTCCCAGCCGGCGCCATTTTTTAAATTTACAAGCCCGGAATAACTGCCCGCATCTACATGTGGCAGTGAAACGGGCATTCGAAATAAAGCCCTATTTCAAACTACCTGTTATTCCTCCTGCAATGAGGTTTAACAGGTAGTTCGAAATAGGGCTTTATTTCGAACGCCCATTTCACTGCCGTGTGTAGATGCGGGCAGTTATTCCAGGCTTCTACATTTAAAAAATGGTGCTGGCCAGGAAGATGCAAATCAAGCGCAAGATATTTAAATCCCAGGCTTGATTTGCAATTCCGAATGCCTACATTTGCAGCCCTATTCTGAAATAGGCTGCGAGTGTAGACATACCCTAAAAGAGTATCACAAGAAGGAGGGAGAAAAATTGTTCTCCTTGGCCTCTGATGACAGGACAAGAAGCAATGGGCTTAAACTGCAGCAAGAGAGGTTAAGGTTGGACATTAGGAAAAACTTCCTAACTGTAAGGGTAATTAAACACTGGAATAAATTGCCTGGGGAAGTTGTGGAATCTCCATCACTAGAGATATTTAAGAGTAAGTTAGATAGACATCTATCAGAGATAATCTAGATCAAGCCTACTCAACTTTAGAAGCCCTGGGGGCTACAATTAAATTAAAGGAGATTGCCTATCTCCTAGAACTAGAAGGGACCTTGAAAGGTCATTGAGTTGAGTCCAGTCCCCTGCCTACACAGCAGGACCATATAGCACCCCTGATGAATTTTTGCTCCAAATCCCTAAATGGCCTCCACAAGGATTGAACTCACAATCCTGGGTTTAGCAGGCCAATGCTCAAACCACTGAGCTATCCCTCCCCCCAATGATACTCAAAGCACATGCCAAGGGCCACAATTTAAGTGTGGTTGCATATACATGCAAATATATGCAACTAGCTTATTTCACACTGATGGGCATGAATAAAAAGATTACAGCAAGACTACACAACATTCAGGCCCCATTTAAGTCAGTTCTGCTTATATGCAATAAATAAATAAATTGCAATATTTACCCATATTTCTACCCATTTCTACCCATATGACAGCACTTTTAATGAGCAATGACAGTCCAGGAATTTAATACATATCAACAGAAGACCATTATATTGACTCACCATTGTGGAGTGTGTTCCCAATGGAGGCCATGTTCAAAGGATCTCACCTGCAGGCCGTGTGTTGAGCCCTTCATTAGCCCAAACTACACCGTGAGCCACAAACACACAGGCTGCGGGCTGCATGCAGCCCACGGTCCACGTGTTGTGTTGCTCTGATCTAGACGGTTCTTGGTCCTACCATGAGAATAGGGGACTGGACTTAATGATCTCTTGAGGTCCCTTTCAGTTCTAGTATTCTATGAAAAAAGTTAGAAGGGATATAAATTGGTATGCATCTGGGTACTAACTGATCTGGGTTAGAAATACATTTTCTTATAGGCAGGTTATTCCTTACTTCTCCAATATGGAAACTCTGACAACTTCCTCTGAAATACTTGAAATATCTGATACTTCTCAGACAGGAGAATAACCGAGACTAGACCATTCCTGTGAGCCAATATGGAAATGCCTATGTAATCACTGTATGATTATTTCCCAATAATCACACAGTAAATACACAAATTGCTTGGCTCTGACTATTGTAATTACTTTGCCCTGATTGCCTCCTATTGTGAGAATTGTCAAACGAGCAACAAAGTTAACACTTCAGCTTCTCAACACCTTCCTCTAAGAAAAACTCCAACATTCACATAAAGAGAAGAAAGGAAAAAAGAAAACAAGCTGTCAAACTGCAGAAAGGAAAATTGCTATAAATGAATAAACTCTTTGAATTATTTCCTTCCAAAGGAAGACTCTATAACTTCATTGTATAATATCTGAGGGACTGGAAAGTTATTATTATCTGGTGCCCCAAGTATGTTATTTCCCTCCAAGCATACAAAGACTTACGCAAGTGACTAAAATAACAAACTGTGATCAGGCCTGTTGTTTTTAGAGGGACTAGTCACAGTGTGTAAATTTAAGCACAGGCATAAATTTTGATGGATCAGGGCTAATTTTGATACTAAAACTGGTTATTTTTTTCATTGGGAATTAATTAGCTGATGAATTAAGGTCTTGTTCACAGCCCACAAATCTTGAAAAAATAGGTTATGAGGTTTACAAACACGTTCATTGTTTTCTATTTTTCAAACTATGCATTCTGCAAATAAATGTTGGTTGTGATTTGCTCATAAACTAATTATGCCTAGGTGTTCCCAGAAGTAACAGTTTTATACTAACTGCCACAGCACCCTCTTCTGATCATCCTGGGAATTAGCTCTTTCTGGTGCTGGAGCATCCTCTTCTGGTGGTGTTTTGCCTGCAGACACTACTCCATTCATCTTCACCACATCAGGACTCACATCCCCTCCAAGACCATGGAATCCCTTCCCCTGGGTACTGAACTCTGGCAATGCCCACTCCAGAATTCTTCCCCTTCAAGGAACCAGATATCCCCCCATCCTACCACTTGCCTCAGTGACCCATTGCAGTCCTTAGTCTAGCCTCTTCGCTCCAGAGCAAACTGAAGTCTGAACTAGCCACTCTTATAATTGAAAAGCAAAGTGGAATTTCTGCCAACTTCATGCCTGGCCACTTCTCACAACTCTAGAACCTTCTCAGGCCCCTGCCTCAGCCCGGGAGCTTGTCAGGCCAGAGTTCCCTTGGCTCCCCCTAACCTTTCCCAGCACTTCTCTGTTCATGATACCTCTCAAGATTTAGACAGCAAGTCCTTCTTCCTGCAGTCCTGCAGAGAAACTGAGCTCCCTCTGCCCTGAAGCTCATTTTATACAGCCCAGCTGGGTCCTCATTGGCTGTCTTGAGCCCTCTCCTAATTGGCTTCTGAAACAGCCCTCTACCAAGGCTGTTTTTATCCCCTTATGTTTCAGTGCAGGGCAACCACCCTATCACACCAGATCATAGCTCATGACAAATAGTTGGATACCTAAGTAGCTCTTTATCATTTCTGGTCCATGATTTAATGATATAAGCATGGTACACACATGGAATCCCCTTTTGTTTCTGAAAATAATCCACATACATTCTTAGTTGTTCAAGGACTCTGTTGTGTTAATAAATGAAAAAGATTTTTTTCCCCAAATCCCCAAGTGTGTATTATCTGTGAGAATAGACTCATGGATGTTTATTCGTGCTAATATTCACAACACATTTGATTTCCAAAAGCATTCCTGTGACTAAAATTCCCTCACCCGAATGCTCAAATAAATGTGATAAATCCTGGGTAAGTCAATTGGCAGGTTATACTCACAAGAATTTTCATGCCTCTTATGCAAACTGCACTTTCTTCTATCAAGTAAGTAAACTGTGCAAAGGGCACAGGTTTCACTCCTGGAGAGGACAGGCAATGGTACCTGGCCATCCAATGGGGTCTTTAAACTGTGAAAGTACATCTACACTGCATCCCTTGTTCGGACTAGGGATGCAAATGGAGACGACCGAAGTAGTTAATGAAGTGCGGATTTAAATATCCTACGCTTCAGTAACATGATCTTGCCAACACGCTAGTTCGAATCACAGCTGATTCAAACCAGGAAGTGCGCACCAGGACGCGATAGTTTGGACTAAAACCCTTAGTCCAAACTAACGTTACTCCTCATAAAGTAAGGGCTTTAGTCCGAACTAACGCGTCCCGGCGCACACTTCCTGGTTCGAATCAGCTGTGAGTCAAACTAGCGCGCCGGTGAGATCATGTTAATGAAGCACGGGATATTTAAATCCCCACTTCATTAACTACTTCGGTCATCTCCGTTTGCATCCCTAGTCTGAACTAGGGATGCAGTGTAGACGTACCCTGAGATATCAGAAGAGAAACATTACATTAGAGCTGCAGTTCCACAAGACACTCACACTGTATTGCCCACTTGCTGTCCTAAACAATCTGCTCCTTGTCTCCTGGCTTTTGCAGCTTCATCCATTCCTCAAGAATTTCTGTCATGGGGATCTGTCACCTAGGTCCTGCCACTGATGGACTCTAGCCACTAATCCAATTGGTCCACACAAGTTCCCTACACAATACGCATCATGAATGCATTTTTAGATATGAAAATTGACTATGTGCAGTCAAATGTTTTTTCCTAAGGCCACAGAGAAGATATCAGTGCTCAGAATATGAATTCAAGATTTACTAACCCTCATTCCCATATTTAAACCAATAGCCCAAGTGTCAGAAAGGATAGAAAAAAGGAAGGAACAAAAATAAAAACAAGTATAAACAACTGTTTGGATCAATAACAGCATACCTATTTGGAAATGCAGACCAGACAGTAAATCAACATCACTCCACTGATGTCAATGATTTAAACCAGCTGAGGATATGGCCCACAATTTTCAAAGTTCAGGTCTGATTATCTTTGTATGCCAGTTGATTCTCACTTTTGACACTCTGGATCTTGCCTTAGGCATTACACAAGGGAGCGCACCTAGATGGAAATACAACCATAATCTAATTTACCTCCTTTCGTCCAAAATACACATTTCATATCATTTAAATTAATAACTCAAAATCAGAGTGTCCCCTAGAATTGATGTGCATAAAACATCTAAAATAGGTAAAAGATATAAACTTTCTGCAACCACCTGCATGAAGAACTACTGCAAAATACATCTGAGATGCGGTTTGATGTAAAACAACTTGTGGACAGCCTGTGGGTGGGATGGGGCAACACAAGCTGCAAAAAAAAAAAGGATTCTTGTCTGATAGCTTTTCTGAAGAAAGCCCCTCTCTTAGGATAACACGTCACAAAAGGCATGGAGTACACAGAGCATCCTAAGCTTTGCTCACAAATTAGTCAGAAGACTGGTTGTGTGCAACACTTGAAATGGCATTTCCCAGCAATGACTAATATGAATGAACTCTAGGGTTACTTATACAAGTGGCTAGCCTGGCTTGACAATTAGAAGCAGGCTTTCAAAGAGAGCCCACCCTATGGGAACCTGCAGTGTTCTCTTCCTTCCATCAATCACCAAACCATTGCGGATGTCTCTCTTCCCTGTATGATACTTGTCTGTAAACATAGGGGAAGGTTATCGCATTTAGATACAGACCTGTGTAGTGGACCCTAATGGATAGTATGTTGGGATGCCTACATAATGCACTCTTTTAGGATGCTTTCTGGAAAAGATCCAGTTCCCATTAGGTGAAGCAGAAGGGGAAGTGGCCTCATCTCATTTCCCCTTGTCTCCTACATCTGCCACTGTCATTGCTAATGTGCTGCAAGGTCTGATCTCTCCACATACTTTGTGGCTGGCCCCTGTGCAGTTACAAAAGAAATGAGGTAGTTGCCCTGGATTCTCTGTTCCCTTCCTGTTACTGGACTGGACCAGACCCAATCTGCCCCTCACAGTAAAACATTAAGGATCCTCAGAATCAAATAACAGCACCCCTGGCTCAGCCTAAAGTTGTGCCATACCGTAAGTATGGAAATGCCAATTAATTATTTCCTGAAGAATATTCTCTTCTGTAAAATGACCTGTATACTGGTACTGCTCAGAGTACCTGTTTATATTCTTCCAATGGATTCACTTCTATGCATTTCTGAATAGGAATGCATGATTTATTACTGGTATTGTTTCCCTTGTCTTTCAATGAAATGAAAAGCAAAAGCAAAGAAGGGAAGAGAGATTAAAAGATGCAATAACATTTTGGTTTTAAACCGGGGTGAATTTAGCTCACTAGGTTTGTGATGGCAGAAGAACTTGCAGATGTGTCCAAGAGACAGCTTTGAATGTAAGATTGTACAAAAGGTTCCTGTACAGTAAGTATACGGGAATGGGACATATACCATGAAAAAATGGCCCATCTCCCCATGTGGAAAGAAACTTTTTCTGCAGTCCCTCTACATGCCATCTCCATGATAATACATACTCTATCCCTTTTGCAGAGTTTTCAATTGGCTGATTGCCCATCACCTATGGCATACATGTCCCACACAGCTCCACAACGTTCTTTTGGCCATCTCACCTTGATAAATAATCTTGGCCAGCATCTCTTTAGTTTGCCAACTCAGGGCAATAGACAGGGAACCTCTGTGAAGGCTGTTTTGATCAGCATCCAAGATTTTGTTCCAGTCAGTACCAGACTTCAGATACTTCAGTGGAGTCACAATGGAAATTCTTACATAGACCTATAATGGAAGAGAGAGAGAGAGCTCAGTTAATAAGCATAGTCATCTGCCAGCCAAGTGGCCAACTTCTGATTCAGCACTTAGTTAAATTGCTTCACCTCTCGGTTTCTCATATGCTAGTAAATGTAAGTTCACATATTGAAGAAGCACAGCCTTATAAAAAGAATCATGTAATTCACAGCTACATTATTCCATGAATTTATCCTTGCTTTTGATTACACAATTTTCAAAGATCTTGATTTTCTAGATTCTATGCATTTTTGAAATCTCTTCAATATGTGTTTTTTATTTCTTTTTTACTCTAAAGACTGATTCTGAATATTTTAAATGCAAGCTGTTTTGCTTAGTAGCTACTAGATTTATTAGTCATGTGATACTGTTTCTGTTCCCTGATTGGAGGATCATGCAAGAATTTCTGATGTAAATTCATGAGGATATGAACTGAAAGTTTAATTCTCTAGAGTCATGTGGATTTTTTTGTGTGCATGTGGTCTCACAGATCACAAAAGGGATGCAAACATAGCTGGATGGAATTACTCAAAGCTTACCTGAGCAATAAAGGCATTTGGGGACTTGCCTGGTAGCGGTCAGCTCCCATATTGCTGTTTTGTCCTTTTGCGGGAATGGGACTAATAGCTGACTAGCATAGTAGTAGTTGTAGTGGTACCATACCTGATTCTGTCCCAGATATACTACTTTATAGACTTAGCAAAGGTTAGCCTAGTTTATTCTGGGCCATGGGACCCAGTTTCTCGCTCATTCACTGATACTTTTTCTCTTCATAAAATTACTGGGGGATAGAGCACAGAACTGAGACTTATAAGACTTTGGTTCTGTTTCTAGATCTGGCCTTCTGGGTGACCTTGGATAAGACATTTCTACTCTCTGGCTATCTCTACACTCGTGGCTTCTTGCGTGAGTAATATGCAAATGAGGCTAAGCGTGGAATATCGCCGAGCCTCATTTGCATACCTAATGAGCCACCATTTTTTCCAGAAGAGGCTCTTGCACAAGAAGGAGCGTTTACACTGCCCCTTCTTGCGCAAGAAAAACCGTCTTGCGCAATGCTGTTACACCTATTACTTTTCAGGAAGAACAGCATTGTGCAAGAGGGTTTTTCTTGCACAAGAAGGGGCAAAGTAGTCACTCCTTCTTGCGCAAGAGCCTCTTCTGAAAAAAATGGCTCATTAGGTATGCAAATGATGCTCAGCAATATTCCACACTTAGCCTCATTTGTGCAAGAAGCCGCGAGTGTAGCCATTGCCTCTGTGTCTCTAGGAGTGCCGTTTCAGATTTTGGTGTGTGTGGGGATGTGACCTGTGCATGCTGTGATGGGGGGAAGAGGTGGAGAGAGTGAAAACATGGGGGGCAGACTGAGGACAGAGACTTCAGCAATGCTGAGCATGTTCAGTATAAGCTAAGCACTAAATGGGGAAGGGATAATGGAGGACTGTATACAATTCCTATATAAAAGAAAGAAAACTAAATAAATATTAGACCCACTCATTTCTAACAGTAACATATTCTGATATCTTATGGCAAGTCACTTAAGAGACACTGATTTAATATATATTCTTACTTTGTTACTAACTCATCATGATCCATTCCCTGTCACCCATTCCAAGATTCTGGCAAACAGAAGATAGGGACATCTTCCCTGCCCAATCTGGCTAGTAGCCATTGATGGACCTATCCTCCTTGAAATTATTTTGTTCTTATTGGAACCCTGTTACAGTTTGTTTTTCCACCATCTCTTGGCAAAGAGATCTACACGTTGATGGTGGAAAAAAAAATATTTTGTTTGTTTTAAATCTTCTGCTTATAAATTTAATTTTATAAATTTAATTGGGTCAGCTTCTTGTGTTATGTTAGTGAAGAAATGAATAACATTTCCTTATTATATTTTCCACACCATTCATGATTTAGGTATCTGTTTCTCAAGCTGTCCAAAAGAGAGAATGATTCTGAACTCCTTTGAAATCTAATGAAGAGCTTTAGGAGTTAGATAGTCTTACTAATGCACTTCATATGTCCAAAACATGGTATCTCTCATATCTAATTACCACCCACAGCACATCTGAAAGTCAGGTGCATAACTAAGTGTTGTAAGTATCATTATCCTCATTTTATAAAGGGGAACACTAAGACAGAAAAGTAAATAATTTGCTGAAGGTTATGAGTCAGCAGAATATCCAGGATTTAAAATTCAAGGCCTCCTGACTCCCAAACTTATGCTCGTTTCTTCAGACAATGTTGCATCCCAACTTTTTTTTGCTTTAATATGAAAACTGCATCGTAGGAATGTGTAAGACATTGTTTCTTTCTTCTATTCCTGAGACAATCCGTAATTTGGAATTCATGTCTCAACATGTGTCTCAGGCATTGAGGACTACATACATGCCAAATCTGAAAGAAAGCTGCACTATCTAAGCAAAAAAGAAGAAAATATTTTTTTCTTAACAGATGAATAATGGTCTAATTTATAATATACCAGGATAATTCAAAAATAACAAAGGATTTTTATGAAAATGTACAGTTGAATTAGTTTGTGAGTTGATATGTAAGACTCCTAAATGGCTAGAAAAAGGAGTTTAGAATGATAATGTAGAATTGTTGTGATGCTATAATGCAGGGGTAGGGAACCTAAGGCCCAGGGGCTGGATGCAGCCCCCCAGCTTGCCTGCATCTGGCCTCTGCAGCTCAGGGCTCCCTCCCCCTGCATTGGGGAGCCCATGCTGATGAGGGGTGGGGTTTTTTTCACTTGTGTGCAGCCCCTGACTGATTTTTCTGTCTGTCAGAGGCCTCGACCCAAAAAAGGTTCCCTCCACCCCACTATAATGCATTGCTAATTATTGTTTAATGCAAACACTGCCACATTATTGTAACAGATCGATAAACTGTACTTATGTTGTAAGACTCTTTCCTCACTTGATGACTGCCTAGATGAATGGAGGATTATTTGATTTCTCTCTATTATACCAGAAAAAAAGAAAAGACACAGAAAATAGGAAGGGGAACAATGTGAGAGGATGATAAGGAAAGATTTTCCAAACATTTACTGTTGCAGAAAGGCAGTCGACAATTGTTTCAAATTATTCTCTCAAATTTCAGATTCTTTCCCATATTCCTTTCTTTCATTTTTATAAAACTGAGGGCCAGGGCCAAAGCTCATTGAAATCAACAGAAAGATTCCTGCTGACTTCTGTGACTTTAGAACAGCCCTAAATCATGGCTGTTTCCTCACTCCTCAACACTTTTGTCCTTTTTCTCCTTTGTTCCACATCGAAAAAGAAAACACTGTAGGGTTTATACATGTTAGAGCTTTACCCTCTGATCTGTTCTGTTGTATTCTATTCAGGTTCTTATACCACTCTCATCAATACAGTATCGGAACATCCTTCAGAATTACCCTCTGCTCCTCTTATGAGTTATTCAATAGTTATTAATGCTTAATGGCGGCTAGAAGATTGAGTGTGAGACCAAAGATGGTGTGGCACAAACGTAAGAGTTTGCTTTGGAGAGAAACCTGATGACCTCTACTATTTCTCTTTTATTTTCACTGTGCAGGTCAGGTATCCGTTCATTTTTATTTAATGTACATGATGATGACAGACTCAAACAACACAAAACAATGATGAATAATTCCCTCGTGATATTTGTTTGAGATGACACAATGTGTTAGCACACAGTTTTCCTTAAAGAAAGGTCTTTAAACTTATAATGATTTCCTTTTTCAGTTAGGGAGCAAAGTACACCAGTTCAACTTTCAGGCAAATATCTTTTATTAGGTTTCCCCTAAGACTGCCTGAATATAGCACCTTGAGTTCTTTCACACTGACTTTCAGGCTGTCCTTCACTTCTAGTAAAAACATTTAAAATTTAAAGGAGGGAAAAAATCATTTGTACATTTTGCAAGTAGAGGGAAGAAATCCTACTTGGTGTGATTTGCTATAACGGTACATTTATCAGAAGCTGTTCATTTTATCTGCTGCAGAACTGCTCTTTGATGGCATTAATCTACAGGAATGATTACAAGGAAGTAATTCAAAGGTGTTCAGAGAGAAAAGTGGCATGAGACTTTCCTTCAATTTTGCTAAAGGCTACATCAGACCCGTCAATAAATTATAGAATTTTAGCAGGAAAAATATTGTGTACGTATGCTGTGTGTTTACAGGAAGCGAGAAACTTAGGACAATGAAAAACATTTAATCAGAAAAAATACATCTTATTATTTATCATAACGTAGATTCTAGAAAGAAAAAAAATTAGTGGGTGGTTTGAAAATCAAATGTCCTTGGAATTTTTGACATTTTTTTTTCAGTCTACCAAAATCAGTTTTTTCTTGAAATGATTCTGAAGATGAATCACATCTTCCTAAGCAATTAATGGTTCCTAATATTTGGGGTGAATTGGATTAATTATTTTTGCTGAGTCTGATCAAAATTAAAAAAAAGCATGTTAGGACATCGGAAAAACTGTCAAAAACCATTTTCACAAAATATGTTATATGATATTATGGAAATTTAAAATGTGCTCTATAATGAGTGTCAAGAAAACTGTGGAGTGCCTCAAATAGAGTTGCTTATTATTCAAAAGATTCCTACACCCCTCTTCTAGATAATTTTAGTTAGCTATAGGGTAGTTTTCTCTTTTCTACATATACCATGTAAGCCAAGAGGAAGTTCTCTTCTGAGTTTACTGTACTTCAGAAATGTGTAGAACTTGGCCCCAATCCAATAAAACACTTAAATATATGCTGGATCATGGGATTACTCACATGTTTAAAATTTAGCATTAACTATTAAATTCCAGGGGGGCAGAGGTAATTCAAAGCAGAGGGCTTTTGAAAATTCCCCAGTGGGAATCAGTGGTGCTCAGTACTTTTGAGACTCAACCCAAAAGGATTTCCTCCTTGTGTAAAGGAAAATATAACCCCAAAAAGATGTGAGAGTGAGTATAGGATTGAAACTCAACAAAGTGCTCAAAGGAAGTAAAGAAGAAATGGAAAATATTCCTGGTTAAAAAGGAGAAAAATAGAAAAAGTAAAATAGCCATTTACAGAAATATTGAATGTTTCTAGTTTAATGAACAGAAGGAAGAAATTTAAGCCTATTTTCAGAGGTTAGATACTGAATGTTCTTGAAGATTGTGGCAAGAGAAGGGTTTTTTTTCTGATTAGTGGCAATAACATTGATATTTGCTGTACACAGAAAACAAAACACCACCACCTATGATTAGTTACATGAATAGATATACCAGAAAACTTGAGGAAGAAAGAGATAGAATGTGTGCTTTGCCTGGACCAATTCATAAAATAAAACATAGAACCTTTATACAATGGTTTGCGATGGCCCGATATAATTATGACATATGTCCTTGGCCCTGCATTTATGATGGCGTACTACACCTGTCATAAACGCAGACTCGAGTTGTGACACCCCCGACCTGCAACGCTATCTCTGGAACCGATCGCATCGCAAGTCAGGGGCAGCCTGTAGTTGTCTAAAAATCTACATTGTTCAGAGTTGAACAAAACATTGGCTAATAACAACAACATCTAGCTCTTATACAGAATTTTTCATGAGTGGGTCTCAAAGCACTTTAGAAAGGATGTCAGTATAATTACCCCATTTTACAGATTGGGAAACGGAGGCAAGTGATTTGGCAAAAGTCAGCCAGTAGACTAGCAATAGAATTCAGTTCTGTTGAATCCCAGTCCAGTGCTCTATATGGCTACTAAACATGTTGGCTGTGTCTAGACTGGCAAGTTTTTCTGCAAAATCATATGATTTTACGGAAAAACTTGCCAGTTGTCTACACTGGCGGCTTGAATTTCCGGAAAAGCACTGACGATCTCCTGTAAAATCATCAGTGCTTTTCCGGAAATACTATGCTGCTCCCGTTCGAGCAAAAGTCTTTTTCTGAAAGACTTTTGCACGAAAGGGCCAGTGTAGACAGCACAGTACTGTTTTCCGCAAAAAAGCCCCGATCGTGAAAATGGCTATCAGGGCTTTTTTGCGGAAAACCGTGTCTAGACTGGCCATGGACGCTTTTCCGCAAAAAGTGCTTTTGTGGAAAAGCATCCTGCCAATCTAGACGTGCTTTTCCAAAAATGCTTTTAACGGAAAACTTTTCTGTTAAAAGCATTTTCAGAAATTCATGCCAATGTAAACGTAGCCATTGGCTTTAGCATTTGCCTAGTTCAGAATAAAGTTATTACTTTATAACCAACCAGAGTTCTGAAGTTATTATATAACTAACTGGATACTGTCATGACACCAAACAGCTAGCACACTTGCCAATTACTTCTTTTATACATATAAAAAAAAAATGAGTGGGCAGCAGTCACTGAATTCAAAGTCCTAATACAGTAGACTTCCGATGATCCGGAACCTATGGGATTTAGGTGGTGCCAGATTATCAGATATGCCGGACTATCAGAAGGTACTATAAGATGGTTTTATATATACTGTATACATTATATACTGTATATAAAGTGTTCTTAACCCTTTTTATTGTACATACTGTATCCAGTATACTGTAATGTTTTAGTTTTTTTAAGCCTTTTTTACCCTTTTTGCTCAGTTCAGCTGCTGCCGCTGTTACCTTGTGACTTATTTTTTGCCGAAGCTCACTCACTAGGCTCTTGCCATTTTGATGCCGGACTATCAGGAGTGCCAGACTATTGGATGCCCGACTATTGGAATTTTACTGTATTCTGTTCCTTTAATAAAGGCTTTGAATATTTATGGGGTTTTACAGCAAAAGCAACACTAAATAAGCAACACAGTTAGTGATGGTGGGGGTCAGAGCTGGCATGCTCACTGCCTCAGGGCTCTCCAGCCCTGCCCCCACTGTCACAAATCCCGTTGCTTACTTTGTGTTGCTTTTGCTGCTAAACCCCATCAATAGCCCAGTTTTCTTGTGTTCCTAAAGCTCACCCATCAGGGTTTTAACCAGCCACCGGAAAGGGTCAGGGAGTGAATTCACCCTCTCCCTTCAGTGAATTCTGGGAGGGGTTTTATCTCCTTCTATGCATCAAGGATGGCTGCTGCTGCAGATGACACATTGGGCAGCATGGGCCAGGGCTTTGAGGTGGCACTGAACATGCCAGTGCATGGCTGACTGGTTCATGCTCAGGGGCTAACTGATCAACATATGAAGGGTTGGGAAATAATTTTCCCTGAGGTCCGATTAGCAGTGACCTGAGGGCAGGGGTGTTCATCTTTATTTGTAGCACATGAGTGTAGGTCACTTGCCAGGATTATCTGGATATAGCTCAATTATTTTCCTGCCATTGTGGGGACTTTAAGCACTGATACACTGCGGTCCCTCCTATTCTCTGCCTGTGGCACATATTAGTTCAGTCTTCACTAGGCTGTAATACCTTGGTCTAATATTAGTTGTTGGCTGGGGTGCTGGTGGCCTGTGATATAGAGGAAGTCAAAGTAAATGCTCTAGGTCCATCTGGCCTTAATTTCTATACCTCTTTAACACCTCAGTCCTCTATACTTAGCATGCTAGAAAAGTCTGAACCATGTGTTTCATAGATGAGCTTGTTCTGTCCTGCATTGAAACAGCTTAGTTAATTATTAAAAAGCCTCCTTTGTGGATTTACTATAAATAGGACCAGATTTTATTTCCTCATTCATGTGTTGAGGTTAAAATGAAGAAACTTCCTTCTCAGACACATGGGCAGGAAATAGACAAAATCCTCCCCTATATAAAACACAAATGAGACTTCCTGAATACAGGAGGGTGGGAAGCCTAGACTCTGATAGCAGATGGAAGGGCCTGACAATGACTCTGCTTCTGTCTCTTCCAGTTGTCAGTCCTATTGGTGGTGCTGGAGGGAGTAAGAAAGGGCTGTACTTACGGTTGCTAACCCTCCAGCATTGCCCTGGAGTCTCTAGGAATTAAAGACTAAAGGTTATGTCCAACCCAAACTGGTAACCCTAGCTACACTTCCACAGTGGAGTTCTAAATTCCTGATCACTTTGGTACCTTAGAAGCTTTTCACCTACTTCCATCCCTTGTAGGCTAAATTCCTCCACCTGTTGCTGCAGGCATGGGGCAATTAGTGTGGATGTGGCTATTAATAGCAACATACTGCCCGCAGGTACTAGGAAGACATTTCATAGGATCACTTTTTTTCCCCATTCAGGTCAGCAGGGCACCATTATAATAATCTAATCTGACTTTCAGTATAACACAGGCCTAATAATGATAACCCAGCAGTCTCTGCATCAAGCTCATAGCTTCAGGCTGAGCTGAAGAATGCACCTTAGAAAGATGTCCTGTCTCACTGTAAAGGTTTAAAATGATTCAGAATTCATCACATTCACAGGGAAGATATTCCAATAGCTAATTACCCTCACTGTAAAAATACTGCACCATACGTCTAATCTGAGTTAGTCTAACTAGCCAAGCTTCCAGCTCCTGCACTATGTCATGCTTATCTGTGCTAGATTAAATGAGAACTCTTTTCCCCACATAGGTAATGGGACAAGGCCCTCAGACAGGACCCTCACCCTGCCCACAAAACACCAGAGACCCTTTCTGGTGCAGCCACCTGTGCCTTGTATAGTCAGTGGCAATTTCCCACCACCTTCTAGTTACAGAGCTTTTGTTCACAGTAAACTCAGCCAGCCTCTCCTTCCAGCCTAGAAGGCACACTGCACTA
The DNA here is from genome assembly GCF_049634645.1 of Pelodiscus sinensis. Lineage (NCBI taxonomy): Eukaryota > Metazoa > Chordata > Testudines > Trionychidae > Pelodiscus > Pelodiscus sinensis. The sequence goes on from NC_134713.1 coordinate 136,025,353, forward strand.
AGCCTCTATTCCCTGTCTCCTTATCTAGCCCTCTGGCTAATGAGGCCCAGGGCTGCTTCCATTAGCCCATCAGAGCTTGCTCAGCTGGCTGGAATTGGCCGTTTCAGCCAGGCTGCAGAGGCAGAGCTCTGGCTTAGTCAGCAGTCTGTCACATACCTCCCCCCATTATGAACTGCCAGGTTCTGGCCTGCCCCAGCTCTCTCGGGGGACCCCACCCTGATGCCTCAGTGCCTCCTGCAGCTGAGTGCGTAGGGCAGCCTTCCAGTCCTCAAAACTTTCCGCCTCTGGAGGTGGCTCACCTCCCTTTTTCTTGGGGTCCTCTTTGGGGAGCTGTCCCTTGCTCTTGGTTGGGCGATCCTTAGGACCCCTGCTCTGGGGTTCCACCCTCCCTGGGCCACTCTGGTCCTTGCTTGGGGGTTCCCATGGGGGGAATCCCTGCCTGTGCCCAAGCACTCCCTCAGGATTTCTTCGGGAGACTCCTCTGTTCCCTCCCCACAAAAATTACAGTGGAAGGGGCCTGGCCCATAAAATTCAGGCCTGGTCCATAGGTCTGCATACCAAATGCACCCCTGTTGGCGCCCTTCCTCAGATACCACTTCAATCTGCTCTCGGGGGTCAGGGTCGGTACAGTAATTCCCCGGGCTCCTTCCTCCCTCCCAGTGTCTCCTGCGGACCGCCCCCGACGCCCCTGAACCTACCCTGGCTCAGCGGTCCGCGGCGTCCGGTGTTCAGGTGGGATCTCAGGGGCAGGTTTTCCGGTCCCGGTGCGCCCCTGGCTGTCCCATTCCCTCCTGGGCCAGCGCGGCGGGGTCTGTCCGCTGCCTGAAGAGGGGCTGACTGCTCGCCAGGGGCAGTGGCTGTCCCGGAGGCCCCGGGACCAACGCCGGGCCGATAGCCGGGCTGAGCGGCGTTCACGCTCCGTCCTGCAGACTGCTCCTCTGCCGCTGCAAGGAGCCTGCTCCCTGCCCCGTTGGCGGCAGGCCCTTTTGAAACGGCCCGCCGCGCCGGCCGTCGCCCGGGGCCCCGACCCTTCCGGGCGCGTCCCGGCGTGCGGCCCTGTCAGGCAGCCCCGTCCCTCCGCCCCGCCCCCACCATGCGGGGCCTCGGGGGACGAGCCGTATTCGCGCTGCTGGCGCAGGCGCGGGGGTAGCACCCCAGCCCACCGCCCCCTCCGGCTCGCGTTGGAGGAGTACTGGGGGGTCCGGGCCTGGCCGTCAGCCCCCTGCCAGCGGGGGCTCCGGTCGCCCCGCACCCGGGTCAGTGACAGCCCATCACACCACCACAAATCTTGTGTCTTTTTCTATGTCCATTCTTTCCAGAATTCAGAGCTCCCATCCTATAAGTGCAACCCACTTTACTGGTTCCTAAATTTAGGATCTGACATTTAGCATGAGCAAACATAGTCTTTAAAAGTACACAGCTTATAATTACTTTGTAGAATTAACCTTAATTACTTACCACTCCATCAATTTTTTTGTCATCTGCAAATGTTATCTGTAATTATGTTATGTTTTCTTCCACATTATTGATAAAGAGACTCAATGATCTGGGACAAAACAGAACTCTCCGGTATCACAAGAATTGAATCCAGTGGATGATTCTACATTCTGAATTATTTTTCTTTGAGATCAATCAGGTGATCAGTTTTAGTTAACTTACTATGTGCTGCGTTGATTTTGCATAGTATTATTTTTTAATCATTTTGTCATGAGGTATTTAGCATTATAGAAGTATAAATATATTATGTCAACATAGCTACTTTTGTCAAACAAACTTGTCATCTTACTGAAAAAAAAGTTTTCTTGACAAGACCTATTTTCTATAAACCCATGCTATCTGATTTTCATTGTGCTCCAGCTTCTTAATTTTTTACTGATTGCATTCTTTATCAGCTTTTCTGTGATTTTATGTGAGAATCATCTGGATTTACTGGAATCATCTGATTTATACTTTTTTATTAAATCTTGGAACCTGGTCCTCTAGGACTTCCCCTGTATTCCAAGATATGCTCAATATCAACATCACTGACTCAGAGATCTCTTCACCCAATTCTTTTAAAACTTGTGTGTGCAAGTGGTCTGGTCTTGGAAATCTGAATAAATGTTTTGAAATAAACTTTCACATGGAAAGTAGAGGCATGTGAATCTGATACGAGTGTGTTGGAAAAAGATGAGCAGAGTTCTGCAGGAAGGACACATTGTGGCTCAAGTATTACTTACACCTGTCTATACTAACCTCCACCATCAACCTAATCCACATGACTTCAGCTATGCAAATAGTGTTGCTGAAATCAACATACTTACCATTGCATCTTGCATGCAGTGTGGTTAGCAGGGGTTGCTCTCCCGCTGACAATGGCTGTTCTTCTCATTTTGGTGGTGCATCAACGAGATAGCACTCAGAGAACAATTTATTGTGTCTAAGCAGAGGCAATAAATTGATGGCCAGTGGATCGATCGCCGCAGCCTCCATCCCCGATGTAGTGAAAATAAGCTCTTAGTATTTTAATTAATATTTGAGAAGATGGAGTCATGGGTTATGCTGATTCCATTCTCAGATTATATGAATGTAGAAGAGATCACTAATACTTTGATGGGTAAGGTGAAAAATACGGCAAGATCTGAATAAATTGGAAAAAAAAATAAATTAAGGAAAGTAATGAGGTTAAATAAAGACAAATATACAGCAAAGTAGCTAATATAGGAAGAAATAATGCATAAATGTAAAATGAGGACTACTGAATAGGTAGTCATTGTTAGGAGACACATCTGAAAAATAAAAAATTCAGTGAACCAATTTTCATGACTATTGCTGCTCCGTTGATCTCAAAAGTTCAGAGAGGAGCAACTCAAATACCTATATACACACAAATATATACACACAACTCTTGTTGCTTTCCTCTAAACTTTTGAAAGAGAGAGAGAGGGAAAGAGAGAACTCTTTTAAAAAAAGACTAGGGTATATGAAAAAGTTGGAAAAATGGGAAATTTTCACTCTAGAGAAAAGTAAATCAAGGGCTGCTTTATAACTAACTGTAGAGATTATCCTATATGACCCAACAGGTCAAACTATCACCATCTGTAAACTGAGGCAAATCTCTCTTAAGAATATTCAGTTATTGTTTGCTGAAAATTCATGGAATCAAATGGTTATTAGCAAAAAAAGATTCACCCAGTTCTGAAAAGACTAGATGCCGAGGAAAAGAAAAATTAGAATAATTAGTCCACCAGAAGGGAGTTAGATAATAATGCCACGGCAGGGAATATGAGGAAAGGTTTTTAATAATAAGTAGTTAAGAAGTGAAACAAGCTGTCACAGCTGTTGGGTGGATTGCCATAGGTGGAGGTTCTCAAGGCTAAACAGAACACCCCATTATTACAGAGTGTTTAAGAATAAAAATTAGTCCTGTCAGTGCATAGGGTAAGACAAGCTAACTAAGGATTTAGCTGCCTATTCAGGCAATTATACTGGTTAACTAGAATAGGTTTAGGATTTTCAAAAGGGACTGCTATATAGAAATGCCCAACTTCCATTGAAAATCAAACAGAGTGTGGTATCTAACTCCTTTAGGCCCTTTTCTTAAATGTATTGCTGTAGTTCCATGATTGGGAAGTTCAAATGTGAAAACTTAAGATTTTTTTTCCAGACACAAATGAGAGGTAGAGGGTGGCAGTGTACCATGTCTTAGCTTAGGGGGTAGGCCCTGACTTCATTATTTAAGGGCCTGATTCTACACACCTTACATTGAGTAGCACCTAGTCTCATGAGTATTCCCACTGACATCAGTGGAACTGTTCACAAGAGTAGGTGCTATTTGCTAAGCCTTTCAGAATCTGGACCTAAGGTAGGAAAAAGCAGTCAAGATCATCAGACATAAAAGCTTAAGGTTCTAGTACATGTGTGGGACCCATTGAATTAGCTGCCCCACTGAGATCCCCGTGTAACCTAATTTTATTAAACCACAGAAGGTTTTTTTTATATCTATCACAACTATTTCACAGCAGATTTAGGATACGATTCTTCTCCCAGAATGCATCACAAATATCTCTATTTAAGGACTAGTGGGAGTTGGTGGTGAATCATGATTGTGAAGTCTAGAATCCTGGAACAAACTAAAAAGTTTGGTGGTGTGAATATTTTCCCAGCATGAATTTTATATTACAAATATCCACCTAGATTTAGTTATTCGTATTTGTAGTTGGTAATTCTTTACCCTGAACTATTTACACTCAATTTTTCTCCTGTACAATACTGGACCTTTCTAATTTGTATAGATGTTTAATCAGTTGTTGCTACTACAAAAAAACCTTAACAAATAATGAATAGTCTTGCAGCACCTAAGAGACTAACAAAGAATGTGGATGGTATCATGAGCTTTTGTGGACACAACCCACTTCTTCAGATGAATGAAGTTAAGGGGTCCAGTTTCCAAATAAATAGCAGAGAAAGAGAGGGGGTGAGGGGGAAGAGAAGGGAAAAAAAGGGAAAAGATATTGTCTATCAGTTTCCATGATAAATGAAGCTGATGTAGGGGGTACTAAGTGCTCTTAAGTACCCAGTGTTCGGTTTTTTATGTCATTAGGCTGTAGAATGTAGTGGGTAATCCAGTTAAGGTCTTTGTTTAAACCTCTACTGGAGGTATAAAACTTGTAAATGAAATTAAGCTCTGCAGCTTCCCTTTCAAACTGGTTTTTGAAACTGGCTTGTAATAATATTGAAACGTTGAGATCCATTAATGAGTGCTCGGGCAAGTTAAAATGTTCCCCAACAGGTTTCTGTGTGTTACCTTTTTGGATATCTGATTTGTGTCCATTAATCCTTTCTCACAGAGTCCGTCCAGTTTGGCCAATATACATGGCAGAGGGGCATTGCTGGCACTTGATGGCATACATCACATGCTACTGGGTATCTTCACAGTAGGTAAGCTTTTCTTCGGCATAAGTTTAAAAAAAGAACACCAGAGTAGATGTATCTAACTGCTGACTGCTATGAACATTTTTATCAACGAGTGAGTAATGTTAAATACTCTTTGGAAAAATGTTGACTCTGTAGAACTTCAGCTTCTTTCAATTTGTAGCAGTCACTTCATTGATCTAAAAAACAATTAGAAAGAAAAAATGCAAAGCAATCCTCTCCAATTATTTGTATCTAAGGTGTATAATAAAATGTTACATGAGGTAAATTAAACGTCAGGAAAAGAAAATATAGAGAGATAGTGAGAAATGAGATCATTTCAAAAAGCAATGAGCTGTTTTAAATTCTTACCCTATTGAAGCCACACTTGGCTTAAAAAGATAATATATATAAAGCAGTGTTATTTTAACTATCTTTGTTTTAAATTATTGGGCATTGTGGCACTTCTATGACAAAATTAAAGTCTTCAGTTCTACACAACATGTGGGACCCAGCAGATGCACTTCCAAAAAACATGGAGATGACAGGGGGGCAGACAGAACTGCTGGACCCACTAGGAAAAATCAGGGGCAGCTCAAAGTGGGGGGAAGGGTGTCTTGGCAGAAAGGAAAGGGCTGGGGGCTAGCCTTTCCAGGCAGCCCTCAGTGCCACCCAGACAGCACCATACAGGGCTCCAGCAGTGATTTAAAGAGCCCAAGGCTCCAGCCACTGCCACAATAGTAGCGGTAGAGGCCATGGCAAAAACTCCTGGGACATTTTGAATCACTGAGCCCAGGAGCTGTTTCTCCTTTTTTCTCCCTCCCACCCCTTGTTGGCAGTTCTGGCAGATGAAATACACCTCTGCAGAAGGGACAAATATTTGACTGGCTGATCTTCATAATCCCATCTATCCCCTGCCTCAAAACAATATCTCTCCAGCTTGCTGGAGAATGAACCCCAAATGCAGCAAAGTACATAGAGTTTATACACCCCAGTATGAGCTTCCCCTATGCAATTCCCACTGGAAAACAGACCTGCACCATTTCCACTGTCCATCATATTATAATAATCAGGGAGGAAGATGTAGGGCTTGCTCCTGAGGCATTAAAACTGATTTTAAAAATGCTTTTATCAAAATGCCTTGACTTCACACTAGGATTTAACTTGTGGAATGAAGACACGTTTTTGTCTCCTGAGAGTAGACACATACTAAGGCCCTTTTATACAACTCTGGACATGTGACAGGTCTGCACAGTGTGAACAAGGTTAATTTATACCCAATGTCTGCTGCCAGAATCAAAACCAGAAACTGTCCAGGAAGAGGAGAGGAGAGGAGAGGAGACAAATTCAAACTTACAAAGGAAGACATTTCCAGAAATCCTGACTCCTAATGGTGAGAAATTACTTGCACAAGTAGATGTGCTGAAGTCAGTGGGACTGATCTTGTGACTAACTGCTTACTAATTGGGTTATATCCATTAATATAAGTATATCCCCTACATGGGAATCATTATTGAGTGGGTTGGTTTCCTGAGTTCATCAGTCAATCAAGTTTTCTTGCAAATCAGTTTATAGTTGTGTAAAAAGTCATTTTTATTGGGGGGAAGAGAATTTAGATTGAAGTTGGTATTACCACCTCATTTTGCTTTTTTGTTATGTAATTACCACTTATTCATATGCTCTGATTTTGCTGTTCTTCTTAATGTATATGTTATTTAAATCCAAATCTATTCACCTACTACATATTTTAGAGAGTTTGTCTGTTTGATCAAGAATTCCTCCTAAACGGTAACATCTAGGACCCTCAAATTTGGTATACTGCTACCTCTTATCAGAATTAAAAGCAAGATCAGGGTTTGGTTGTGCCAGGAAAACTGGCTGTGCCTGGAAAGGGACTGTTTTTCATAAAACCAAACAGGAAATAGACAGAATCATCAAAGCAAGTGCAGTCCTCAAAATTGACGTAATTGAATCCATGTTGAAAGAGACTGAATTAAGATGAACCAGAAAAATGAGATGAATCTGGAATAGGATTGCTGCTCAATAAACCTTACAGAAAAGAGATAAAACAGAGAAATGTGGAGTAGTAGTCTGTTTTGACACAGGTAAATCAATGCGTAACAATAAAAACTTAAAGAAAATGTTATTTGAAACCAACATGGCATTTTTGTTAAAACATAGTGAATGATAAGAGTTTATAGGGATGAAGAAAATATACAGTTAATGGAATTCCCATTAAAAAAATGTATTAAAAAAATGAAATGGAGAAATTTTAACATTTTTTCCTAAGAAATCCAGAATAAAAATTAACTTCATAAAAGAATACTGTTTTTGAAAACATTTATTTAAAGGTAGTATATTTTGTTTTTATTTTCAAAAACAAACTTTAATTGAGTTAAGTACCTGAGCGACACTGGGAACATCTGCTAGTGTTGTTATATTTACACTACAATTATTCTTAGTTGTATCATGAACTTTCTAACGTCATGAATTAGTTATAATAGCAAATATCAAAAGGCATAACTACAGTGTAATTACATTGTAACTGAAACATAGCTAACTCTCCTTGTATAACATGACCTAGAAAGGGAAAAAAAAGAGAGTGAAAGTTGGAGCACATGCCACCAGAGGCAAAGAGGTAGGCTGTAAAGTGGGTTTGTGTTTGTCACAGTCCAGAAGGAGGCCATGGGAAAGGGTGAGAAAGAGAAATCTGAAGATGTCAGGAGTACTATGAGGGATAGAAGATTGGGAAAAGGTGTGGTGGAAATAGAAAAAGCAGGGGGAAAGAATCCAGAGGAGTGGTGTGGTGGTAGTCAAAGGGAGTTATACCAGACTATGAAATGTATACAGGTAGGGAGGCGGCAAATAAAGCAACAATGTCGTTAAGCCATTAAAGAAGTACACCATAAATTAGAAGCTGATAAAAAGGAAAATACTAGATTAAACAAATGAATAATTGAGTAAGTAAAGTGAGCAACAAGAATATCAGTTTAAGTTGGAAAATAATCACTTATGCCATGAAACGAGCCAATTACAGAGGGAAAGAAAAAACTGAGCAGTTAATTAATTGATCCAGCAGAAAGGTAAAAGATCAGCAGTGTATCATTCAGAATCAGTTAAGCTAGCTAATACATCAATCATGGAAGAGGAGACAGATGAGTGTGCAAATTAATTAATTAATCAAGCAGTGAAGCGCAAGGTAATCAGCTGAATGGGGAACGATAGTCTGCCATAGGGTTAGCAAATTGAGACCAGATGTAGTTCTGGAGGCAGATTCCCAAACATATGCTGAGAAGTTTGAGAAGGCAGCTGCAGGGGAATGCTGTCTTTTACCTGCTGAAGAGTTAGAGGTGAGGGGGAAAAACAACATTGGCTCCATGCTTTCCATATTCATTTGTTGGATGGGAGGACTTTAGCATTTTAGGGCTGAAAGGTCACCTCTGACTTTGAGTGCCTCAATATTTGGCTGATTAGTGTTGAGGCACCTTAGGATTGATTTTATAAGATGGTAAGAACTCATAGCCCTCATTTGAGTTGAATTTGTAATAATAATATATTACATGGAACACAAAATGGAAATCTTGCCACGCTAAGTTAGCTTATTTCCCTGTTTGGATAACAAGTTGAGGGGATAAAGGGATAAACCAATTGATTATGGCTCATGACATTTTACCAAGCAAACTAGAAAAAAATGGATTAGATTAAACTCTGTTTAACACACTCAGGGTACGTCTAAGCAAATTATTCCAAAATATCATATTGTGCATCTACACTACAAGTCTTTATTTAAAAATAATGTAGAGCTGGAGGACTTCTTACTTTGACTCCTGTAACCCTTATTTCATGAGGAGTAAGGGAAATCAGAAGAAGTGTGTTCTTCCTTTGGCTTCCTGCTGTATAGACAGTGCCAAAAGCCAAATTAAGCTATTTTGACTAAAGCTACGCAATTGATGTAGCTGAAGTTGTGTACCTTAATTCAACTGTAACTCTGCTGTGTAGATGTACTCTTATTTTGTCTTCCATGAGTTCCTCTAAGCAGGCCCTCTGAGAGAATGACAGAGGCACAGACCACTTTGAGTTTAGAGGCCCCAGCCCAGGCCCAGGCCCCCAATGTATCTAACTTCTCATCCATGGAGTCATACTAAAATCAAAAGAATATATGAAAATGAACACTTGAGACATTTATTTATTCACAGTTAAGTCATTATACGAATAGCATGTATATTAAAAATGTAACTTTAATTGTGAATTTCCACTGCAAGCAAAACTCTTCAGGAATGCTTTTCTGGCTTTGCTGTGTGCAAACTCATTTATAATTGAAGAAATATCTAATTTACGTACAACATCACTGTTAATGTTAAGCATTGCAAGCCCATTCAAACTTTCTTGTCTCATTGTAGAACAATGGTAGTTCTTTACTTGTTTTAACATGTTGAATGTGCATTCACTGAAGCCACTGATGCAGGGAGACTGACAAAAATACCTAAGGCAATTGTGATATCAGGAAATACAGTTAACAGGCTGAGATCAAATATTTCTTGAAACAGTTCTTTTGGCATGCAGTCTGATTTTAAAGTTGGTGGAATCTATACATTTCAGGAAGATGATCTCGTCACAAAAATCTCTTGAAATTTTGTTGTTGAACATTTGCTGAAACTGTTTAGCCGCTGAATATAGATCTTCATCACTGAGTTCTCTGAATTCCCAAAGGAATCCAAAAAGGGTACTAATTTGTTGCAGTGATTCAAATCAATATGTAAGATCAGATCTGATGAAGTCAACTATAACAAAAAAAACCATTGATTTGATAGTGCCTTTCAGCATCAGATTGAAATGTTAGGCTGTGATAGATAGATAGATAGATAGATAGATAGATAGATAGATAGATAGATAGATAGATAGATAGATAGATAGATAGATAGATAATGGACTTTCATGCATTTTCTACTCTCTTGTGATTCACGAACATGCTTAATATGGCCTAATAAAAGTGGGTCGTACTTGCTAAGAAGCTCAAGTACACCATAAAGTTATTGTTTGTAGGGTCACCAATGCGTTGACTGGAACCAAACAAAGCCACCCTCATTCAGAAAGAAAAAGAATGGCATTCAATATGCACTCAAGGAGTTTTTTTCCATTTAGCAGTTTCTTTTGTGTAGATCTCTCCATTTGGAAGAGTTTTCGTCAGCAGATGAGTGGGAAAAGCATGATTTTCAGCATCTTTCAGTTTATTACTTGGAATCGGAAAACAATTAACTTTGAGAAATGATTGCATTAGTGCAAGATTGTTCTTATCAAGAAGTCTAATATCAGGTTCTGATGCCACTGTTGTTACAATGTGTCCTGTGTAGTTATAAGTTTGTTCTCTTGCTGTGCAACATCTCCAAGCTCCTAATTTTTTGTCTCTACATTCTCTACATCGAGCATAGAGTCTGCATCTCTCACTACTGTTGGCATTTCTGTGTCTTGATTAATGACCTCCTCATTTTGAGGCAGTGGCATTGAAATATCATTTGTGGGCACAAAGTTTCATCCTCAGAAAAGGAAGTGTCACTGTCAGTATGGTCACCATCTAATAGCTAAGGCATCTTTTCTACAAGAAATTATGTTATTCGTTTTAAATTCTTAACTGCTGCTTCACTCTTTTACTTTCGCCATCTCTTACTTACACCACTTTCAAATCTTTGCTCATTTTTATAAAGAGGTTCTTTTAAAACACAGTAACAAACAATAAATTAATTCACTAAAAGCTATTGGTTATACAAAATTTTAATTTTATATACTTTGTAATAAATGTTACATAATAACGAGTGGGGTGTTATTTACTACAGCCCTCATAGCCTTATTTCAAAGTCTTGAAATTTTATCTGCTAACATGTTCCCGTTATTAACTTCCTCTAATAACTGGTGCATTATTATGCATATGAACATGGAGCGATTGCCAGATTAGATATAAAGTTTATTAAACAACTAGTATTAAAAGGTTATTTTCACAAAAAAGCCTTTAAATCTAAAACTAGACGAAGAGGTAGAGTACAGCTGAGCCTGATATGGTTATATGAAAACACATAAGAAAAAACAGGAATACAAACATCTTCTATGCAGAGATAAACATCTGATTTAAAGGTTAAACTCACCCTCAGACCAAGCATAATCACTTTACAGTAACAGAATTATGACTTTCAAAACCTCTAAGCTGTGCAAAGACTGTAAACAGCATTTCATAATATTTCATCACTAATCACAAAAGCTACTTCAGTTTCCAGTCATGCAAATGAAAACTAGGATGAGACCAAAACAATTGGTGAAGGCCTGAGGTCCCACAATGATTTAAACCAATTTTCGCAGGCATGTATAGCTTCTTTTGTTGTCTCTGTTGTAACTGCAAGGTGTATAATAAATGTCAAAATTTGAGGCCCCATTGTTTCCTGAGGCCAAGGCCAAATGGCCCGCCTGCTTCCCATCCCCTTCTGAATTCAGATCCCTTTCACATCAAAATATCCATTATCTCTACACTAACAAAATATACATGCTTTATATATTCTGTCCTGTTGTCTTCTCTTTATCTTTAGAACTCCCCACCCTGTTGTCAATCTGAGTTCTGCATTCAAGAATAGAATAGAGTCAAGATTTTAAGGAACAGGCCAGCTGGTTTGCACATGGACCATCCTTTAACAAAGACAGACGATTAATTTGAAAAAGTAAATTTTAGAAGACAGAGAACAGCTTTTTGGAGGCAATGGCAAAGTTTCCATATCAGCCTGTTCTAACTCACTATGTCTGGGTCTCCCTGGTGGTGCGGTGGCCTAGTGATTAGGTCCCAGAGTTAGTCGGTGAAAAAGGGGCGCAGACCCCTGCCATTGGTGCCCTGGCCTACAAACTCCAGCCCACTATGTGAGTATAGTCCTTGTGCTTGGTGCGTGACCCCAAGAGTCCAGATTCTCCCCTTAGCTAGAGTTTTAGCAGGTTTTCCCCCCTTGATCCAGGAGGGGGTGGGGTTGGAGGTTTACATGCTCCTATGGCTGGCCAACTGGATGGGTTTTGGCTCCTGTCCTGCAGGCAGCAGAACCATGCTCCTGTCTTCTTGCTGGTCAAACCCTAACCAAGCCAGGCTCCTTCCTTTTATCCTCCAGGCATGGGATTGGCTACAGGTAAAGTGGGGAGGGGCTAGCTGGGCCAAAAGGCTTTGTTTCACCCCTGTAATCCTGGGCTCTCCTCTTTTCACTCCCTCACACCCACATTGTGCCCAGTTAAAGTTGGGCTTTTGGGCACTAGCATGCTGGAAAAAATGGAGTAGTGGAACAGGTGTTCATTGAAACGTATAACTTGCTTTGTTGTTGTAACATGCGTGACTCATAAGTAACAGACAGGAGCAATAGAGGAAGTCGTGCTTGACAGCTAGCTGATAGGGGAAGCAAGGAAGCTAATGAAGGGCAGGCAGTAGAATTATTGATAGATAAAGTCATATCCCTCACTGAACTCAAATATCAAAAGGTTATTTTTTCTGGCAAGAATGTTAAACTTGTTAATTTTAGAGCATGGAATGTCCTTTTCTCACTTGTAATGCATCTTGTTTTTTTAAAAAAACTTGCACTTTTCTATAAATTAATGTCAGGCTTAGTGCATATAACTGATAAACAGATAAATTAGAGAAGGTTCACAGAAGAGCCATGAGGATGCATAAAGGATTAGAAAACAGGCTTTGTAGCAATAGACTCAAGGAGCTCAATCTATTTAGCTTCCCAGAGAGATGGTTAAGAGGTGAGTTGATTATAGTGTATTAGTAACTACTTGGGGAACAAATTTTTGATAATGAGCTCTTCAATCAATAAGAAAAAAGGCATAATATGATTTACAGGCAGGAAGTTGAAGCTGGATACATTCAAATTGGAAATAAGGTGTACATGTTAACAGCAAGAGTAATTAACCATAGGAACCTTTTACCAGGAATTGTGGTGGATTCTCCATCACTTACAGTTTTTAAAACAAGATTGGATTTTAAAAAAATATACTCTAGGGATTATTTTGGCAAAGTGCTATGGCTATAGCTCTATGCTATAAAGGAGGCAAAACTAGATGATTACTATGAACCTGTTTGTCCCAGGAATCTATTAAACTTAGTTAGAATGAATTTACAAAAGCTGTCCCACGCTGGGCGTGGGAATACAAAATGCGACCTGATACATGCAACTGCCAGTTATATATTCACAAATACATATTTATACACACAACTGCAGGAGTTTGCATGTACAGACTGGGGCATGCTCTCAATTTGTTAGTGTTATCTTTAGGAAGTCTGTGATAATTGGCACTTTCGTGCTCTATTTGTAAAGGTTAAATAGGAGCTTCAATGAATCATACTGTATCATTTTCAAGAAACAGATAAATGGGTAAGCCCATAAAAATCTGCCCTCAACTCAGCAATTGTGCTCACACATGAGTTTTTACATATTCAAATCAGGTAATTATTCAGGCATATGGTTAGCTGGATATGCATTCACCTCATCTCTGTGTACATAAAATAGCAACTTGGGCAAACATACAATGGCATTAATGTGCAACCAATGCATTTTGGGGGCAGTGGATACACCCATTACTTCCTTTTGTGCCTGTAAATTGTCTCTGGTTTTCAGTTGTTTGGTATTCCCATTTTTTTCTATTGGCATTCATAAAAGGAAAGAGTCTTTTGTCCTTACCCACATTAACTGGTATCTACACCATAAGTAGTTTCATTGATTTCAATGGGACTACTTTACAGAAAGGTACTGTTCATGGTATCTAAGAATGGTGGAGTCCGGCTTCATGAGAGGGGCACTTCAGATAACAAGAATACCCAGCATGGATTACGTATCATGTTTTCATCAATTCATATGTACTGATTGCACATGTAAATTAAATGTACCTATGTAGAGACTATGTAGAGTTTAGCTATGTATGTAAACAGATACACTGGGGAAAATTGTATGGGTTTCTGTCACCCTTTCAAATAAAAAACAGAAATTCACCATTAAATATGAAGAGGAGATGAATTAGATGTTTTTGATGACCTGTAGCATTTGAAAAAAAAATAAGTACAGTAAGATTTAACATACAGCAACAATAAAATAAACAGAGCAATAAAGAACTGTCATTATATTCAAATTATATCTATACAAATTTGATGTTAGCTACAATGAACAGAGCAGAGAATAATGAAATATGACAATAAAGAGTTTTAGTAGAGTTGTGGGAGGGTGGCAAAATAATTTATAAGTCTCAGGAATTCCAGTCACACAACATACAAATATTGCTTTTTTCCATGATTTCTATAAATTATCAGCTACAGTATTGTTTAAACATTGCAAACAAAATCTACTAAATTCTTATTGGTTGAAAAAAAGCTGCCATTGTTCCCGAAGTTTTCAAGAAAGATACTGGAAAGGGGGAAGTAACTGCTGCTATATTTTATTATAATAATAGGCCACAAAGAGGGTATACCTCATCAAACAACTGATGAGGCATCATTCTGCCTCTGACCTTCAGGCATGTCAGAAGTGCACCAATCACCTCTTAATGCATTTCCTGGATATGAATTATTGCTACCAAGACATGGTTCATCAATGTTACATTCTATTTTAGTTTAATTTAACTGTATATTAAACAAAATAGTGGAGGGTTGATTCTATGTATCTTCTTTCCATGAAAAATCGTTCCTACATGAAAGTAAAAAAAAAAAATAGGAAAATGGTTCTACCCACTTTTCTGTACAAATTTGAATATACAGTGTTTCATTTACTCTTAACATTCTTTTAAGATTCCTTAAATAATTTACACTGCTTCTGCCTGCTTGTTTCTCCCAGAACCTGGTTGCACTTTCGTGCCTGGAGAGGACAAATGGTCCAGCAATTAGGTTGCTAACATGGAACTTAGGAGACCTGGATCTCATAACTGCTTCACCAAGAATTACTGCATGAGAAGGAAGATTAATAGATTAAAGACAAAAGGGACTACTACTGTGACTATCTTGTCTAACCTCCTGCATAAGATAGGAACATTCCTGCATTAATTTTTTTTTTTTAAATAGAATATACATTACAAAAAAATCCATGCTTGATTTAAAAATTGGTAGTGTGGGAGCATCTAATCCAAGCCTTGGTAAATTATTCCATTGGTTAAGTACCTTCACTGTTAAAAATATGTGCCTTGTTCTTAGTACTTGTCTAGTATCATATTCCAGCCAATGCAGTCACTAGCTCTTAGTATACTTTCATCCGCATAGTGCACTTTCCTACCTCATAAGGATATTGTGAGGATAAATACATGAAAGACTTCAAGGAGTCCAGATACTATGATAAGGGGCAAAGGCAAAAAAGCACCTGAATGAGTGAATGACAATTTGTTTCTTAACAACTGCTTTCTACTCTTATTATGATATAAACGCAACAATAAACAGTTCAGAATTGAGGTCCCAATCTTGCAAGGACAGTTGTATATTCCTAACTTCACTTAACTAGTTCATTTAGTTCATTTGCATAAACTTCACGTGGAATGTTATATGAATAAAGTTAAAAACATTCTTGCAGGATGGAAGTCTTCATTTTACTATAGAAAGCAAGTGTTAAAGAGCTGGTTAAAGAGCTGCAGGTTACTTTGCAAGCAGGTTCATGATTTTGCCCTCCCTCCCCCCCACCCGTTGAAGTTGACTTTTTCATTGCTCCACCTGTTCCTATTATTTTTTCTTCAACCCCATCCCCTCTCTGTTTTCACTTCCTATTTAATATAATTGGAATACAGATAGTTATCTTGTTTTTTTGTGATGTGGTCCCAACTGTGAACCAGTGAGAGTTCAAAAAGACCAATAAACTATTATATTTTGTACTTCAAATGTGAAAAATGCAAACAATGATCACATCATATACTTATATAGATTGAAAATAGAATACAGTCTCACTCTGGGCAAGATGAAAGATATAGTCCTGACCTTAAAAGCAAAAGTAAAATAAAAAATATAAAGTAAAATTAAATAAAATTCTGCTTTCAAAAGGCATGTCAATGAAAAAAATAAATTGCAAAGCTTTGAATACCTAGATGGACAGTGGAAACTGCAAATGCAAATAATAATAAAAAAAATGAAAGTGCTGTCAAAGCAAAGAAGTTGGAGATCTACCAGCATAAATAATAGAGTGAAAAGCTTAATATTGAAACAGGTGCAGATAAACAGGTATTTGCGTAGCAGCCAGTAAAGTTTAAAGAGCATAGGGTTGGACTGTGAATATGAATATGGGACAGGGTCAGAGAACTCCTCTTACACTTTTGTATGAGTTATCCAGATTGTGATTCCAGGCAAATAGATCACTTGCTTACAGCTTTTGAGTCATACTACCTCTCGTGCTACTCCTGCGGTGATACAGCTTTGTGCAACAACCCTTCTTATCCTAAATCGATGGTTCCCAATCTTTTTTATACCACAGACTGGCAAACCCCTTCACAAACCTTTGGCAGACCGGTAACATTTTATTTTCATATTTGCATGTTCATTAGGCAAATAAAGAATATGCAAATAAAATGTTAAGGAGGGTTGTTGTATAAAACTGTCTACCAAAATATATACCCCAGCTCCAGCCCCCAGAACTGCCATGAACAGCTGGCTTCAGCTGCAGCTACCACCTGCCACGTGGCAGCTGCCAGAGCTGAAGCCTGATGTACCCCTGTCCTGGGCCCCAGAGCCACTGCAAACAGCCAGATTCAGTTCCAGCAGCCACGTGCCCTGGAGCAGACATCATGGGCGTGGCCTGGCAGTGTACCACAGCCCAACAGCCAGCAGTTCGCGGCCAAGAACCAGTATGCAGAATAGCAGTTGGGAGCCACTGACCTAAGAAATAAGAACAGCCAGGTCAGTTGAATGGTCTATGTTGCCCAATTTCCTATCTTCTGACAGTGGCTTCAGAGGGAATAAACAGAACAGAAAAATTTTGAGTGATCCATCCCTTATCATTCAGTCCCATCTTCTGGCAGTTGGAGGCTTAGGGACACCCAAAACATGATGATGTATTCCTGTCCACCTTAGCCAATAGCTGGTGATGGCTATTTCTCCACGAATTTATCTAGTTCTTTTTTGAACCCAGTTATACTTTTGGCCTTCACAGTATCCCCTGGCCTCTAGTTCTTGTGTTATGTGACAGGGTTAATAACACTTCCCTATTCACTTTCTCCATGCCATTCATGACTGTATTGATCTCTGCCATATCTCTCTTTAATTGTCTCTTTTCTAGGATGAACAGTCCCCACCTTCTTAATCTCTCCTCATATGAAAGACAGAACTACAGCAAGACCAGACTAACACAGCTACATCTCTATTACTATTCTCATCTGGGTACTGTGAATATATGCCCTTCCCTATACTTTTTCCTATTCTAATATATATTTTTCTGACATACAGCAACCAGAATGGCATTCAGTATTCCAGTTTTGAATGCACCATGGATATATAGAGTGGCATTATGATATTTTTTCATTATCTACCCCTTTCCTAATGGTGCCTAATAGTCTTAGCTTTTATGACGGCCACTTCACATTGAACAGATGCTTTCAGAGAACTATTCATGACACCAAGATCTCTTTTCTGAGTGGTTACAGCTAATTTAGACACCATCCATTTCTATGTGTAGCTGGGATTATGTTTCCAAATGTGCATTACTTTGTACTTATCAGTATTGGATTTCATCTGCCATTTTGTTGCCCAATCACCCAACCGAGTGACATCCCCTTGTGGCTCCTTGTAGTCAGCTTTGGACTTACCTATTTTGAGGCGTTTTGTATCATCTGCAAAATGTTCCTATCTCACAATTTAACTCCTTTTCCAGATCATTTATGACTATGTTGAACAGCACAGGTCCCAGTTCAAATCTTTGGAAAACCCCATTGTTCACCTCACGCCACTGTGAAAAGAGACCATCATATATATAGTAGCCCACTGTCTGTGAGTCTGTAACACTGACGTACATGGCCACGCCCCCTGGCCATGTACATCAGCGCCCCGCCCCCTTCCCCTCCCTCCGTGGCAGTTCGGCCAGCCTCCCGGACAACCCCCCCCGCCAGCGCTGCTTCCTTCCCCCCTTCCTCTGCCCCCCCATCCTCCCCTCCAGCCCCATAGCCCCCAATGAGTCTTCTCATGGCTTTACAGGGGGTTAGTATTATTTGAACTAAGTATACATTTAGGCCGGGTCTAAACTACATTTTTTTTTGAAATTCCCATGGAATTTGCATATCTTCTTCCGATCTCACTTTTGATAGATGATCTTTCAAAAGTGAAAGTAGTCTGGATGCATTTTTTTTCGGGAAAAAAACCCTTTTTCAGAAAAAAAACACGTAAAACCACATAAACCTCCTTTTTTAAGGAAGAGCGGGTTTTTTTCAAAAAAGGGGCTTTTTTCTAACAAACCCCCCACATCCAGACTACTTTCACTTTCGAAAGATTCTCTTTCTAAAGTGAGATTGGAAGAAGATATGCACATTCCCACTGAATTTGCACATCCTCTTTCGAAAATTCTACGCAGTCTAGACATAGCCTTAGTTAGCCCCTCTATTGTAGTGTTTTCAAAGAATCTTCAAACAGTTCACAAGCATTTTATCCTTGGGACTCTTCCTTTTAATTTCTGTTTAACTAGCTTTCTCATTTTTGTGTATTTCTACTTTTGGACAGTAAACCTTACTGTAATGGGATTCTTTGGCTTTTTTTTTTCTTTTAAGGATGTTAAATGTAATTATATTATGAAAGCTATTATGGAGAAGTTCAACTATATTCACCTCCTACACCAGTTCTTGTACTCCACCAGGACTAACTCAAGAGTTGGCCTTGTGGGTTGCAGGAAATGCTGCTCCAAAAAGCAGACAATTATGGGTTAGGCACTTTATCTTTTTATCCCTTCCTAAGGTGGCATTTACCCAGTCAAGATAAGGATGGTTGGAATCCCCAATTATATTGCATTTTCTGCTTTTGTAGCTACTCTAATCTCCCTGAGCAATTACAATCATGATCACCATCCTAATCAGGTGGTTAATAATATATTCCTCCAGGGTTTTGTTCAAGGAGAGAGATTCTATGGTACAGTTTGATTCACTTAAGATTTTTATTGTATTTGACTGTAAGCTTTCTTTCATATATAATGCCACTTCCATACCTGCACAATTTACTCTGTCAATCCTATATATTTTTCACCATGTTCCACTGATTATCCTCATTCTACCAGTTTCTGTGATGACTACTATATCAGTCATTTAATGCCAGTCCCTCTACTTCACCACCTTAGTATTTAAAATTCTAACATTTGTATATAAGCATTTTTACATTTAATCAATATTCCTTGCCTTCAGGTGTTATTTTATATAATACCCTGGGACCATGTCTGCTGTCACCAGGAACCAGCCCATAGTAGCCTTGTCTAGCCTAAGAAAAAATGTTTTGTTTTTAATAGTGTAAACTAGTGTATTTAAGTGCTCTTTGCTGACAGGCTTGCCAATGGGAGGATAACAGGTGCATTTGCCCCAGAGCCTGGTGATTAAAAGGGGTATGGGACTCGCAGCCATCACTGCTATTACTGAGGCATCAGTGGAGGCTGGAGCCCCTGGACCTTTAAATCACCACTGGAGCACCACACCATGCATTCTGTGTGGCTCTGAGGGTTTGGGGGTGGCACAGAGTGCTAGCTGCCCTGCCCCTGCCCCTGCCCCTTCTGGGAACATGGAGCCAATCCGCCCTACCTTGCCCAGTGGCCCTCAGAGGCTGTTGACTTCAAGTTGCTGGTGCCAGTTATATAAATTAAACAGGGTGGATGAGGTAGTACTCTTTTTTTTAACTTTTCTCAGTGAAAAAGAGAAGCTTTTGAATTCCAAAGTGCTCTTCTTCCAATCTGGGAAAGGAAATCAGAATTTCATAACCTCTTCCCTCTTGTATTTAGCTGTGATACTCCAAAGAAGAGGTCTGGGAAGCTCAAAAGCTTGTCTCTTTCACCAACAGAAGCTGGTTCAAATAAAAGATGTTACCTCACCCATCTTGTGTCTCATATTTTGGGTCCAACACAACACCCCAGACAAGTTCTATAAGCTATAGTCTGCACTGTGAGTGTGCTGTTTACAAGTCAAATGATTTGCTGAACAAATTTGAAAATAATTTCAAATGGTGAGTACATTTGAGAATTTCATTATCTGGTTTTGCTCAGTTCATGAACAGAAGAGAAATAATGGGCAAAACTTGAGTAAATTATTCATTGCAGAGTACTTGCTCAGCTTCTCTGAATGCAAGCCAACAAGTAAACATGTTTTCATAGTAACCTGAAACAAAACAAGTTGCATAAATGATTGCATTCTGCTTCCAAACAGATTTCAGCTTCATATGTCCAAGATGCAGTCTAGTTAAAATATCACCTCATTTAAAATTATCCTTGAATATTTTACTTCAATTTAGACAAGTTCGGTAGAAAATGCTGTAACTGTGTGCATGACATTTTGTTAGCTAGATAAATATGACTGTAACCCTTGTTGCACTTATTGTGCATATACAGTAATATTTGTTGAAATAGCAATAGATTAGAAAACCTGGCCTGGTTACAGACAGGCCAGCTTTAACTTCATTTGTGTGTGTGTGTGTGTGTGTGTGTGTGTGTGTGTGTGTGTGTGTGTCCCACTTCATTGTGTACTATTAATTTATGTGTTAGCCTTAACTTTTAGCTTTGACAGAATATTTAAGTCACTGAAATTATAAATGACTTTTTACTAGTATTTTTGCTTTGATTATGAGCCAAGATTTCATACAAAACTAATTTTGTTTCCTTTTCCCAGTAAGAAAATCATGCCTTCTATCATACTGCCAGCCATATCCAGGCACACTTTCTCCATTTTTCTCTTCCAGACACTTTATATCATCCTGTCAAACCATCACAAAGGCCCTCCTCTTTACACAAACCTTCTTTGCTACAGCTCCCCATTAATAATCCCCACCTCCTCTCTTTAATTCTATGCTAAGTTTGTCATGGTGTAGTTAAACAGGATAACCTCTTCATGCCAAGGAAAAACTTATTTAAAATTATTCATGATATTTATAGGGTTGTGAGCACTTATGTTAATAACTGATAATTATAATGATTAAAGGGTGGGAGATAAATTATATTATTTCCCTAACCTATCTTTTACTAGAAGTGTAGAAATAATTGGAAAAACAGGCAAACATCATTTAGGAAGATGATACTACTCAAAGTACAACTAAAAGACTAGATATCAAAAATGGTCTTTTTGGATCTTACTGTCTGTAGACCCAATGCTTTCCTGCATCTAAATGTGCAAAGAGTGCGTTCATGAACCAAAACCCCTGCATAGTGTAGAAACAAGGTCACAGCCATGGACAATAATAGTCTTTGCATTGGCTGTGAAATATTTTCCCAATGGCTGTGATGAAAATTTCACCGTTTGACATATTTAAAACGATATTAGATAAAATATTAGTTAATGTACAGTTGTGAACAACAACACTGGTTGGTAGAGGGAGTAGTTCTTCTGCCTATTATTTTCTTAATTATGTTTTTTTATCATATGAGACATGATACTGTGATGCTGGCATAACATAACTGCTTGTGTGCATAATTATTTGCATGAATGAGACTGTGTTAGGATTGAAAGTTTTATTCTTTATCTGAATTTTTTAACCAATTTGCCCAGTTTGTTTCACCAGCAATTTTAATTTTATTTGTCATGTACTCTTAAGATTCTATACGAGGGAAGAACAGAGACACTAACCTTCATTCTTTTGGGCTTGCCCCCATATGATTGTGGTTGCAATGCAGTGGACCCCATTTAATCTTTTAAATTTGCCAGGGCCACCTTTTCTGTTTCTGTCCCCACTTTTCAGGCCCACTGAAAGTGCTTGCAGTCTGTTATTTACATAAGGGGATGGTGCTTCATTCTTTTTGCATTTGAAATGTTTTCCTAAAAGCAGATATCTAGTTCTCCAATAACAAGAACTGATAGGCACTTCAGAAATAAAATTAAGTTGCAGATACCTTACATAAAACATGATAAAAACAGATAAAAATATGAAGAGCACATAAAATGTATAATATCAAATAAATGTGCCATGCTGAAGACTTTCTGAAATAAAAAGATTTTTAAACCCAATTTAAAATAGGCTAGTTCTAAGATCCCTAAAAGGTCATCAGACCAGTACAGAAATGAAAGTAATGAAACTCGTATTTAAAAGTCAGTACTAAAATACAATCTAGACTATCAATTTACACTTATTTAAACATCTAATTAATAGATTTTTTTTCTTTTTCCCCCTCATTTATGTTCTTTCTTGATAGCTAAAGCCATTCTCTGACTCCTTTTCTCATAATTCCTGCTCTATAAAATATCTGTCTGCCAGCAATGCTGCATTTGCTCTTTCACTTCAGCTGGGAACATTTTAAATACTGTATTTTACATGAAGAAAATGGAATAATACTTTTTTGACTTTTTTCTTCAGCCCTAACCATGTTTAAGATCTTGCTCTAAAGTATCAGTGCGGCTTATGGACATTACTGTACTTCTGAACCTGAATAAAACAGCAAAGAGATTTTAAATGCCAACCTAAGACCACCCATTAGTTTGTAACCCACACAATATTTCTTGGGTTCTGGACATGTTAGAGTCATTTAGTTGCAATTGTCTGGCTTTTCCAATTAAAATGTCTGTGGCGCAATTCATTGTTCAGAGTACTTAAAGGAAGAAACATCACTAGGCTGATCATTTGCATAATGTAATATACAGTAATGATAACTTGAGGGTGCTTCCTGCTTACAAGGAAATTACTATATTTTTATTCATTCTTTATTGTGAGCTTCTCAGTGTATCCTGCCTTCTCAATGTTTTTAGACTATAAGCTGTCGAGGGCAGGGAAAAGTCTTCATTGCTTTTATCTGGTGCATTGAATAAACACAAGTACTAAATAAATACTAACAATAATTATTATCATCCATTTATTAATAATAAATAAACTAACGGTGAGGGGGAAAGATGTTATTAGAACAGAAACTGTATATTAATGAGTTCACAGGAAGGTCCCCTGGGAAGTATGAGGCACACCTTGAAAGGTCAGAGTAGCTGGCATGTTTTCCTGTCCTCCAGGTAGCTCCACACTGCTCTGAACACAGGGCTGTGTCTTGAGAGTACTACTTACCTTTCAATAATTATTACCTAATAACTATTTTGAACATCTAAATCTTATAGTGATTCGATACCATCATCTCCCTACTCTGATCGGCGCCTGTACTCAGGATGTTGAATCAGTCTGCTAGCAGAATTTTCCACAATGCACATAAAAGAGAAAATGCCAAAAGCAAAGAAAATGAGGCTTTCAACCAACCATCTCATTAGGTCCAGATTACACTCAAAGAAAGTAAGATGTAGAGAGGATAAGTGACGGTGTTGAGGTCATTCAGTGATTCAGGGTTAGTTATGATTGGGCTTCTGGTCCTCTCAATTCTGTTCCCTTGCTCTAAGCACCACCACAATCTTATCACTTTCTGGGTATGTCTAGTCTACATGGCTCCATCGACGGAGCCACGTAGATGAGTTTACTAGACACAGGAAATCCTCATTTCACAAGGCATACCGGAGCAGTCGAGAAAGGCTTCCCTTGTCGATCATGGAGCATCCACACTGCCCCACTGTGCCACTAAACAGCTGATCAGCACAGCGTGGGGGCCATTTTGATGTAAATGAAGTGGCGATTATTTAAATCGCCACTTCATTTTCCTATGTCTAGTAAACTCATCTACATGGCTCTGTCAACGTAATGTAGACATACCCTCTGTGTCTAATGATTAATGAGAAGGGAACTTCAAGTTCTCTGAAGTATGATTCCTTCTCTGCACTGTTCCTTGGGTAGCACAGTTGCAAACTGCCCTTTACATGGCCCATGGAACAATTTTTATGTGGACAAGCCAGCACTAAGAAAGCAGATTACAAGTTCCATTTTGTTACTGTTAAGGAATCTGGAAGACAAAAGAGTGTGTCGTGGTGGATTAGGGAAATCCTGCATGCATAACCACAATCTAATACCACCTTTTTTTCAGACAGAGGTATGTCATTGGAATTATCAAATTTATCTTATCGACTAGTAAAGCATTCATTACTTTCTTGGTATTTTTCTTGCATTGCAGAATATTATCAGTTTTTCAATAATGACTTTATAAGCCAGCAATAACGTATTTAGTTGTGCTTCAGCAAAAACACATCATCGGTGTTTCAGAGACTCAGAATTTAATGGATTTTTTCTGATCATACTGTTCCTTTTGATTTGCTTTGTGGCTTATGAATTAGATCTTAAGAAAATAACTCTTACATAACTTAAGCATTCAATGACACCATAGTCCGTCCCTCAGAACTTCTATCCCAAAGCACATATATTTTCATTGTAGATTAAATTTAGTTTTTTCCCCAACATGAATGTACACATGACTTTTGGTGAGAATTTAATTGAAGATTGAATTTAAAAAAATGAGTCAGTACAACAGCAACACAGAATTTAAACCCAAAGCAATTTGGAAATTTGAGTTAAGGTTCCTTCAGCACTATAATCAAAAAGCTGTCTTCAGCATAACCCCTTTTCAGCTCTGAGAATTATCACTTATCTGTAGTAGGAATGTTCATTATATGCCAATGCAAACTCAAGCCAGTAAAATCATAGACTACGATACTCAATTGCTCTCCGGCCCCTTTGCCATTCCAGAGGTGCCAGAAACCAGTTGTATGTTCACATTGGGAATATCCCCAATAACCCTATACCAACCCCCATTTGCAATCCCGATGCCTGAACAAAGGAAAGAGAAGTTTTGGAGTGTGGTTGGAGTGTTTTGTGTTCTCAGGTGATTCCTTGGGTGGCGCCTAAAATACAAGTTAGAACAGACCAGTGGAAAACTTCCATCTAATAGTAAAGGCAGGTGATGAGCTAATGTTACTGCTACTGCATGGCTTTGAGTTGGGCATTCACAACTATTGGCATATAGTTAGCCAATGTAAAAATATGGTCATTTTTCCTCCTACCCCTTCCATTTGTTCCACCCACCTGTAGGGTTTTTAGATTGTAAGTAGAGCTAGCCAAAAAGAGTTCTTGTTTTATGCAGAACGTTCTAATGAAAGTGGAAAAAAAGTTTTCATCTTTTTTTTTAAATGTAGATTTTGACAGAAATTTGAATACCGAAATATTTCAGCCAAGACAAAATGAAATATTTTGATTCAGGACATTCTCTCATGGTGCATCAGGATAATTGCAGTTCAAGCATCTCATTTTCCTGTGTTCCACTATTAGCTAGGCTCCCTGTTCGGCCTATATCACCCATACTGCACTACCTTCTCTTCTCTTTGATAGAGAAGGCAGAGTATCACAGGAGTCCCTGGCTATTGTGCATCATGGAAAATGCAGTCAGGCTAGAGAGCTTGGCCAGTAGAGAACATGGATATGAGGCAACGGACATACAGCTCCTGTACTTACTAGAATGAGAATGAATCAATTTTTTCTAGGTAATGTCAGTATGGATTCACTAAGCTGTCCACCACCTGAAATATTCCTAATCAGTGTGACTTTGAGAGTGCTATAGTACAGGCAAAGAAAGCCTTTAATTTTCCTGTAGCATACAATTGGAATATTTCCTTTGCTATATTGTTGAGTCCCTGAATGGAATGACTACCACTGACACTCTAGCAGCTAGCCTGCCCATTAGGTTTCATCTTCAATTGAAAGTGTCCAGTATTCCTACACTGCTTAGACACTTTTGAAACCATCACTGACTTGGGAGGAGGTGCAGAACTGAACTGTCCTAGGATATCCTCATAGAGAGATAGGGCCTAACAATTAAATTCTCCTTCCGCACTCCAATGTTTTATCTGTTCCAATCTATCCCAAGGCTGCTTGGAAGGACAATGTACAGAAGGGTGTATTTATGTATTATTGTACCAGTAGTCATGGACAATCTATGATCACAATCAATGTTAGTTATTCTCAATCCTAAAAATAATTGTGGTTCTTATTTTTTCTAGCTGTTTTTCCCCCCGCAAGAGATTTATAGATTTTCTTAAAGTAACTACAGTACTAGTTATATCACAGACTTGTTTTTCACAAGATAGTATCAATTTCCTTTAATTTTTTTCTTAGGAATTACCATGGATAATATAGAAAATGGGTAATTTAATTTAGTTGCTATTACCATTTTGACAGCCTGAAGTCTTCCTCACAGTGACAGATTGAATTTCGCACACATAGCTATACCGTGTTTAAATTGAATAATAAGTGGTGTAATATTGTTTCTTCCCACAGCATCAAAACCATTATTTAGCAATGTATTCCAAATATTTCATCAGAGTTGATAGCCATTAAAATCTCAAAGGCAGATAGATTCTCGGCTGGTGTAAATTGACATATCTCCATTTAAGTCAAAGCTGACTCACACCAGCTGAATGCCTGGCCTGCAATATCGTTAATGTTCTTTCTCACTTCTCACCAAATTTAGTGTAATTTTCTTATGGGTAATATGGTATGAGTGCACAGAATAGAACTTTGAATTCATTATGTGCCCAGTCCTGCAATCCTTTGAGCTGAGTAATTTCTGCAACGAGCAAAGTGTCATCATCAATTTGCACAGGAGATGATAGAAGCTGAGGGTGTCCTGCCCCTCTCAAAGGGTGCTCAGTGATTTAAAAGATTTGGGCCTCATAAGTGACCTTAATTCATGCAATTTC
Source organism: Pelodiscus sinensis (assembly GCF_049634645.1). Classification (NCBI taxonomy): domain Eukaryota; kingdom Metazoa; phylum Chordata; order Testudines; family Trionychidae; genus Pelodiscus; species Pelodiscus sinensis. The sequence goes on from NC_134713.1 coordinate 136,051,990, forward strand.
CAAGAACACGTTTACAGCTAATTCCAGAGGATCTAGTGCTAGAATAAATCAGAGAAGAAAGAGAGGACATCTCTGATGAATGCCTCATCTCCACATAGATTTGTGGAGTAATTCAGCAACACACTATACTACTACTTTCATTCAACATAAAATAACTTAATTCCCTTGAGAAATAATGGACCTGAATTAAAATACTCTAATACCTGAAGCAAAACTTACTGTTTGCATGCCTGAATAGTTTCTCTGCACCCAATGACATGTTAGAGATGTCAGTGCTAGCTAACTATAGTAAGAGATCTCTGGTTTAAGGTGCTGAGGACTCCAATGAGGACCCCCTTAATAACAGAAATATTATTTGGTTTCCCTAATGCTCATCTTTAGTGTTTCAAAAAAGAAAGCTTCTAACTGCATCCTTGCAAATATACCCCATACATACCAGTGCAACTGATAGCTAAGTTTATAAGGAGCAAGTAGCTTGGGCTCTGTTTCTACACAGGAGGCAGGATGGGGCTGTATCTCCAGAACCATCTTACCAATCCACCAAACTTTCCTTAGCCCTGACCTTCATGCAACACTGTGACAATGGATGGTGACAGGATTCAGTTACATTTACGGTGAAGCATAGCAGCACTGGCTCCACTGCTGCCTTTTCAGACTGCAAGAACTGGCTCAGACACCACTGGCTGTGTATCTACCACACTACTGATGTAAGGTCCCTACCTCAATGCCCCTACAGCAACATGCACCAGTGCTATTTACAGTATCCCCGCTATGAAACCAGTTTTGAATAGCCCTATTTATAGTCCTCCTGTACCTATTTATCAATTTTAAGAGGATGGGATAAATGTCTTGTAAGCTCACCCAGCCTCCCTCCCCCCCCCCCAACCCTCTCCCCTAGCCTGATCATCCAATTACCTTGAATTACCTCCCAATTGATTTTCTCTGCTCCCCGCACACTCATTGGTGTCAGAGGAATCAGAGTGCAGAGTGCAGGCTCACCTGTTAACTTCCTGCATGGAGCCATGGGCACAGGTGTGATTCGGGTGCGGCTCACCCCACTCACCAGCACCTGTCCCTTCTGTGGCGTGAGGGGAACACTGGAGTGTGCCAGGTTGCAGCCCCTTTCCTGAATCATCCGGAATCTTCCCTTAAGTTTCTGGCTGCACTTTCCCCCCACATCTCCTGATTTTTGTGCACCCAGGGTCTGTGACCCCGTGACGTCATAAGACTCTTTCTCAAACTTCGCCTGGCAAAGACCATGGTGGCTACTTATAAAACAAGATGGAGGATGCTGGCCAGGAGTTGCTCTGCAACTGGGAGGCCTATTTCCGTTCCTATGTTCAATCATACAGCCAGGCAGAGCTCCTCTGGGCAGCATCCGCTGGCTCCCTAAACACCTTTGTGGAGAAATGGGCACCGTCAGGGGTTCTCTGCTCATATAGCACTTTTCATCAGCCCCCCTCAGGATCCCTAATTATGACCCTGTAATCCCCAGGCCCATCCTGTTTAGTCATGTATTGTCCCTCAAATTCAGATGAACTCTCAGGTTCAGTGGCTCCTTTCCCTATCGTGGAGGAGAGCCTTAATCTGTGTGTGAGCTTGTACCTGTCATCTTCTCAAGAGTCAGTAGGTGTTAACTCTGTGAATTCTGCCACAGGCAGACATAGCTAAAATTTGTTTTGCATGGTAACCCAAAACTGCTGGAGGCCATCTCTGCTTAGGAAAACCTTCAAGCCTAGCTGTTCACTCAGGCAGATTCTGTGCCATGGGTCAGCGTGGTATTAGCGCAACCACAGCAGCTGCAGCTACTCATCTCTTCCATCAGTGCCTCCTACAGCATACAAGGGATTCATCCTCCTCCTCTCCCTCTGCACCACACACACATACACTACCAACTTCTCCCCTAGTGCACAAGGAGAGAGGCTCTGGAGCCAAGCTGCTGCTGAGTTATGTGGGTATTTTTCAGCTACTCTAATCAACTTCTTCCCTTAGGGTATGTCTACACTACCCCGCTAGTTCAAACTAGCGGGAGTAATGTATTCATCTGCAGTTGCAAATGAAGCCCGGGATTTGAATTTCCCGGGCTTCATTTGCATGAAGCCGGCCGGCGCCATTTTTAAATGCCAGCTAGTTCAGACTCCGTGCCGAGCGGCTACACGTGGCACAGACTAGCTAGTTCGGATTAGGCTTCTAATCCGAACTAGCTGTGCGCCTCGTGGAATGAGGTGTACAGCTAGTTCGGATTAGAAGCCTAATCCGAACTAGCTAGTCCGTGCCACGTGTAGCCGTGCGGCACGGAGTCCGAACTAGCCGGCATTTAAAAATGGCGCTGGCCGGCTTCATGCAAATGAAGCCCGGGAAATTCAAATCCTGGGCTTCATTTGCAACTGCGGATGACTACATTACCCCCGCTAGTTCGAACTAGCGGGTTAGTGTAGACATACCCTTAGAGAGGTGGTTTAAAAGGCTAGAAATGGAAGGGATGATAATATGTATGTAGACATGGAAATATTGATGGATTGAAATGGAGATGATTGGAGTATAGAATTGCTGGATTTTTATTTTATTTTATTGGAGGGAGAATACATTACCCAGATAGTATCACATCTCTCAGTGACTGAGGTGAAAAAATTGTTGAAAGTACCGTATGTTTGAATGTTGGCAGCACAAAACTGGAGCACCCCTTCAGAGAGACTTGATATCCCTGAATTTTACTGATGCTGGGGAGATTAGGGAACTCATCATACTCTTAGGCCAGGTCTACATTAGGGGGCAAAATCAAACTTACGTACTCAACTCCAGCTATGTAAATAGCATAACTAGAGCCAATGTACCTTAATTTGACTTACCGCAGTGTCCCCATTGGGGGGGTCTATGGGAGAAACACTTCCGTTGACTTCCCTTACTCCTTGTGACTCAGGGGAGTACTGGAATCAACAGGAGCATGATCAGCAGTCGATTTACCATGTCCTTACTAGACCCTTACTAGGAAACCATGGATATACTGGGTTCATGCAGTTTGATTGTGTCTGATATTTTGGACAATGGGAAAATATTGCAAGAGCATTTAAGAATGTGAGATTTTTCTTGACAATTAGGTATGTGGCATAGCTATGGCCCAGACATAATTCTCTAGATTAACCAAGTAAACAATTTAAAAAATAGTTTCCAGTTATATTCAGTCAAATTTTTAATTGTTTTGGTTGAGTTCACATCTCTTTTGTGTTGTGTTTCCACAAATATTTTCACAAATGATCCTAAGGGAAGAAATAATCACTTAAACATTGAAGGTTAAGGCCCTGATCCCAACAAAGACTTTTGCATACGCTTAAATTTATGAACTGGAGTAGTCTCATTAGCAAGGAACTAACCATAATTCATAAAGTTAAGGCCATGCATAAGTCTTTCCAGAGGCTAAACCTAAGTGGTTATTATACAATATTCTGTCACTCCTAGAGCATTAGTAACATGTAAATTTAACATGAACTAGAAACCAGATTATGGGGCTTATCCCCATCCACTGAGGAAAAAAATGTTTACCAGGTGCCCTTTGTAACCAATCCAAGTAGCTGAAGTTTCAAATTCTGCATATTCACAATTAATTTCAGAGAACAATGATTTGTAGTAATTATTTTATGAGTTATTTTGAACATGTCAAGCTGACAAACCCTAAGTGATCTGCCTATGGACAATTAATGAATAGAAAAAGAAGTAAATTTTGTTGAATAAATTATATAATTATCAAATATTCTTTTTTATTTCTTTCTTTTTTGTACTCAGCATAATGACATAGTTAAGAAAATAATAAACAACTGGACTGTTGAAATTGATGGTAGAAATCTGGCTCTTTTGTGGGGTGTTCAGACATGTAAAGCTCGAGAGTTTAACTACTTTATCAACACAATTTCATGAAAACTGTTGGGGTACTGAAAATAAATGTTGTCATCCATAATCATTTTTGGAAACCAAACTAGTCTTCAATATTGATGCTATCATTAACCAACGCCTTGCTTGTCAAACCAATTGCTACATGCTAGCAATAGCTCTCTTCTACAGCTGCATGTGGCCTGCTTTCCCTTTGGCAAATAGCATATAGTTTGTTGTGGAAAAAAAGTTAATCAAGTTTTAGAGCTCACAGACGCTTATTTGCATTGGCCTGAGGTGGTGCAGATGTCAAGCAACACAACTATTTCCAAAATAATACAAGTGTAAAACCCCCTTTCTCCTGTGTTTGGACTATCACAGCAGCTAGTTAGGAATAACAGGCTTCAGTTTACCTCTGCTAAGTGCAGAGGTTTTTCAGGTAAATTTGGTGAAGCACAGCAAATCTGCTCCCCTATTATCAGCATCTAATGATGCTGCAGAAACAAATAGTGTTACATTTTAAAAGGGTGTGGCTGAAGAAGAGGGGTGAGGGAAGAACACTACATCTCTGTGATTCCATTTGTGTTTGGTTATTGGAATGCATGCTATTGTACCACCAGAAATAATTGTGCAGAGACATTTTTATAATTATCTGCATTATACACAGCTGTTAGTTTCTAAGCAAAATTTTACAGACCAAATGCAGCATAAACAGATGCAATTAAAAGAGTTTGAGGGAGAAACAGCAGCAGTTATCTGCAGGACTTTCTCAGCACTCTGAAGAATGAATGGGAGAACACAGAGAAATTTGGCTAGAAGGAAACAAAGAAAATCCTAAATTCACTGTGAATCAATAGGAAATAAATGGCATATTGATTGGCAGCAACTAGGATGTATGCTGATTTGTGTGGTTTCAGTATTGGCTTGCCTTTTGCTAGAAGTCTAATGAATCTGAATTGACAATGAGCACCTTGCAGAAGATGTTGAACTTCTTTGCCTCCAGTTTGCAGGACCCCACTGGACTAAGCCCCATGTGCTCTGCTATTAAAGCATTCACTTGTTGTTGGGGTAGGGCCCATGCCATTTTAACTATTTATCCCTGATCCTCACTGAGGCCTTTGGACATTGCCATCAGATAAATAATAATGCTGGTTATAAAAAAGTAATGTTATGCCAGTTAGGGACAGATTTACCCTGGGGATAATATAGATACTAGCCATCACAAATAGACATTCCCTGGCACACCATTGGGGTTCTCTGTAGCACTCAAGAGGGTGTAACATACAATGTCCACTGCCTGACTAGTTGAATAGGAGTGAAGCAAATGGCTCTTCTCTCTCCTTTGGCTTTAGGGGTGTAGAGAGAAAGCAATGGAGTTTGGGACTATAGTTGTGACCTCTTACTAATCAGGGGATCTTCTAACCCTACCCCACCGTGCATACCTATCCAGCAGCAAATAGTCCGGTCCTCTCCTTTGAAGGAGAGATGCAGAGAACAGAATTTACAAAAATTGACAAGCCTATCATCTTCAGAATTTCTTCTTCCACTCCTTAAAGAGTCCCCAGGAAATTATATGCCTATGTTAATGTAACATTAAGGTTGATAAATCAAGCATTCAAATGTCAGGAAATTCAGATGCAAGGTTGAAAGCTCAACCTTTACTCTGCCTGTGTTCTTCCTCCTTAAAATATGGGCTCTCCTTATAGTCTTATACATTTGTGAAATAATAGAGGCACTAATACAGTACATAAGAATTTCTTATAAAACATGACAAACAGGAAGAATGTTACGGGACACTGTTCAGATGGAACACATGAAGAGTGAGACACAATTCACAAACACAGTGGTGAATTCTGTGTCACTTTCCAATTTGTCTGTGTTCATACCCCTCTCTTATTCATTGTATTGCAAACGTTCATGCAAGCAGCTTTCAGATACCACTGATGCTGACAAAGTGCTGTGCTTCCAGGGAACACCTATACTCACGTGCAAATGACTATATGTATATCATGTGAATATGGGTATTAATTATTCACACTGGAATGGCTCTCAAAAATAGAAAAGCTTCTCCAACCACAAGGAAAAGTAGGAGAAACTTCCTGTAGTTAAGACAAACACTCAGAACAGTCCTGATTCAGCAGTTGCTATAGCTACATGGATCTAGAACTCATTGTAGACAAAGATATGCAAAAGTCTGCACCATTTGAGTTAATCTATCTAAAGCAGAGCAAATAGCTAAATTCCAACTATTTCTAAGGCCTGAGATAGAAAATATCAAGTCATTGTGAGCAAGACACGAGAAGTCATTCTTCCGCTCTAGCCTGCGCTGATTAGGCCTCAGTTGGAATATTGTATCCAGTTCTAGGCATCATATTTCAAGAAAGATGTGGGGAAATTGGAGAAGGTCCAGAGAAGAGCAACAAGAATGATGAAAGGTCTAGAGAACATGACCTATGAAGGAAGACTGAAAGAAATGAGCTTGTTTAGTTTGGAAAAGAGAAGATTGAGAGGGGACATGATAGTGGTTTTCAGGTATCTAAAAGGGTGTCACAAGGAGGAGGGAGAAAAATTGTTCTCCTTGGCCTCTGAGGATAGAACAAGAAGCAATGGGCTCAAAATGCAGCAAGGGAGGTTTAGGTTGGACATTAGGAAAAACTTCCTAACTGTCAGGGTAGTTAAATACTGGGTAGTTAAATAGTTGCCTAGGGAGGTTGTGGAATCTCTGTCTCTGGAGATATTGAAGAGTAGGTTAGATAAATGTCTATCAGGGATGGTCTAGTCAGTACTGGGTCCTGCCATGAGGACAGGGGACTGGACTCGATGACCTCTCGAGGTCCCTTCCAGTCCTAGGCTACGTCTACACTGGCCCCTTTTCCGGAAGGGGCATGTAAATTTCACTAGTCGTCGTAGGGAAATCCGCGGGGGATTTAAATATCCCCCCCGCGGCATTTAAATAAAAATGTCCGCCGCTTTTTTCCGGCTTTTAAAAAAGCCGGAAAAGAGCGTCTAGACTGGCCCCGATCCTCCGGAAAAAGTGCCCTTTTCCGGAGGCTCTTATTCCTACTTTGAAGTAGGAATAAGAGCCTCCGGAAAAGGGCACTTTTTCCGGAGGATCGGGGCCAGTCTAGACGCTCTTTTCCGGCTTTTTTAAAAGCCGGAAAAAAGCGGCGGACATTTTTATTTAAATGCCGCGGGGGGGATATTTAAATCCCCCGCGGATTTCCCTACGACGACTAGTGAAATTTACATGCCCCTTCCGGAAAAGGGGCCAGTGTAGACGTAGCCCCTAGTGTTCTATGATTCTATGATTAGGAAGCAATGGGTTATTTATGTCATTGTTCCTTCTTCAACCTTCAGTATTTCGTTCTGATAGTAACCTTGCCACTCTGCCAGGCAGTAGCAGACATCTGAGACCTCGCAGTTTGGCTTGTCTCACAGAGTCAAGATATGCACAAAGTGAAAAGGTTTTTATTTGTGCACAATCACGTATGCATGCCACGCCCAGAACACAGATAGTATAGTCAAACAGCAGCCCTTCATTTAGGAATCTCAGCCCAACACTAATGCCTGTTTTCCCACACACAGCACCTCTGTCTCAAGAATTCACTGTCACCAGAAGTTATGGCAAAGAGCAAACTCTGCTGCTGTTCATGCAGCTCACTTGCCCAGGATCATTGTCCTTATCCACAAGCTTGCATGTGTAAGCAGGGGCTGAACTGCTGCTTGCTGTCAGCCAGCTGAAAGGAGGGGTGGGTGTGCCCACTACAGTTGTTTAGCTCTACAAGGTAATTAACTGTTAACTGTTGACATGTAAATACTGCTCAGGAGAGAATCCAAGGTGTGGCTATGTAAATCCCATTCAGCCAGGGCTGATGGAGGGTCAGTGTTGGAATGGAATGTGGAGAATTGTATATAATTTGGGACTGTTGTGGGGGTCACTAATCATGCTACCCCTAAATGTGGGAACTGTAAAACATGCCACCAGTGCTTGCAGGAGAGACACCACCATCATGGTAAGAGGTCTCGGAAGAACAAGCCTCCCCCCTTCCAGAGTTGAGTGAACAGAGCTGGGGGAAAGGGTTAAAGGACTTGAGTCAGCCTGCTTCACACCTACCAGGTGTGAGCTATAAGACTGGCCCAGCCTGCACCTTTCCCCCTTTGTTTTAAGGACAGACCTAAAGCAGACTCCCTGAGGAGTCTTTTTGTTTGCTAGTCCAGTGAAAGCTGGATTCATTTGAGAGCTGAAATCACTGGTTTGGCTGAGAGTTGAAATCACTAAGCTGAAATCACTGGTTTGGCTGAGAGCCAGACCTACTGCAGCCAGTAGAGTGGCAGCAGGCGAGGAGCGGCGACTAGCGGCGTGGCGTGGCGCGGCGGCAGGTGAGGAGCGGCCATTAGCGGTGTGGCATGGAGCGGCGGCAGGCGAGGAGCGGCGACCAGTGGCGTGGCATGGAGCGGCAGCAGGCGAGAAGTGGTGACAGGTGCCCAGCGGAGCGTCCAGAGGTGTGGGACGAGACAGCTGGTGAAGCGTAGCGGAGTTTTCGTATAAGGTGCCCCCTATCTATCTCCCCACCCCCATTTCTACCCAGGTTGGGAGGTGAAACCCTGCGGGTGAACTTTGGGACTCTGGGTGGCACAGAGACTTGTGGGGACAGAGACTTTTGGGGAGTCGGTGGACTTCGGGCGAATCTTTGCCGGGGTGGGGGCTCATGTTTGGGTTATGAACTCTGTTTGTGGTGTTTTCCCCAAGCTAATGCCGTATGAATTCTTCCTCTGTTTCATTAAATGTTCTTTTCCTACACTCAGACTCAGTGCTTGCGAGTGGGGAAGCATTGCCTCTCAGAGGCGCCCAGGGGTGCGTGAATTTCCCAGATCACTGGGTGGGGGCTCGAGCCGGATCTTTGTGAGATTGACCCCAAGATATTGAACCCAGCCCTGGTTCCTGCCAGGCCTACCCGGCAGAAGGGCTACACATGGTAAAAACTAGCAATTATACAGCATGTCTTTCCAGTACCAAGCATTTGCTCACATACTGAAAAAAAACCTTGGTCGATTAGATGTAACAATGCTAGCCATAACAAAATAATAGGGTGAGAGTGTCAGCAGGGCTGCATCTAGACTGGCATGACTTTGTGCACATACTTTTAACGGAACAGTTTTTCCATTAAAAGTATTTGCGCAAGAGAGCGTCTATACTGGCATGTGCCTTTGCGCAAAAGATTTGCTTTTGCGCAAAAGTATCTGTGCCAGTGTAGACGCTCTATTGCACAAGAAAGCTCCGATGGCCATTTTAGACATTGGGCTTTCTTGCGCAAGAAATTAACATGGCTGTCTACACTGGCCCTCTTGCACAAGAATACTTGTGCAAGAGGGCTTATCTCTGAGCGGGAGTGTCAGAGTATTTGCGCTAGAACCACTGATTTTGTACATTACAAAGTCAGTGTACTTGCGTAAATACTCATGGCCAGTGTAGACAGGTGGCAAGATTTTGCGCGAAAGCAGGCGCTTTTGCGCAAACTCATGCCAGTCTAGACGCAGCCCGGGAGTGAAGGGAACTCTGCGAAAAAGTTTGCTTGGAGATAATTTCATATTGCAGTTCAAAAATAATAGTTCAAACCCCCAAGGAAGGTTTAGGATCCCTATAAAGTGAGGCCCAGGGTCTGTGTTGTAAAAACCTCCAATTTTCCCCAAATGCATTTCCCCAAATAACCTGTAGAGCACAAACTTTTCAAAGCTTGCTGTCAATCACAGATTGTCGCTGTTATATATTTCAAAATATTCATGTTAATTCAAACAGCCCAGAGTTACCTGTTCTGGAGGGTGTGCAATCTTTGGGGAGAGGAGTGGGGGAGAACTACCAGATGTGCTATTTTCTGACAGACATGTTTTGTAGGAATGAAAATGCCTTTACTTTTAAATACTGACGCTCAAATCCTCTGGTCCCTTTGTATATGTCTAGACTACTTGCCTTTGTTGAGAGAGGCATATAAAATAGGCTAACTGACACAGTCAATGATGCGGGGATTTAAATATCCCCGGCTTCATTAAAATAAAAATGACCGCCACTCTGTGCCAGCTCAGCTGATCATCAGCACAGCACGCGAGTCAAGACGCGGATCAGTCGACAGGGGCAGCCTTTGTCGACTACTCCTGTAAACCTCATTTCACAAGGCATAAGGGAGAGGTCAACAAAGGCTTCCCTGTCGACTGATCTGCGTCTTGACTTGCGCGCTAAGCCAACGATCAGCTGAGCCAGCACAGCATGGTGGCCATTTTTGTTTTAATGAAGCCGGGGATATTTAAATCCCCACTTCATTAACTATGTTGGGTAGTCTATTTTACATGTCTCTGTCAGCAGAGGCGTATAGTCTAGACAAACCCTTCTAGTATGCCCTTTGCAAGCCAAGCCCTCCAGTGCAAAGGGCATACTAGAACTTCAATAAGATGATTCTGAAGCCTCAAGGTTGCCATGAAGCTGCATGAAAGAGGGGCTTGTAGGTCAAGGGAAGTAGTAGAGGCATAGTCTATACACAGTAGTGATCCCCACAAACAAAACCTATGTAGAAAAAGTGATAAGTGTGTACCCCCACAACAGCTATTTCAGGATTAATGAGGACCCAGGATTAATGAGATGCCTATTAGGGTATCTGGCAACACCTGTAACAGGAGCACCAGGGCTAATTGAGGAGTCCAGCTAGAGAAGAGCTGAGACAGCAGTATAAAGCCAGGAGGGGCTATAGGGTGGGAAATATTTGTGGTCATTTCTGGAGAAGCTGTTAGGGATAAGGAGGCTGTCTAGGTGGAAAGTAAGTCCTGAGATTTTGCTCTGGAGTAAGGAGTCTGACAAGAGGCTAGGAGGGGTTGAAGTAGTCACAGGGAGTAGAGTAAACTCCAATAGCAAACCCAGAAGCAGGCAAGAGAAGATAGGAACCTAGAGCAAGCAACAGGGAGTGAGAACTTAGATTACTGGTTATAGGATCCCTGAACTGGATACTTATACAGTGGGCAGCCTAAATAGTAATTGGGCCAGAGGGTTGCGTTACCTGAAGAAAGACTATTGCAAACCTATCAGGGTAGTGGGAGAGGGGCCACATGCCCCTTTGATGGGTCATGTGCTCTCTTATATTTTTAACTGCTGAAGCTGGGTGCACTTTTTCCACCACCTCTCCCTGCCCTGAAGGTCAGGGGTTGCCCCAGCCTAGTAGCAAGGGGGTATTAGGTTCAGTGAGATCTACCCCCCCACAAATAATCCCTAGAGTTCAGGCCATTTACACAATGTGTGTGAAAATGTGTGTGTGTGTGTGTGGGGGGGGGTTATATTTAAATAAAAACAGGAAGATGGAAGGACAGACTAAGATCACTAAGGAATTGTGTGTGTTTTGTTTACTGGAGACTGTCCCAAGTGCACTAACCTTATAGCAGTCAAGATACAGATCTCATTCAAGTCATCTGTACTTTTCTTTTACTGTCCTTTAAGAAATATAGACAAGCAGATTCCCTTGAGTTACCTCCCCCCTAAATCTGAACGCACCGTGATGGAAAGAAGTTGTCTGGTCAAGGTTATTACGCAAGATACCATCTATTGAGATTTAGCAAGCGCCTCACTGCAATTTTCATCACACAGGCACACCTAGCATTATTACGTCTGTGATTGAGCACTCTTGAGATTTTGATAGGCAACTGACTGAAAGCTATCTCAGGAGACACAGAGAAATTTTACAATTGTTCTACTGCACTGTCAGTGCAATTGCATTTTTAAAATTTATTTCAGCTTATGATGTGACACAGTACTCTAAAGAAGGTAACAATATGCTATTTAGCATATGGGGGGGGGGGGAATCTCATCTAATACCATGGTAAAAGTTGAATTTCTTTTATTTGTAGAGTGCAAAACTGTGCCCTTATTATGCATATCTATACAGAACCTACTACACTGCTTTTCTACTGTGCAGTTGCACAAGGCAATAGATGGGAATAAGGAGTCCTCTCTCCAGTCCTGAGTGGTCTCTGATAAATCAAGGATGCAACTGCAGATGGTACTTGAGGAACAGAAGGGGTTTTACAAAAAAAAAAAAAAAAAAAATCCTTCCCCCCTGGAGCAAGCGGGCTGAGATCAGGCAAAAAGAATCTAGAGCAATAGCTCTCCTTCGACCCCTACAGACTTGCCAGTGGAATGGGCTGCTCATATGAATTGGGGAGCAGATGCTTCATCCCAAAACATGGAGCCTCAAATTGATTTCCAGTGTTCTCCCCTACCCTTGTGCAATCAGGACACACCCTTGGGTGATGTCCAGTGCTCACTTGGGGCAGTATCTGTGGCACAAGTCAAGGAATTGCTCATTGGGCTAACAAGAGGGATTATTTTGCAATCAGAAACCTACCATTTCTTCTTTTCTTGGACATGAAGCCAAACTTTTCATGTTTGGCTGCTTTAAAGGTTAAGGGCCTATTTTTTTTTTTTTTAATTTTTGGTTACCTAAATAAGGGATAAATTCTGCACAGATTAAAGTAACTGCTCAGACGCAGGGTGAGTATCAGAACTATTGAATCTCAGGGGGAAAACAACATGTCTCCCAGGACTCCCTTTTCTGCTATCTAGAGTAATTTTCACCATTCCTTCCTAGGATAGAACATGCCACCCAATCATCCTGAACTCATATGTTGGTGAAACCATAGATCTGCCTACACATTATGTCTCCCCAAAGCCAGAAAGCTAATGGGAAAATCATAAAAACCAGGGACTGTGATCTAGACCAAGTACCTGAGCTGAAACTGCCCTCCCCCCTCTTATGTGAACCAGGTCCTTTGTCCCTCCTGCACTAGCCCGAAGTGACCTGGCTTTCAGAAGAGATAAGCACACCAAATACGTTAAAAATTCTCTTATGTTTTCTTATGTCTCCTAAAAGACCAAAATGAGTTAGAGCTCTCCATAACAGAGGCAGAAATATCCCAGGCAATAAAGTCTTTAAATTCCAATAAACCTGCAGATGAAGTTGGTTTCCTACTGAGTTTTATAAAATATTTCAGCCTTAGCTGATTCCAATTTTTTTCAGGAGCTATTTAGAGAAGCTGAGGTGAATGGGGACTTTTTTCCCCCTATTATCAGTCATATAGCTATTACCTTGTTTCCAAAAAGCCAGCAATACATCACAATATACATTTTTCCCTTAAAAAATTCAGTGGCCTTTGTAACTAAATATTACTACAGTTCCCTGCAGTAACTGAATCTAATTATCAAAGGCAAAGTTAGAGGAAAATGATTTCAGCCTATGAAACATAAAAAGTTTTTCCACTTTAGCAAAGTTTTATACTAGCTCTTTGCCATAGCTAGTGAAAGCAAAAAATGAGGCAAATGGTATACAAATTGGTGTGAAATAAACAATGCATTATAATGGTTCTAATCAAATTTCAGATACTAATCTCTGCCCTTTAGAGAGAGTTTCAAAATCAGAATATGCAGTTGTTTAAGGCCTAGTGTAAAATTTTCCTTATGCACTCAGTGGAGAATGTTCAGTTTAGGTATGTTAAGTTTTTGGATGAAAAGCTGACATTTTCTGCGGAAACCAGACACTTTTAATGAAAAATTGAGCACAGTCAAAACCAGAGTTTTCCTTCAAAAAATAGTTTCACCATAAAATGGTCAAGCCTAGCTTTGTAGCTCAAGATTATCTTTATTTTATTTACTGTTCCATTTCTCACATTTTATTGTAAAATATATTTGTAGTTTAACTGACTGCTGCTTGTAGTAATGATTCAAGGATATGGATGAAGCCTTTATTTTCAAAAAACAGTTCTCATAGGTATTAATAATATGCCTAGCCTTTACACACACCTCTTGACAGACATTGTGATGTAGGATCATACTGAAAATAATCTTTATTTTCAAACCTGGGAATTGAATGTGGCATCTTTTTGAAAGATGTTATAGGCTAAAGAAAATTTGTGTTAACAGAAGTGGTAGTTGGAATAATTAAGTACGGTCCCAAGTATTCTGAAGATGTGCACCTGCACAATTTGCTACAAAATGCAATAATTTCCTCAGAATGCTGATCCACTCCTGTCATTCCAATAGTTGGAATTTTCAACATGTGTAGAGACCTGATCCAGTTATTGAAGTGTTTCACATTCATCCCTTTGTATTTCAGCAAAATATACGTTTATATGTTCCCCGTGGACTGCACCTTAATGTAGTGGGGAGGCTTGTGTGCTCCATGACTGGTAGAACTATGCTTAATTGGTGGGACCATCCAATCCATAGAGGTCAAAGGGTATGAGCCAGATCAAAAACAGTCCCCCTGGTAGGGAGAAGGAGAGGATGGGCCTACGCTACTGCTCAGCTTGACATACTCACCTCAGCTGAGACCTAGACGAGCCAGGATGACATAAAGTAGCCATATTGATAAAGAAGCCATTCTGTTGATGAATTTGCTCTCCTAGAGCCACAACTAAAATTGGTATGTGAAATGTGTGGAAACTATCTAATTCTGATAAAATAGCCCAAGTATCAAAATTAATTGACTGATATAAACTAGATATAATAGGCCTATTGAAGTGAGAACATCAGGACAAATAACTTTGTCAGCTGGAGGCAATCTATTCTAGTCTACCAAATGCCAGTGATGTTCATAGAGATGATATGGTTCTGACACTATCAAGGAGGGCAACTAAAAGCTTGATAAAATGGGTACAAGTTTCAGGAAGGATTGTAACAACATGATTTACATTAAAGTTCCAGAAAGAGTCTATTATTCAGTGCTACTCTCTAACAAATCAAGCAATTCAAGAAGAAAAAGAAAACTTCTGTGAACTGCTAGAGAGCACATTAGATAAGAACCAAAAAATTAATGTCTTCCCAGCAACTGGACATATGTAGCAAGTAACAACAGGGGAGTAATTATGGGGAAATAAGGCATTAGTGTATTGAAAAAATAAGGTGAAACATTTGCTGATTTTTGTGGAGCGAATAATCTGGTCATTGGAGGAACTTTTTTTTTCTTCACTATAAAATTTGCAAGGTAACTTGAAGGTTATGTGATCACAGAACATGGAACAAAATTGATGACATTGCAATTTGGCACAACTGGAAGAAAACTTGAGAGGATGAACATAGCTAGAATAGGGCCAATGGAGCAATGGACCATGCATTATTGGTAGCTAAGCTAAAAATAAATATAACAACAAGAAAACAAAGTGAATAACAGAGGTGCCCACATATAACATCACCAGGCTAAAATAAATTATCACACAAGAAGAGTTTGGAATTGCTCTAACAGGCAACAGGTGCTTGAAGATGAAGAAACAGGAGAAGGCAAATGGAAATGTTTACAGGAAACTCTCTCTAAAAAAACCAAACAATCCTCTCTCCCTCCTCCTCCTCCCCCCCCCCCCCCCGCCACCCCCGAGGAGTGGTGACAAGATTCAGTAAGAAACATAGTAAATCATTGTTTAAAGGAAATATGGTAGAAAATAGAATACTGGTGTAAAATTGAACTGAAACTACATTAAGCAAAAACAAAAACACAGAATCAGCAGTTCCAGGAGGAACATGCTGCAAAGAACAAAGAGGTCAAAGAAATCCAAGAATTTCAGACCAATTTCATTTTATACATTCAATAGCAACAGATGCACAGATCAATGCAACAAAAAATGTTATGAAATCACTAGACAAGTTTCAGAAGAACAAACACCATCTAACCAGTCCAAGACAATGAGGCTTTTAATAAAGAACTCAGAACAATTAAAAATACATGGAGGCAATCTTTTGGTCTATTCCTGAAGTGTGAGTCAATGATTAGCCCTTCAGACACAGGAGGAAAGTGAAGTTTTTGATGTCACATTGCAACAATCACTAGAGTAAAAATAAAGAGGACTGTCAGTCAGTTAAAGTGCAAAGGCACCAGATCTGAACAGTATCCCAACAGAGGTCCTTAAGGCATACTTAAATGAACACAATAAATACAGGCAGTCCCCGGGTTACGTACAAGATAGGGACTGTAGGTTTGTTCTTAAGTTGAATCTGTATGTAAGTCGGAACTGGCATCCAGATTCAACTTAAGAACCCCAGGCGTCCCCAAGTCAGCTGATGCTGAAACTGATCAGCAGCTGATTCCAGGAAGCCCGGGGCAGAGCAACTCTGCCTCGGGCTTCCTGTAGTCAGCCGCTGGTCAGTTTCAGCAGCAGCTAACTTGGGGACGCCTGGGGCAGAGCAGCTCGGGTGCTGCTGGGTTGGTCCAGTAGTGCGGCCGCTCCTCGGCGCTACTGGACCAACCCAGCAGCACCCCAGCTGCTTTGCCCCAGGCGTCCTGATTCAGCCACTGCTGAAACTGATCAGCAGCAGCTGTATCAGGACTCCTGGGGCAGAGCAGCTGGGGTGCTGCCGGGTTGGTCCAGTAGCGCCAAGGAGCGGTGCTGCAGGACCAACCGACAGCGACCTGCTCTACCACGGGCCCCAGGCTTTGCTCCATGTCTCCCTGGTCTGCTGGGGGGGGGGGGGGCACTAGCTGCGTCCCCCCCCCCCCCAGCAGACCAGGGAGACGGGGAGCAGCTTTTCTCGCCCCAGAGGAGGCGGGCGGCGGGACCAGGTGTCCCACCGCTCCAGTCCTCCGGGGCGAGAAAATCCCCGTTCGTAACTGCGGATCCAACGTAAGTCGGATCCGCGTAACTCGGGGACTGCCTGTATGTTGATATTTATCTTACAAAAGATATGAGAAGAAAAAAAATACTAAACAAGAAGGAACACTCATAGATTGTGCAGGTATAAAGCAAATTCTCAGAGGTGCCATATTATCCCTGCCTTGTTAGTTTCAAGATACTGGATTTACTCTCTGTAGTGATATGAGGCCTGTTAGATCCCCAATGTCACAAACTTCTTCAAGATTGCTTGGTACACATGGTAATTTCTTGCATTCTTACTAAAGCCAAATGTCTTCCTTGTCTCACACCAGAGATTTATCAGCATTTGGCTTGTCTTCCTCTGGCCAGATAGCAGCTTGCTTGGTATAAGACTGTTTGTAACACAGAAGACTCTTAAATGTGTTTTCTGTATGAGGGGCCAGTGTAGAAGGGAAAAGCAAAATGCTGATCTGCTGCATTTGAATAGTATTGAAACAAGCAGTGTTGTTGCTTCTGCTTCCTGGGAATTGAATTGGAAGCTCTGAGGTAGAAGGGCCAAGAAACATAGGCCTGGGGGATTGTATGGTATCTGTGGGTGTGAACCTTGGGATTTAAGTGTGACCAGTACCCCCAGGGTGCCACCTGGAACTAGAGCAAAATACAGGACTATGTAGCACTTTAAAGACTAACAAGATGGTTTATTAGATGATGAGCTTTCGTGGGCCAGACCCAGAAAGCTCATCATCTAATAAACCATCTTGTTAGTCTTTAAAGTGCTACATTGTCCTGTATTTTGTTTCAGCTACACCAGACTAACACGGCTACATTTCTATCACCTGGAACTGGGGTACAACTGAGCCATCCAGACCACCTTTAACACTCTATTGCTGTGACAAGTTGCAAAGCCTGCCCCTTCACCATCACTTGTACAGGTAAGGAGACACCCAGCTGTAGTTCCATGCAGACACTGATCAGACCTGCATGGGAAGGCTCCAGCTAGAGGAATTCTCAGCTATTCAGGTATCTGAAGTGTAAACTCAAAATTATGATGTCTTGTGCTGCACAGGGACCTGTACTGCATAAACTCATTAAATTTGCCCTCTCTGTCTGTGTGGGAAGTACTATACAACAGCTTTCTGCCCTGACTTATGACTCCCACACACTGGTTTTAGACAAAGCAAAATCAAGTTTATTAACTATAAAAACATTTAAGAGGTAGCAAACAGATCAAAACATATTACCTGTCAAATAAACAAAAATGCAAGATAAGCTTCATATTCTACATAGATCAGATATGAATAGCAAATTGTCCAAGAATGTGATACAAGCAGGCTGTAGATTCTTAAGGGATAAGCTGCACTCTCTTACAAATTCGAATCTCCAGGTATTCTGTTAACAGGCTAAAAATCCCTTTAGCTTGGGTCCGGCACTTCTCCCAGTTCCGACTTTTTGTTCCTCAAGCGCTTCCAGGAATAGACTTGGCTCAGGAGTAATTTAAGAACCAAGATGACAACACTCCCCTGCCTTATATAGCTTTTGTATATGACAGGACCTCTTTGTTTCAAAGGATAGTTCCTAGGCCAGTCAGTATTAAAATACTAACATCCCAAGATGGAGTCCATCCCCAAGTGACCTGGTCACAGGTCCCTGGGACACAGCAGCCATTATTAGAGGCTGTCTGCAGCATTCTCAGGAAAAAGCCCCCTGGGCGGGAGAAGTTCTAAGTCTAAGGACTATTGTTCTCTCTAATGGCTCATTAACCTGAATGAGCCCTTCTCAACTAGCTATCTACATTAAGGGTCTTTTGCCTAATGAGCATTACCCACGGGTAACTACATGTAAAATACCAAGAGAGGAGAAACTGCTTTTGTAGCAAGATAACCATTCTAAATCCATATTCAATTCTAATTTGGATTTCAGTCCCATTCTCTGTGATTTCCACTCCATGCATCTGATGAAGCAATTTTTACCCACAAAACTTATGCTGAAATAAAAATGTTACTCTTTAAGGTGCCACAGGATTCCTTGTTGTTTTTTCTTGATTCAACAACACTTTTGATATGCGCTATGCAGGGTCTGGGGCCCAGTAACCCTGCCCTGGAACCTCCATGAGGCATATCAAAAGGGTCTTTGAATCAAGAGATGCGTTTCCCAGAGCTGGCAGAGCTACTGCAGCAGTGGCTGGGGCCCTGGGGCCCTTTTAAATTGCCCTGGTCCCTGGGCAATTGCTACCTTTGCCCTCCCTCATGTTGGTAGGCTGGGCCATAACTACTATTTAATTATAGACACGTTTAATCCACCTCATGGTCATCTGCCCTCATGGCACACATTGTGAATAAATGTATCGAGTAGAGGACACGTGAGCTTTCTGGTCTGCAAAGAAAGCAACAAATTATCTTCTTTTGAATCCCACTCGGTATCAACCTGGATTTGATTGATCACAAGGGCACTGGAGCCGTCTCAAGTAGAGACGTGGAATTTGTTCAGAAGCAGAATTTCAGTGGTTGTTTACAGGCAGTGTGGGAGCCACAAGCCATGATGCACACTGTTGAGGACTGAAAATGACTCTGTTTCCTGGAAATCTTCATGTTTTGAACATTGTTGTGGAGAACACCCTAGCTTGACTTAGCTGGATGGCATGTGACAAATAACAAAAATTGAAATGAAAAAAAAAAACCTTTAATTTAAAAATATTGAAACAAAATATTATGACTTTGTCAGATTGCTTTGTTATTGACAGGAATTTGAAATGTTTGGGTGTTGCCATCGGAAATTTTCACCAAAAAAGTTTCAGAAACAAATTTTCGCCTAGATTTAGTCTTGATTCTCCTACTACTTTTTCCCTTTTGGTCTGTGTATAGTACTGTCTATTCTTTTTAAAAATTTTCTTCACTTGATTTGACTGTTCCTCTTATCTTACACTTTGCTGTCCTTACATTTCTCAGCTGCGTCTCTCTTCTCCTCATGTCACTTGTCCTTGCATTTCTGTTACAAAGAAACATTGGAAATAGTTCAAGCTGCCCTTTGCCTTACATTTTAAATCCTTCTTGACATGCTTTACCCCAACCTTTTTTTCTTATTAAGCAGTCCTGCTGTACCTGTCTTATCAAATCAAGTAGCTGTAATTCCAACAAACTTTCCTCTACTTCTTATTAACTATCATCATTCAATTCCACCCTCCGTCTTCTCTACAAATTATTTTGCCTTCTACTTCAGTATCTAAATCCATATACACTAGTACCTTATTTTAATTCCTTCATCTTTTCTGAATCTACTGCTGTGCTTCATGGAGGAACATGAAGCAATTAACACTTAAGTTTGAATTGAATGTCCAATCCATGATGTTTGAGTGGGTTAGCATAATACCCTTGTAAAATGTGTGCCATATTCCCCTCTAGTGAATACTCTATAAAGAGGATGATAACCTGCTATACCTGCCAGCTACTTTAGCTCAAATGAGAGATCTCTGCTTTGGGTCTGGATTCCACCCCTCCTAGTGGTCTTTAGGTAGGAGTCATATTAGCAATTATTGGAAACAAATTTGTCTGTCCCTAATTTGGAGTAGCATCAGAAAAAAAGTCCTTTAATATTGCTAACAAGTTGATCTTGCTCTCTGGCTTTTCTTGTTAACTCTGGTCTAGAATATAGTCACATTTTTAAGAACTTCTAAGGCCAACATTAAGAAGACAGAATATTCTATTAGTTACCATATAATTTTATCTGAGCTACCATAGTTTCCCACAGAAAATAGAAGAGGAAATAATTGCAATATCTTAAATCCTACTGTGCATTAGCTGTTAGCTAATGTCAATTTGTTTTAAAAGAGAATGGCTCTAGATGGGTTTCTTAGAGTGAAATGCATGGTTTGTGCTAAGATTATCCCATATTAATCAATGCTCCTTATGAAAAAAGCATCCCTATTTAAAATGTTTAAAGTACAACAACATGAGACTGTATATAACATAGTGGGATTACTGTCATTTAAAGCTCTGCATACCAGGATTGATTCATATATATCAACAATATTGGAACTGAAGGAAATTTAGACCTTGTTACATTTTTCATAATTTCAATTTTTATTTCAACAATCAATAGCATTAAAAACTAATTAACACATCAAATTACAAAGCAAGCAAAGTAGATAGAGGATGGATGGATATTTGGTACCTTTTTTTCCAATAGTTGAAGTACATTCACATGCAAAACAAAGAGCACACCTGTCGAATTTTTTTAATATTAAAATTTGATGCATACGTGGGCTTTTAATTGGGTGTATAGGGTTTCCACTCAAATGAGTAAAATCTCTAGAAATGATGTTGGCGTTGTAGTGATTCTTACTGTTATATAGTAATGTACTGCTAAGTAGACACTTATGATGACTATATTCCTGCGCAGTTAGGGAATTAGGGTTGCCAGATATCTTCAGAAAAAATTTGTTGAGAAAAAAACAAAACAAACGGATGACCAAAGTTGTTGAGGGGAAAAAAATGCACACAAAAAAAAGAGTCACTGCACCTTTAAATCCCCGCTTCCTCTGCCCCCACCAGTCATGGCAGGGAAGGAATGTCCCAAGCAGCCTTCTGTTCAAGAAAAACAGAAAATACTGGACATTTTACATGTCTGGTATTGTCTGTTTTTTTACTGCACAGAGGCTGCAAATTCTGGACTGTTCAGGCCAATACCAGACATTAGGCAACCCTATTAACAATATTTCTTTAAACAACAGCTAATCGTTGTAAATACTGTTTTATCTCTTATATTTGCTCAGCAAGGCTTTGTAAACTTGTTATAACTTCCTAAATGAATCGTATTAAAAAACTGAACACGTTTGTTATTATCTCACTATATTGCTTCATAGGGGTTTTTTAAATAGTTTTCATAACATACAAGATCTTTAAGCATAAAAAGAGGAAAGCTATCATCTGAAATTTCTCCCTATGAGTCACCAATAAACCCTGACCAGGAACTGGGTCTATAGATTTGGGCAGTCAGGCATTTTGTTTTAAATCCCCTCCACAGAACTCCTGCATTTTAGGTGCTTATTCTCTTTTGACCTCCCTTAAAATGTTCAGAGTGCCTAAGAACACTATCTACTGGATGTCACTGGTTATGATGTCTTGCACTCCTAACGTGTTCTTGTATTCTTTCATACCCTTAGGATTCTCTCTGAGGGTACGTCTAGACTACCGCGTTTTGTCGACAGAAGTTTTGTCAACAGTATCTGTCGACAAAACTTCTGTCGACAAAGAGCGTCCAGACACATTGAGTTCTGTCGACAAAGCAAGCTGCTTTGTCGACAGAACCCTGTAGTCTAGACGCAACCCTACAGGCAATAACACCTTCTGTCGACAGAACTCTGTTGACAGAAGGTGTTATGCCTCGTAAAATGAGGTATACCAGCGTCGACAAAACTGCTGAGTTCTGTCGACGTTATGTCGACAGAACTCAGTGGTAGTGTAGACGCTGGTATAGTTTTGTCGACAAAAGTCCACTTTTGTCGACAAAACTCAGTAGTCTAGACACACCCTCAGTGTGTCTAGACTACAGGGTTTTTTCGAAATAGTGGCCTTTTTTCAAAAAAACTTCCCCTGCGTCTAGATTGCCACTGCGTTCTTTTGAAATTAAATGGAAAGAATGCGGCATTTTTTTCAACTGTGGTAATTCTTTCACTTTACGAGGAAGAATGCCTTTTTTCGAAAGTGCTCTTTCGAAAAAAAAGGCATTCTTGAATGCAAACTGCCTGGGTGCTCTCTCTTGAAAAAATGGCTCACTTTTTAAAAGAAGTGGTTGCAATCTAGATGCTGTTTTTCGAAAGAGGTTTTTTCGAAAGATTGTTTCAAAAAAGCCTCTTTCAAAAGAGGCTTGTAGTCTAGACGTAGCCTAAATGTTCAAATAACCACAGGGACTGTATTTCTCTAGTTTTCCATGGCCATTCCACTTTCTGGAATGATTTTTTATACATGACTATCTTCTCCTCTTGTTTCTTTTTTTGTGTCTGATGGTATGGCAGTGTCAGTTAACATGGCTTTATGTGTCTTCTTTCTTACATAACTTTGTCCAAACCATTTGCCTACACAGTTTGGTCTGTGATAATTGCCAGATCCCATTAAATCTTAGTGCCTGGAGTGCTTTCAACTTGGTGGTCATAATACTGTATGGTTCATATAAATCCATGCTTTCCACAAAGATTCCAGTGCAGCCATTTAGCAAACTCATTGTGTCACTACAGATATGCTTTTCCAGCCAAGCTCCTCCAGGCATTCAACACATGCTCTGGTATTTCTTCCTTTTTGAAACACATGCTGCAATTCAGGGAGCAGTTCTGTTGGTCAATTTGGTATCAAACATAATTAAGCTTAAGGACTGCTCTTGTGCAATCATAATGAGGTTCTTTGTCTCTCTTTTGAGGTATCCTTCTACAAGCCATAAGTTTGTTAATCTTCTGTCACTAATGGCTTCCATCTCTCTCTGTCTCTGTTCATGCATTGTTTTCTGTGTCAATCTTTCAAGTCTCTCTTTGATTTGCTGTCTCCTTTTTTTATGCTTTCTTGGGCTACCATTCATCCTTGGCCATCGCTTGTTATTGCAACCTGATGACTTTTTACCCTGGTTGAGTCCTGGGCTACGTCTACACTGGCCCCTCTTCCGGAAGGGGCATGTAAATTTCACGAGTCGTCGTAGGGAAATCCGCGGGGGATTTAAATATCCCCCGCGGCATTTAAATAAAAATGTCCGCCGCTTTTTTCCGGCTTTTAAAAAAGCCGGAAAAGAGCGTCTAGACTGGCCCCGATCCTCCGGAAAAAGTGCCCTTTTCCGGAGGCTCTTATTCTTACTTTGAAGTACTCTTCTTCAAAGTAAGAATAAGAGCCTCCGGAAAAGGGCACTTTTTCCGGAGGATCGGGGCCAGTCTAGACGCTCTTTTCCGGCTTTTTTAAAAGCCGGAAAAAAGCAGCGGACATTTTTATTTAAATGCCGCGGGGGATATTTAAATCCCCCGCGGATTTCCCTACGACGACTCGTGAAATTTACATGCCCCTTCCGGAAGAGGGGCCAGTGTAGACGTAGCCCTGGTGTATTTTGATGTTATATTTTTCGCTGTCATTTGATATCAGATCATTTCCTCCACCACATCATTGGATGTATGCCCTGTCCATGTTTTGATTGGCATCCATCACCCTGCATCACCAGAAGTTTTCTTGTTTGGATATCAGGTTTTTTTTCTTCTCTTTATTGTTTCCATTTGAACACTCCAGCAGTGTACCATACTACCACTACTACTTCATGGGCATTGACTCAGATCGCTTTGAGTTGAGTTTTGTCTTAAGAGAAAGAGGAGAAGGAAGAGTTGTTGTTGTTTGTTATCTAGAATTCCCAGCTAGAAGTGAGGTTCATTGTGCTAGGTATCATGCAAACTCACAGTAAGAAATACCCCTGTTTCAAGGATTTTACAATCTAAATAGAGGGAGAAATGGCAAAGGGGGAAAATAATTATTCCCTTGATTTTACAGATATACTAAGTGAGTCATCAACAGACTTGCCAAGGTGTGGCAGTGGTGGCAAATTGCTGCCAGAGCACTGTGTAATGTGCTCCCCACAGCTCTGAGGGTTGGGGGGGGGGGCATACCGCAGTCCAAATGAGGCTGAGTGGAGCCCAAACATCTTCCCCTTCTGGAACCAGCCCCCACTCCCAATCGTAGAGGCTTTTTGTCTCCCCTGGTCAACCAAGATCAGACAGAGAATCTCAGGCATGTGCCAGGCATGGAATCCAGATCTTTGAGCCCTAGACTAGTTTGTTAACCATAAAGACATTTCTCCCCATTACTAAAACATTCATTCATGTTATTCAAAATGCTACCACTCCTAGAGTAATGGAAATGCTTTGAGAAATAATAATATATGTAACCTTTGGCCACAGGTTGATAGTCATGCAAAATCAAAACGTTAGCATGCTCATAAAACTGTTTAGATCCTGTCTTAAACTAAGATTTTTCAATATTTGTAACATTTTTCATTTGATTCTCTTTTAATAGGTGCCCAGTCTGATATTTTACGATACATACTGCTGTTCTGTCATAGTTGTATCTACCCATGAGTGCGAGACTTTTGCAGTCAACAGAAAGACATATAGTTGCAGAAAATCATTTATTCTTCTCTGACCTACCTTGGTCAACAGAAAATAAGAACTGAATGTGTTTTAGCACGGAGAGCAGAGCTCTGGAAAATTAATGCTGATACTGCCGTTTTCTAGCTGGCAAAAGGGTTACAATTCTCTTTCAAGATAATGATACATCTAAGAATTTTCAGGATGAAGATTCTCTAAGGCATCATCTGCTTGTCATAAATATGGACATGGGAGACAGTTTCAGACTAGTTTAGTTTTACCAAGTGACTGAAGGGCTTCTTAGTTTCCAGGTAATCAGGAAGAGATATTTAATTTAAGGGTGCAATTTGTTGTCTTTTGGGATGAATAGTCTCATCTATGAAATATTTTTCTTCTTTTATTGTACACTTGTATTGCTTTGTTGTGCATTTGATTAACATCTCAAGTCAAATGTTTTTGCTATTTGATAGTTTTGGTTCAGGCTTACATTCATTGAAAACCAGTGCTTCTTTAGAATACAGACCTCCATATATTGCCAGCCATATTGTTTTGAACTAACCGTGATTATAATGGTGATTAATCTCCATCATTGTAAAACACTTAACCCATTTTTGCCAATCCAGCATCAGTTTCCATGGAAACAGCACCCTGAAGCAGAGGATATGGAATTTTTGTATAGAGATTGTAGCTATATCTTCCAATTACATCTGAAAAGTCCCCTTTTTCCTAAATGCCATCTATAGATTTGAGGATCCAGGACCATTCAACACCTTATGGTACTTTTTCATTTGCTTTAATTTTTGCTTATTTGTTGTGGTTTTTAAATAAAACCGGTAATGATGAAAGGTGACCAGAGAGACAGTCCTGGATGTTGAAGCCCTCTATTAATTCACAAATTAGTTGGCTTTTGGGTTAGTAGAGTTAAACTTAGACCCAGTGAAACTTATTGGCACTATAATTTCCCAGGTACAGTACTGTGGCTACATTGATTCTGTGAGCCAAGGATGGTTAGGGTGCCATTTGTCCTCCTTTATAGAAGACTGTCCTGTTTTTTGCTACTCTGTCCTCTATCAATACGAAACAAGATGCCTTTTATGTCCTCTGTTTTTCTCCTGAGATCAGAGGTGAAAGGAAGCTGGAGAGCCCCAAGAAGCTGGCAGGCTGGGGTGCTCCCAGGGGTCTCCTGCAGACTGCCTTGCTAAGCAGCTGGTAGCCAAGCAGGTGAAAGGGGTTAGCTGGGGGGTTGCATCCCCCATCCAGAAATTGCCACAGCCTCTGCCCCCCTTTCTCCATCCTGGTGCCCTTTGTGTGTGGGGGTGGAGTGGGGGGACTGCATACTAGGTCTTCTTCCTCTTCTCCTGACTATCAGGGAGTGAGGGGAAAGTGTTCAACTTGTGCCTTCTCTTCGCTCCTGGCTGCTGAGGAGAGGGCAGGGGAGAAATGCATCAGGCTGTGAATTTTCCCCTCACTCCCTGAGAGTCATATAAAGTGGAAGAAGTGGTATGTGCAGCTGCAGCCCCCTTCCCCCACCCTCCCAAAATGGTGCTCTTGACTCCTCCCCTCCCCTGCACTCATCTCTACACCCCCCAGCCCTGGGCCCCTCCACCTGAACCCCCACATCCCTCTGGGCCCCCTATGCCCTAAGTGCAACTGTCCTCTCTTCTTGAGGTACCTTGATGGCTGCCCTACTGATGGTAGGGTGTAGTGCACATGTAGTTGCACACAGCAGTGTACCTACATGTGTCAGTGAAAGGCTCTGGAGATTGCAGGGAAAAGCTTTAGTTGTTCCCCACTACTGCCGGCTTTCACTGCAGTAAGGAAAGGTCTGCTAGGGAAGAGGAAGAGGGGAAAGGCGCTAGCAGCGGAGAGATACCTTGCAGCAAGGGAAGCTATTTCCCCGCTCCCTTCTCCTTACCACCACCACCGCCAGAGCCTGTTCCTCCAGTGGGGATGGGCTTTAGTTGTGAGGAGCTGGCAGAGCCTCTCTCAACAAGGCGAGTCTCTTCATCCAGCAGCTAAAATAACAGTGTAGATGGAGAGGCATGACTTCGGCAAGTATAAAGAGCATAAGGTCAATACATCCTTCATGCATGCTGTTACCCTACTTGCCTAAGCCATACCTAACTGGTTGCACTGATATATTTATACAACTGCCAGGCATGGCGCTATGCAGGCATGCACTTTACAGGCCTCTGAAAGAAATTTGCAGGGTAGATGTACCTGGTGGATAAGCAGAGGAGTCGCTTTGGGCCCAGTTGGGAACAGGAGAGTTGTTGACCTACTTGTCCAGAATTACATTGCTGTTTAGCTCCTTTGAAGATTACAGAGTTTCAATGCTTTACCTTAAATCACCACCATCATCTCTGTTTTCCCATCCCCCTTACAAAGGGGAGCTGCACGGAATGGAAGGCAGGATTAGGAGCAGGGTTGATTAGGTATGGGACAGGAAAAGGAATCCTCTGGTAAAGTCACAGCAGTCTTCCTTCCATTTTAATTTTATTTTAACCATTTCCGGTCCCCAACGTGTGTCATCTCCCAGCTCTGAGCTATCTTGCAGAAGCCAGGGGAGGTGCAAGGATCCACCCAACAGTAACACAAACACAGAGCCATATTCCTTTGCTGAAGAGAGGTGAGTGGCTGTCAGTGATCTGAAATTTCTGGGAGCTCAATTAAGTTATAGTATCACAGCACTGGGCAAGGAGATGGTTTCAGAGTCGTTCGTGTTGGCCAGGTGTTTAGGGGGTCAGACCCGCTGTGAGTTTTATTTGCAGCTCGCTTTTTCAAAAAAGTTCCGCTTTTACATTTTTCATCTGTTCCAAGGCTAGAAGGAACCATGATGAGTATCTGGTGTCCTGTGTAACACAGGCTCCAGTAACAACCCCTAAAATAACTTCAAGAGCACAACTTTTAGAAAACCTGCAATGTTTCACTTCAAATAAATGTTACAGTTTCCTTGACTTATGTACAGACTCTCCTTCAGGACTATGATGAATGGGGCATTTTTTCAGGTTCAGAGTAGGGCCCTATGAGTCAGAGCCACATGACTGTGATCTGTGCCAGCATACAGCAAAGAATTCTCTGTTCCTCCCACACCCTCTTTCCCACCCCAATCCATAAATACCTAAATTCCAGTGAATACACCAGAGGGATGGGGAAAGTGAAATGTGCTCAGAATGCACTAGTAGCTTTAACAGCAGCAGAAGTTACACCCAAAAATTGGGTAGATGATTGATTCATATACAGCACAAGGAAGCAACAGTAAAAGCATCAGCTGCTGAACAGTAACTCAAAGGTCTCTCCTCCCCTCCTCCAACAAACCTTGACCTCTTTCAGCCTTGGGTGTAGTCATGCATAATAGTCGATCAACACTGTTATCTCCGCTGTCAGTCAATGGTGAAAAGAAGGAATTCTGAATGCACTCTCAGCCCCTGAAGAAGCTGTTTTGAAGGTTTTTTAATACTGATTGAGTTCTCACAATAATATAGTCTTGTAAGTAGGTGTTAACATTAACACAAAAGCTTTACACAATGCCGATAATACAATTGGGTCAACAACCTGACAACTTCTACTGCACAAACCCAAGTCCTAAGATATTAACTGTATGGAAGTGTCCTGCCATGTATGATGAGATCATGGTTAGAGAAACAAATGGCTAATTATATAGTTACAGAGACATCAGCTACAAGGGAAGAAAACACAAAGGTATGTTGTCACACATCTCTTTTGCACTGTTCTAGGATGTGTACACACATGGCATCCCAGGTTTCCATTTCCCACCAGGACCCAAGACCAGCATGCGCATGGGTGGGATCCAGCTGTCCGTACAGGCTTTGCAAACCTGTCCCATGCTGTGCCCACTCTTTACAGAAATATTACCCTTTTCCCTCACAAACATTGGAGGGGGGCACCGCAGGCTACAATTATCCAAATAGCATTGACTTAATTGACTTCCAGATGGATGCATAGGCATTGCCTATGAGCTTTCAGCTGCTCAAATGCACACTTCCTGATCATTCTGCAGCTACTCAGTTTGCAGTTGAATTTGCTTTTTCTGGAACATTAATGTTGGGGTACAGTTTAATGAACCAAATGAGAAGTAATTAACCCAGATTCCCCCGCAAAAATAAGTTAGCACAGACACACTGTAGAGAACCATGCCATTTCTGGGGCATAAAATCACTTCTTCCCCCCTTCTCCCCATAAGTACAATTACAATCTCCTCACCCTCCTAGCATCACTAACCTTTCTAGCATTCCAAAATCGGTGTTCTCGAACCTGCTTTTGTGATATACTATGTCTTGCAGAATCAATGCATAGTAACCTCTTTCGCAAATTCACTCACCCCATTTAGGGTATGTCTACACTACAAAGTTAGTTCGAAATAACGGACGTTAGTTCGAACTAACTTTCATAGGCGCTACACTAACGCTCCACTAGTTCGGATTTAATTCGAACTAACGGAGCGCTTAGTTCGAATTAGGTAATTCTCATTCCACGAGGATTAAGCCTAGTTCGAACTAGCTAGTTCGAATTAAGGGGTGTGTAGCCCCTTAATTCGAACTAGTGGGAGGCTAGCCCTCCCCAGGTTTCCCTGGTGGCCACTCTGGCCAACACCAGGGAAACTCTACTGCCCCCCTCCCGGCCCCGGACCCCTTAAAGGGGCATGGGCTGGCTACGGTGCCCGTGCCAGGTGCAAGCCTGCCAGCACCCAGCCAGCAGACCCTGCATCTGGCACGGATCGAGCCACCCACCCGATGCCTCCCAGCCCTCCCCCTCTTCCCAGGACCAGGCTGGCGGCTCCCGGGAGCTTGCCTGGGACCGCAAGAGGCGGGCACCTGCCTGAGCTAGTGAGGACATCGTGGACCTCGTCCACGATCTCTGCACTAGGCACAGGAAAGTGGCCGGCTTGGGCAGGATAGCTGCCAGCCTGGCCACCCAGGAGCAGGTGTGCAAGAGAATCAAGGTGGTCCACTGAGACCCCCGACCCTGAGCCCTGAGCTTACAATGGCCGTCCTGGGTCAGACCAAAGGTCCATCTAGCCCAGTAGCCTGTCTGCCGACAGTGGCCAACCCTAGGGACCCTGGAGGGGATGGACCGAAGACAGTGACCAAGCCATTTGTCTCGTGCCATCCATCTCCAGCCTTCCACAAACCTTGGGCAGGGACACCACTCCTATCCCCTGGCTAATACCACTCCATGGACCCAACCTCCATGAATTGATCTCACTTCCCTTTAAACTCTGTTCCAATTCTAGCCTTCACAGCCTCCTGCAGCAAGGAGTTCCACAGGTTGACTCTTTGCTTGTGAAGAACAACTTTCTGTTACTAGTTTGAAGCCTGCTACCCATTCCTTTCCTTTGGTGTCCTCTAGTCCTTCTTTATGAGAACTAATGAAGAACTTTTCTGTATGCACCGTCTCCACCCAACTCCTGCTTTTAGAGACCTCTATCCTGTCCCCCCTCCGTCTCCTCTTTTCTAAGCTGAAAAGTCCCAGTCTCTTTAGCCTCTCTTCATATGGGACCTGTTCCCAACCCCTGATCATTTTAGTTGCCCTCCTCTCTCCCAGCCTCTCTCTTCCCCTTTCCCACCTCCTTTTCCCAGTCTCCCCCAGTTTTGTTCAATAAAGACAGATTCCATTTTGGAAGACACGTTATCTTTATTTTGTACATCAAGAAGAGGGGCTAGGGAAGGGTAAGTGGAAGGAGGTGAGGGAGGAATGGGGCACGAGCCCCCGATGGGGAGGACTGGGCTGGCTCTGCAGGCTTCTGGGTGTGGAAGCTCTCCTGCAGCCCCCCAATTGCCCCCTCCCCCCAGAAGGCAGCCTGCGGCAAGTGCAGCCGGGCTGATGGCCGAGTGCTGTGATGTGCCCAGTGTGGGCACTCAGGGCACTCCAAGCCAGGACTGCTTGGCAAGCGGGGCACCCCTGAGAACTGTCTGTCCGGGGTGGGGGTCGGGACCGTTTAAGCACAGCCCTCGGCTAGCCTGAGACAGCATCTCCACGCTCTAAGTCCTCCTCTGATGCCCTGCCGGCACTGCTTCCGGCCATCCTTAAGCCTGGTTCAGGGTCCACTTAATGTGGACGCGCTAGTTCGAATTAGCAAAACGCTAATTCGAACTAGTTTTTAGTTCTAGATGCGTTAGTTCGAATTAGCTTAGTTCGAATTAACGTTGTAGTGTAGACGTACCCTTAGAGGGCAGAATATTGGTATGTGGGCACCACCAACGGCTCCTGTTTAGTTCAGAAACCCCAACTTCTGAAATCCAATTGTAATTTCCAGTATTTTGGTTCTGGCAACGACCTGTGAATAGATTACCATATTAACTGTCTTTCAAACCAGTAAGATTGCAGCCTCCACAATGGATCTCCCAACCCTGAACTAATTTAAACTGGTAGCTGTCAGGTGTTGCCAGCTTCCGCAGGGCAATAGTCACCTGCTTCTGCCCCAGTGTGAACTTCCTGAATCAAATGTTCTGATACTGGAAGGTTGAGACTAGCTCCATGAATATTTGTTTTCTCTTTGGAAAATTCTGAAGCCACTATACATCCCAGTTTTCCTAAATGATGTGACCTCACCACACTTTGCTTGTTCTCCTACATCTGAAGTAATGGTCCATCCGGAGTATACTGGGTCAACAGCAGAAGTCACCATGTCTGTTCCATGGGACCAGAGTGGATTGTCATTTACCCTCAGACTCAGCCATGTTTGGTGTATCAAAAAGTTCTGCCCCAAGAATCATCTCCTGTTCCATATAAACATTTCTCCCTCAAGAAGGAGCAGAAGTAGAACCACATCATCATTCATTTGTTTTCTCTCTTTCACCCAACTGGCAGAAGGGGGAGGCGAGTGGGAACTGCCATTGACAAATGTGTGAAACACACAGCAACATTGTTCCTGTCTCCGGTGATGCACAGAACTCTGGGAAAGCACTGATGAATCAGTAATGCTAACACCATGTATGAAAAAGAGGCAGTGTGGACATAGTTATACCTGTGTACACAGCATATACACCTGTCCAGCACATCATATGTAGATACTTAGTGTTCAAATGGGGTATATGCATGAGCATGTTCAATCTATTACTTGTGTGTGTGTAAAAGTGTAAAAGTTATGTCTTGATGTCATTAGAAACATAACAAAATTGATTTATATTTGTGCTTTGTATTTGTGCTACAGTATAATTAGAATGAGGTTTGCAACATTACTAAAGAAATGTGGATGCCACTTTGAAAATATATGAAATATCCGTAAGGGAAAACAGCTATTAAGACGTTAGAAATAAAATATAGTGTATTAGACAAGTTGGTTGACTTTTATTTGTCTCTGCATCTCTAAGTGAACGAAGTCTTGAAATATTTCTTAATTTATAACACAATTAGGGCTAAGAAATGAATTCACAAAGGGAATTAATTTAACCTTGTTTTTTTCTTTTTTTTAAATTGTCTATGAAAACACTGTGATTTTCACTAATTTATTTCCCAAAAGAAATTGTTTGATGACTGTTTTGCAGGAACAAGTTTCACTCTATGGACTACACAAATTGTGTTCCTTCAAGTCTTAGGTAGTTGCAATTTTCAATAGTAGACCTATGAGATTGCTCATGTAAGTCACATGTTTATTGTTCCTGTTCTGTAACTAAGGCTATGTCTACACTTCAGGCTTCTTGCGAAAGACGTTTTTTGCGGAAGAGATCTTCCGCAAAAACTTCTTGTGCAAGAGCGCATCCACACTGCAAAAGTGCATCGGAAAAGCAATGTGCTTTTGCGCAAAAGAGCATCCAGACCGCATGGACGCTTTCTCACAAGAAAGCTCTGATTGCCTCTAACAGAATGGCCACCAGGGCACCTGTGCTTCTTTTGATAGGCTGTTTTTGAACAAAACCCCCCTGCTGCCTGTCCACACACACCTTTTTGCACAATAACCCATGCACAAAAAGGAGTTATTCCTCATAGAAAGAGGAATACCTATACCGCAAAAACCCCTCTGTTCTGTCGATTCACTGTAAATTTTCTTTCGCAAAAACACACTTGCGATGTGGACACTTCACCAGTTTTTGCGCAAAGACGGCCATTTTGCGCAAAATCTCTGCAGTGTTGACATAGTCTGAATGTCCAAATAATGAATCAAGTCCTTTTAAGAAAAGGAGTGATTAATTCAATGGGATTTTGCTTCTCTCATGAGAGGTTGAGCAGTTTAAAGAGATAGTAGGAGATAAGCAGTCCTAGCTAGGAAATTTTAGGAAACTTTAAAACTTTACCTTTTCTCTTCTTTGCAAAAACAGACTTACAGGTCTGACCCAAAGATCACCGGTGTCAATGGGAAATATTTTTATTATTAATATTTATTATTTGTGTGATAATAGTGTGAATAGACCCCGGTCATGAAACAAGATCCAATTGTGCTTATTACCTGACAAATACCTAAACATTTTCCACCTGAAGAACTTACAATGTTCATTGACTTCAACAAGCAGCAAATCAGGCCACAATATTTGACTATGTGAGTTGGGTCCTTTCCTGGCTGAGGGAGAGGGAAAGATATAAAGTATTGGAAGCAAGAATTACTGACTGTTTACCAGATTTTGTATTCATTTTTTGATTTTCAGATTCCCACCCAATTATGTATTTGTTTTAGCTATGCACACATCTTTCCAAAATGTTCTTTGAGGCCAAATGCTTGGCACTCATTCGTTTAGTTGCTTCTCTACCAAGAGTGGGGTTGGGATCTGTTAAGTCATGTGTCCTATCCCCCATACACAAATCAAGTCAAGAACCAAATAAGATTGCTGATTGACAACAACAGTGTTGCTCACCAGTCATATGACTTACAATGTCAGCTCTGGAGTGACATCATACAAGGAATTTGACATTACAGCTGTTGACCCAAAAC
This sequence comes from Pelodiscus sinensis, assembly GCF_049634645.1. Taxonomy (NCBI): domain Eukaryota; kingdom Metazoa; phylum Chordata; order Testudines; family Trionychidae; genus Pelodiscus; species Pelodiscus sinensis. Next base: position 136,085,454 of record NC_134713.1, read on the forward strand.
ATTGGGTACATCCTGTCATATAACGGCACCATCAAAGACTTCCGGGCAAGAGCATCAGGCCCACAGACAGCAATTCTGGGCCCCAAAGCAAAACAGTCAAAGGGCCCCCTACACACAAGCCATGCCCATGTAGGTGCAATCCGACTGACATTTGGGCAGTGCTGTACACTGGATCGCTGCACTGCTAAGTGCGCTCTTCTGACATGGCCAGGGTTTCCACATGCCTGGCAGATGGGGTGGCTAACTGTCTAATTGCATTACATTAAACCAAAATATTGAAGAAAATATATAGGATCAAATTTAACAACAATCAGAGGAGATGTGTAATATGACTTTAAATTAAACATTTCAAAGGGTACATGCATCTGACAAAGTGGGTCTTTGCCCACGAAAGCTCATGTTCCAATACATCTGTTAGTCTATAAGGTGCTACAGGACTCCTTGTCACTTTTGCAGATCCAGACTAACACGGCTACCCCTCTGATACATTTCAAAGGGTGTACGTGTATAATTTGACTTTTTTAATATTGGTGATTTAAATTTACAATTTTTGCTGTGATAGAAAGGACATCTTATGTTTGTTCTGCCTGCAATTGTAGTTTAAATACACAAATGGATTAACCTGACTTGAACTTTTAAAAATTAATTTAGAGTGTTAAAGCTTATAGTCACTTAAATTTTCAGCTGATATCGAGCCTACAATTTTACATAAGTTCTTTTGTTTACATTAAATCTTATTTTAATTGTTTTTCAATCCTGTGCTTAAAATTGGTGATATTACTTGATAAAAATTTCAGAATTCTGATTTTTTAAATTCTTCTGTAGTCTAACAATGAAGAAAAAAGATAGATCTCTGGTAGCTAGAAATTGGCGTTGGAACATATTTTACATAGATTTAAACAAAGTGGTCACTATTATGTACTTTGTAAGAACTGGTTCAGAAAAAGGCAATGCAAATGATTAAGGGAGTGGAACAGCTGCCATATGAAGAGAGATTAAAAAGACTGGGACTTTTCAATTTAGAAAAGAAGACATTAAGGGGGGGACATGGTAGAGGTCTATAAAATCATGACAGGTATGGAGAAAGTGAATAAGATAAAGTTATTTACTTGTTCTCATAACATAAGAACTAGGGGTCACCAAATGAAATGAATAGGTAGCAGGTTTAAAACAAAGAGAAGTCTTTCTTCACGCAGCGCACAATCAACTTGTGGAACACCTTGCCAGAAAATGTTATGAAGATGAGGATTTAAACAGGGTTCAAAAAAGAACTAGATAAATTCATGGAGGTTAGGTACATTAAAACTTATTAGTCAGGATGGGTGTATCTCCCTTGTCAGAGGCTGGAAATGGGTGATAGGAGAGGGATCACTTGATAATTCCCTGTTCTGGAACATCTGGCTTTGGCCACTGTTGGAAGACAGGATACTGGGCTAGATGGACCTTTGGTCTGACTCAGTATGGCTGTTCTTATGTTTGGATGTTATGTTCTTATGTACACCAAAACCTTTTGTCTACGAAAGCTTACTACATATATACAGGTTGTACCTCTAAAATCTGGGATTCTCTGGTTCAGCAACATCCGTGGTCTTGCATGATCATGACTGTTCCAGGATCCAAGAGTCCTGGTGTGCTGCAAAGGAGTGGGGGCCTAGGAGCCAGCATGTGGCTTATCTGGGCAATGATGGGGAATGGGAGCCGGTGCATGGCTCTGCTGGGTTGCAGGGGTGTGCCAGGAACTGGTGCATGGCTCTGATGGGCTAGAAAGAGGCCAGGAGCTGGCATACGTCTCAGCTGGGCTGCAGGTGGAGCCAGGAAGCCTGGTGAGAGGGCGGCAGCCTGAAATGACCTCCCTTGGTCTGGAAAAATGCCTCGTCCGGGACCAGCCAGGTCAAAGGGTGCTGGACCAGGGAGGTCCAACCTGTATTTTTGTTAGTCTCAAAGGTGCCACAGGACTACTGATTGTTTTTTAAGTTATAAACGAACATGGCTACCCCTCTGAGACTTCATTCCAAGTTGTAAACAATTCTACCCAATGAGACTGATTCATCCTATCTAGTGATTTTGAGAAGTCACATAGGGTATGTCTACACTACCACCCTAGTTCGAACTAGGGTGGTAATGTAGGCAACCGGAGTTGCAAATGAAGCCCGGGATTTGAATTTCCCGGGCTTCATTTGCATCTTACCGGGTGGCGCCATTTTTAAATGTCCGCTAGTGCGGACTCCGTGCCGCGTGGCTACACGCGGCACAGACTAGGTAGTTTGGACTAGGCTTCCTATTCCGAACTACCATTACTCCTCGTGAAACGCGAGTCCGCACTAGCGGACATTTAAAAATGGCGCCGCCCGGCAAGATGCAAATGAAGCCCGGGAAATTCAAATCCCGGGCTTCATTTGCATCTCCGGTTGCCTACATTACCACCCTAGTTCGAACTAGGGTGGTAGTGTAGACATACCCATACATACTCTAACTATGGAGCTATTTACCCAGCCTTTCCACCTCTCCATCACCACCAGGATATCTGAAATCACATGGGTATGGGGATAAAGGGGAGGAACTTGACACCTGATTCACATCAGTATTTTCACCCAGTGGGTCTATTGGAAGAGCCAGGATTTACCACCCTTACTCCCATGTATGCTGCTATCGGGTAGGCACACTAAGCCTGCAGAAACAACATCGAAGGGATTTTTAGTGAGAGGCTAGGGCAATCTGTGAAGAGACCTGGATCTCCATGATGGCTCTGGTGTCCCTAGTTCCCTCACCACACATCACCTGGCCCCTTCAGATCACAGTGTGAGGGAACCTTGGGAAGGTAACACAGCCCTGTAGGGATGATGTGGTTGCCACCAAACCTGTGAAGTTATTTTCATACACATACCTCGTCCCTAACATGAAAACCTTGGGGATACAATTAGTTTGTGGGTTGAAATTAGAAAGAAATGGGGGAGCAGCAGGGAAGTAGGACACCCCACAGACACCAACATGGCCAGAATATCAGGACTAGCCAAGGAAACAGAATTCAGGCTGCTTCATAGCAGCAAGGTATCAGAAAGAAAATATTTGCCAGATAGTTCATTATTATGAGTGACTGGAAACAGAAATAGAGATTGGAATGGACATCTGGTGCAAACAGCTTTCTGATTCCTTCCATATTGCAAAATGTGGCCCGCAGACAAAAAAAAAAGTAAAGTTTCAGGCTGAGTGGCAATGCTATTTGTGTCCTGCTAGATTAGAAACAGTGATGAACACAACCTTTTCTTCAAATCGACACACACCATATCCTCTGCTGTTTATGCTTAAATAAATAGGTGCTTAGTTTGGAAACCCCAAAACTCAGAACATTAACTCCGCAACTGCTACAATAAAGCTGTTTTATGTACAATGAAATTATTCCTATAGGACATGAGAGACAATTACAGAAGGGATATTGTGTATGACTATAATAATTCTATCAGCTATTCTAAGGCTAGCATGATTTGAAAAACAAACGTGTGGTTGAAAATTTGAAAACTTCTACTCACTGGTTGTTAAGCTTTTGCCTGCAGATTTCTGGTAGGGTACAAAGTGTTGACCGTGCAGAGAAGAGATGGGGGAGAGAACAGAACAATTAGAACAAGCATATTATTATTATTTTATTTTGTCAATCTTGGGACACCTGAAATTACCAAGTGCAACCACTAGGTGACTGATTGGGGAGTGTCTATATGAGGACAACTCCAAATAATGAATATGGGGCTGGTGTGGACTTAACATTGTGCATGGGGCTGATAACGCTATCACGTTAAATGAACTTATTACAGAAACGAAACCTAATGACCTTTCCATATGCAGCAACTCCCCCACCACCACCAAAAAAAAAAAAAAAAAGACATCAATTTCTTGTGAAGAATATGCTCAGACAGAAGGAGGCCCAGGACTTGAAAAATCTTGCTCAAAGCCAAATTAATAATGAAAATTGAATTTTGGAATGTGAGAACACTATACAAAACTATTAAAACTATTCAAATAATTATAGATGCAGTGTGAGTAAGGAAATATCTTTTATCAGACCAACTGCTGTTGGTAGAAGGATAAGATCTCAAGCTTCACAGAGCTCTCCTTCAGGTCTGGAGAAGGAAACTAGATTGTCAAAGCTAAACAGAAGTCTGGAAAGATTCTTATAGGCTTATGGGCAAAAAGGCCACTAAAAATGAAGTGGGCAATTAATACCTCTAGGGTTGTAAAACACTGGAGAGCTAGTAGACAGCAGAATGTGTTACAAAATGTTGTAATGGGCCATAAAATGTGTCTTGTTTTAAATTCATGGGCTACATCTAGACTGGTATGATTTTACGCAAATGCTTTTAATGGAAAAGGTTTTCCGTTAAAAGCATTTGCGGAAAAGAGCATCTAGATTGGCACGGATGCTTTTGCGCAAAAGCACTTTTTTTGGAAAAGCGTCCTTGCCAATTTAGTCGCGGTTTTGCGCAAGAAAGCCCTGATCGCCATTTTCAACCTCGGGACTTTTTTGCGCAAAACAGTCCTCCCCTGTCTATACAGGCCCTCTTGCGCAAATACATTTGTGCAAGAGGGCTTATCCCCGAGCGGGAGCATCATAGTACTTGCGCAAGAACACTGACAATCTTACATGAGATCATCAGTGTTCTTGAGCAAATTCAAGTGGCCAGTGTAGACAGCTGGCAAGTTTTTGCACAAAAGCAACCGCTTTTGCACAAAATCTTGCCAGTCTAGATGCACCCATAGTGTTCAGTGACCTATAGAGTTATGCGTTTATGTTCCCAGGCTGGTCTTCTGAAGATGTTGAAGGTTTTCTTTGATGACAAGGATTGAAAGGCCAGATAAGGAGTGCCTGTCCACGGGTGACAGCATATTTTTGTCTTTTATCATTTCCTCTCTGCATTCATAGAAACTTTAAGACCAGAAGAGACCATCACATTTATCTAGTCTGACCTCCTGCACTTCATAGGCCATAGAATCTCGCCTCTGTAATAAATCCATAACCTCTGGCTGAGCGACTGACGTTCTCAATGCTTCATTTAGAGTCTTCACTTTACACAGAGTCCTCCATTTACTCCAGCTCAAACCAGTGAGCGATCCTTTGCCCCACTCTACAGAGGAAGGTGAAAATCCTCAGGGACTCAACCCATCTGACCTAGAGTAGAATTGCTTCCTGACCCCAAATATGGTGATCAGTTAGGCCAGGGGTCTCCAACTATTAGCCTGCAGGCCATCTACAGGCCAGAGCATATTCATAATCTGGCCCAGGAGACCTGGCAGCTTGGAGCGAGGGGGTGTGCCTGTCCCCATCCCCCAAGTCCCACCCTTTCCCACCATGCCTTGCCCTCTTCTTCCCATTGCACCCCATTGCAGTGGGAGGGGGAGTGGAGCAAGTTCAGGCATCGAGTGTGCTCCACTTTTTCACGGTTCCTGACACCTCAGGGATTGTGGGAGAGAAGGGTCGCCTCTGCTGCCGTCCTGTTCCAGGCCCTCTGGTAATCCCCAAAGTTGCGTCCCTTGGGGGATCGGGTGGAGGAAAAGGTGGAGTGGTGGTGGGAAGGGACAGGGCTTGGTGGATGGTGATGGGTACCCCTCCCCCGGCCACTGCGTCTCCTAGGATGGATTGTAACTATGCTCTTGCCCATAGATGGCCCATGAATGGAGAGTCTGAGACTGCTGAGTTAAACCCTCAGCATGCACCCACCAGCCAAACACCTGAAAGAGAATTCTATGTAGTAATTCAGTTCCCTCCCCATTTGGTATCACATCCCTCGCCATTGTAGATACTTGCTAATAGCAGTCACAGATGGGCCCTATGCCATTTCAAGCAATCTCATCATAATATTTCTTCCATAAATTAGCAAACTCAGGCTTCACACCAGTTAGGTGTTTCCCCCCACAACTCCCCTTAGAAGGATGTTCCAGAACTTCATTCTTCTGAGGATTTAAAAACCTCCGTTTAATTTCTGTCCTCAACTTGCTGATGGTAGGTTTCTGTCCATTTGTTCTTCTGCCAACATTGGCCCTAAATAACTCTTCTCTCTCCCTGGCATTTATCTCTCTCATGTATTTATTGAAAATAAGGACCATCCCTTCCTAAACTTCTCACAGGCTACCCAAATTAACACTGTGATTTGACTTTATTCAAAAGAAGTACATGTATTGTATTAAAGATCAAATAAGCTACCTATATGTGCGGCTACTATTATATTTCCCTGGAAACTACTGCTGAAATGACTGCATGAAAGTTATGCAGCTCTAAATAGGAAGGAAACATGGTCCCATGTTAGACATGGAGCCAGATGCTGCCCTTGTTTATACTTGTGTAACTCAGCTGGCATCAGCAAGATTGCACCGGTGTAAATGAAGTCATAATTTGGCTTTAATTATACGTGGCCCAAAATTATTTGCTATCATGAAATTACCATGAGACCCTAGCGTGGGCAGTGCTAACCCAGGAGCTGAACTATGGCTCAGACTGACATTGAGGTCACTGCTTCTCCTTTGCCCCCGGAGGGAAGCAACAAGCTATGTTAACACTCTATATGGCACAGCTAACTCCTCTCTTTGCACCAAATCAGCTGCACTGGCCAGCACAATGAGAGGCCCTGCAAAGCCAAGGCTCCACCCATTCCTCATCCCCATCCGCTTGTGATGGAGCTGTCCTGGCAGCTTTGTACCTGCTCTCTCTTACATATGGACTAGTGAGTCATCTCAGGGACCACACGAATGAGCCTTTTGGGAGTAATGGACTAAATTCCAACCATCTGCGCTTTGGTTTGTCAGGGTTTAAGCTTCCAGAAAAGAGCATATAAAACTCTTAGAAGCTAACTTATAAAAACTGTCAGATGAAAACATAATTGTGTATCTTTTTTTCAAAAATCCCGCCAATACTCTTGGCTTTGTCTCCTCCCATTTCTTTTATCTTAGTGAGTCCTGCCTAGCTAGACATCATTCGTAGCCCAAAATGTAATCAGAAATAATCCAGACAGAAAAAAACAATTAAAACGGAAATGAATTTGCATCTCTAACTCATGCCAATTGCATCATCTAATTTCAGGTTAAATTAAGTGGCACGCTACCGTTAGTGCTCAGTGTCAGAAACTAGTAAGCAGCTCGACTACAGATTCCACACGCATACATGCACATTTCCCCCTGATTAATTTAATTATCAGGCTTTATTAAAAAATGAGCAAGTAATTAAAATTAACATCAAAGGTGACTCTTTATGTCCTTCATTCTCTGTTTACATTTTGCTCAGAGTCAGGGTCATGGAATGATAGGCATTGCCTCCATTTCTAATTCTTGTTTCTGGAGGGTTTTTTAAACTGTCTGGCACCGGCTTTATAATAGATCATAGCTCATATTTGACAAGTTCAGCTAGACAACAGATTTTTTTTAGGCTTAGTCAGCTCCTGTATTTAGTGTTTTTTTAGTGGTAATGTATGTTTTTATTCCTATAATTATATGATTTGTTGTTTTAGTGTATTGATTTAATACTATAATGCATCAATTCATATTATGAGATGAATTTATAACAAAAGATGAAATCATTAAAATATGATTAAAATATTCATCTTAGAGCAACATTTTGATCTTTAATTAAATCTCAACTTGGCAAAACACAAGACAGAAGCAGAAAATTCAAAATCAAGTAAATTCTACCTTCATCAGAAGCAATGTTTTACACCTATGGTGATTTAAAGACTATTGAAAATATATACTGTTTTCTCTAGAAAATATCCAACCCCTGTTTTGTGGGCCTCAATTCAGAAAAACATTCCTGTTCAGGAAGCACAAGCTAAACTAGGTCTACACTAGAGCCTTTTTCTGATTGCTTTTCTGGAAGAGGCTTTTCCACCATTTGGCCCTGCCTTTTGGCTTTTCCGCCTTTCGGAGAAGCCCTTATTCCTTGTAGAACGAAGTATACAGGGCTCCCCGAAAGAGTGCGTTTGTTCTTCCGCAAAAAAAAGCGGAAGAGCAAGAGTGTTCCCTGGATGTGGTGGAATTTTTCCAGGATACTTCCAGTGTCCCAGAAAACCCCTAGGCTGTGTCTAGACTGGCAATTTTTCTGGAAAATCATCTGCTTTTCCGGAAAAACTTGCCAGCTGTCTACACTGGCCACTTGAATTTCCGGAAAAGCACTGACGATCTCATGTAAAATCATCAGTGCTTTTCCGGAAAAACTATGCTGCTCCCATTCATGCAAAAGTCTTTTTCTGAAAGACTTTTGCGCAAAAGGGCCAGTGTAGACAGCATAGTACTGTTCTCTGCAAAAAAGCCCCGATTGTGAAAAAGGCGATCGGGGCTTTTTTTGCGGAAAACCACGTCTAGATTGGCCACAGATGCTTTTCTGCAAAAAGTGCTTTTGTGGAAAAGCATCCTGCCAATCTAGACGCGCTGTTCCGAAAATGCTTTTAACGGAAAACTTTTCCGTTAAAAGCATTTTCGGAAATTCATGCCAGTGTAGACATAGCCCTGCAGTCTAGATGTACCCTTAAGAGCATGCTTAAATCCCATGGGACTTCATCAATGGTACTTAATTTCTTTCCTGATTGGAGCCCTGTGTCATAAGAGAATGAAATCTACAGGAAAGGAGCCATGAATGATTTGATACTTTCATTGTGTTTTCAAATCCCAGATCCTTTCTCCAGGGCAGCAATGGCTCTGCCATTTCCACTCAATCATTAGGATGGACAATTTATATAAGTCTCAGAATCTAACAGATTTTCAACCTGCAAGGCTAACTGCCTTGGATACAGTGACAGCTAATGGAGAACATGGTGGGACTGAAGTAGGAAGGAAGATTTCCTTGCATCAAGAGCATATAATATCATAGGAGTATCCATGATTCCCCCCCTCCCTTTCTATACTTGTGTTTGTTCTCCAATGCTAGGAACTCCCCCTTCTCTTCCTCCCTCTCACACCACTGTAGGGAAAGTTCTGTGCCTCCCTAAGGCATGGACAGCAAAGATGAAAGAAGCATTGCATTTAAATTAAAATGTAGTCCCCAAATAGGTTGGCTGGGATCAATGCATAAACATTCTTTACAGGTAATAGTAGGGTTGCTATATATGAACTTTCAAAAAAGAGGACACCTCAGAGAGGGAGTGTATCTGTATCAGTATCTACCAACGCACGTTGTATTAATGTGTTATATTATAACACATTAATACAATGTGAGTTGGTAGATATTGATACAGATACACTCCCTCGCTGGTGTGTCCTCTTTTTTTGAAAGTTCAAATATGGTAACCCTAGGTAATAGACAAGACAAAAACGGAATTACAACAAATCCCTATATTCATTCATTTTAATATAGTATATATTTGACGCAGTAAGAATTCAAAAAATAGCAACAGCATAAGAAAAGATTTCATCATTAGTTCCCCGGTATCATGTTTGCCAGTAGGGTGTAGGGTTGCTAGAGTATTGGTAATGATGGCATCAGCCGTTTCAGGCAGCATAGAATCATAAGATTAGAAAGGACCTTGGCATCTTGTGACTAAGTAACGTGCAGGATTTGTTGTGTCTAAACAATCCAAGACAGATGGCTAGCCAGCCTCTTTTTGAAAATCTCCAGTAAAGTAGATTCCATGACTTTCCTAGGCAGTTTGCTCCATTGTCTTATTGTTCATACAGTCAGGATGTCACACTGCTTCTGCTGACAGGGGATGTAGTTAACGAAAGGAGCAAGGCACCCCTACCAGCAGTGGCAGAGGAGGAAGGGTGGTTTCACCCAAGAGCTCCTCATCTCAAAAAAGATATACTGGCATTAGAAAAGATTCAGGGAAGGGCAACTAAAATGATTAGAGGTGTGGAACGGGTCCCATATGAGGAGAGATTAAAGAGAGTAGAATTTCTCAGCTTGGAAAAGATGAGACTAAGGGGGAATATAATAGAGGTATATAAAATCATGAGTGGTGTGGAGAAAGTGAATAAGGAAAAGTTATTTACTTGTTCCCATAATATAAGAACTAGAGGCCACCAAATTAATGGGCAGCAGGTTTAAAACAAATAAAAGGAAGTTCTTCTTCATACAACACACAATCAACCTGTGGAACTCCTTGCCTGAGGAGGTTGTGAAGGCTAGGACTATAACAGGGTTTAAAAGAGAACTAGATACATTTATGGAGGTTAAGTCTATTAATGGCTATTAGCCGGGATGGGTAAGGAATGGTGTCCCTAGATTCTGTTTGTCAGAAGGTGAGGATGGATGGCAGGAGAGAGATTGTTTGATCATTTCCTATTCGGTTCACTCCCTTTGGAGCAGTGGGCATTGGTCACTGTCAGCAGACAGGATACTGGGCTAGATGGACCTTTGGTCTGACCCAGTATGGCCATTCTTATATTCTTGTGTATGTTCTTATCTTTGCAAGGGGTGTAGGTGGCTGCCAGAGAGGGGCAGTGAGCAAGTGTTCAAGCAGTAGAGAGAAAAAGGTACTTCATTAGCCCCACCCCACCCAGGGTAGGAGTTGGGTGTGTGGAAGGGCCAGGCATGTGGAAGGGACTTTTGGGTTGCTGGACTTAAGAACTTGAGAGGAAAAAGACTCTGCCCAGCCTTCTTGGGAGTGAATCTTTTACTCATGGTTTATGTTTATGAGCCATATTTGTGGTGTTTTACCAAATTAACAGCAAGTTACTCCCCTCCTTTTATTAAAAGTTGTTCCCACTGTACTTGTGATTGGGGACGTATTGTCTCTCAGAGGCACCAGAGGTGGTATGTACATTTCCTAGATTACTGAGTGGGGCCTGGTTCCTGCTGTTTTCAACCTGGCAGAAGGGTTACATGAATATTAATTCAGGTGTTTTTCCTAATGACTTAGCATTTTGAATGCAAAGAGTGTTCAAACCGATCCAGATTCCTGTAATGCACAGTGACCAAACAACCAAGAAGAAATGTAATTTTCAAACACAGATTTCTATTAGGATTTTCCTCCTTTCTGTTTCTCTCAGGGTACGTCTACACTAGCCCCCTAGATCGATCTAGGGAGGCTAATGAGGGCAACCGGAATTGCAACTCAAGCCCAGGATTTAAATATCCCATGCTTGAGTTGCATGTTCCCGGCCGGTCGCCATTTTAGAATGAAGTAACTGCCCGCGTCTACACGCAGCAGTGAAATGGGATTCCGATTTAAATCCCTAACTCGAATTATCTGGTATTCCTCCTGCAATGAGGTTTACCAGTTAATTCGAATTAGTGGCTTTAAATCGGCATCCCGTTTCACTGTCACGTGTAGACGTGGGCAGTTTCTTCAGGCAAGTCAATTTCTAAAATGACGACCTGCCGGGAACATTCAAATCTAGCGCGGGAAATTTAAATCCCGGGCTTGATTTGCAATTCCGGTTGCCCTCATTAGCCTCCCTAGATCGATCTAGGTGGCTAGTGTAGACGTACCCTCAATGGGGGTAGTTAGCTGGGCAGGTTGTATCCTTTCCTCTGAAAAGTGCACATTGGATACTTTTGTGGGAGAAATTAAAGACACTTTTTAAACATATTCTTCTGCTCCCTTTCTCCTTTTCTAAATTTTTCCCTGGTGATTTTAATATTAAAACCTATGCACAATTGCTTTTTGAACAGCTGTAAAAGTATGTTTCACTTGTGATTCCCATGAAAAATTCCTAGGCCTGGTGCCTTCAGCTCCTGCTTTTAGACTGCTGATCTTTGCCTGCTGAGTCCCCTACTGCTTACACTCTGCACCTGACATCATGTTCAGTTTGCTTCCTAGAAGTGACATCTTTGAGATAAGTTGCATTCTGTAAGAGACCAAACACCCCCTGAAGCTGTCTTTATTTCTTTTTTTTTATGGTTATGTGCTGGTTTATTAAATCTAGTGATTTCATTTGTATAGCTATTTTTTGCATTGTCAAGTGTACAGGGCCTCATATCAAGCCCACGGAAGACAACATAAACACATATTGGCTACAATAGGCTTTGGGTCAGACCCATACAATAAGATGTTTTGACCTACTGCAAGGTCTAGATTTAATTTACCATTTAGGAGGAGTTCTTGAATAAATCAACTTTGGAGATGGATGCACAGACAGACAGTGATTTCTAAAATATATAATAAGATGAAAATAAAAAGAAGAAAAGCCAATCCCAGGCACAAGAATGGAAGCACTGTATGTAAGTGCCCACAGTTCAGTTTGAAGGTAAACCATTCCACGGTCGGTCAACACTTCTCTTTCTTTCTGTCTTCTTTTTTCCTGACACTATCACAGTTCTGGGTTTACCCTCTGCCTTTACCTCATCTCTGTAGAAATAAAAATTAATTCCTCTTCTCAAAAGTAGTTTACTATACAGTAAAGCAGTGCAACAAGCTTGAGACTTTGGAGTTTCTGTTTACTTGCAGATATTTTATTAGAATTTCAGCAGTGGAATTGGTAGTTTTAATGCCACAATAATTTGGCACTGATTTTTTTTCAGTTGACCTAGAGGTGTAAGGACAAAGCTCTTGACACAAGATGATGGAAAGGATATCGGCTCTGAAGATAAGGCAGACTGAAACTGTGGAATAGAAATGGCAGTTAGGTCAAACAACTCATCAATCATAGCTTTTCTAATCATAGCTGTGATGCACATGCTTCCTCAATTTGGTACAACTACCAAGGATAAATTAGTGGGCTGATCATGTATTTCATTTTTCTCCTTTGGAAAGATTCCCATGGATTACTACTACAGAACAAATTTGATTTATGATACCATTCAGGAAAGCTCTTAAGCACATGCTTAAAGTTTAAGCATGTGCTTTAGTACGTTGCTGACTGGGGGAATAAATCATTGTGCTCTGTAGGTATTCAAGTGTTCATGCACTTTGCTGAAAAGCTTCAGAGGGTATCTGTAATAGGAAAAATTTAAAAATAACAAATACAGGCAGTCTCTGGGTTACGTACAAGATAGGGACTGTAGGTTTGTTCTTAAGTTGAATTTGTATGTAAGTTGGAACTGGTACATATTGTAGGGGAAACTCTAGCCAAACATTTCTCCAGAGCTCAGTTTTATTCTCCCACACCTCACTTCCCTCAGTCCTTTATTCTCAAGCTGAGGTGTCTGCTGAGAAAAGCCGCTCCACGTCTCCCTGGTCTGCTGGGGGGGGGGGGGGCAGCAGACCAGGAAGACGCGGAGCGCAGCTAGTGCGGGGTTGCCTCACCCCGTTTGTAAGTAGGGATCCGATGTAAGTCGGATCCATGTAACCCAGGGACTGCCTGTAGTCTATTAGCAACTTAAAGACTAACAAAACATGTAGATGGTATCATGAGCTTTCATGGGCACAATCCAAGTGGTTGTGCCCACGAAAGCCCATGATACCATCTACATGTTTGGTTAGTCTTTAAAGTGCTACTAGACTATTTGTTGTTTGCTGAAAAGGAGCTTTAGGAATGGTGAATATGAGTCATTGAAAGGGGTAAATAATGGATGTATTTATGAGTGATATAGCAGAAGTAAAAACTCTAAAAAGTTACTCTGTGCATGTGTATTGGGGGCTTAAAATACATTATCTGTGGATTTACCAGTGATAGAGACCAGTGCTACAATGTAAATATGGAACTTCTCCTTTTCCCTTAGTATCCAGCTCCTGTTCCAAACTCTGTTAGGTCATAAAGTCTGACAACTTAAAACCTGTCACTTACCAAGACTAAATACTGCTTCTCTTATGCTTCTCCTTGGGAATCATGAGTTGGCTAGTGTAAGACTCAAAAATATTTCTGAAATAGTTTTTCTGTGCCATATTAATGATTGTGCTGGAGCACATGACCTATGAGGAGAAGCTGAGGGATTTGGGCTTGTTTAGTCTGCAGAAGAGAAGGAGGAGGAGAGTGGCATGGATTTGATAGCAGTCTTCAACTTCCTGAAGGGAGGTTCCAAAGAGGATGGGGAGAGGCTGCTCTCAGTAGTGACGGATGGCAGAATAAGGAGCAATGGCCTCAAGTTACAGTGGGGGAGGACTAGGTTGGATATTAGGAAAAACTATTTCACCAACAGGATGGTGAAGCACTGGAATGGGATACCCAGGGAGGTGGTGCAATCTCCATCCCTAGAGGTTTTTAAGTCCTGGCTTGACAAAGCCCTGGTTGAGATGATTTAGTTGGGGTTGGTCCCGCTTTGGGCAGGGGGCTGGACTCGATGACCTCTTGAGGTCTCTTCCAACCCTAGGATTCTATGATTCCATGATTCTATGATTAATCATATATTGAACGAGTGATAGCAACACTGAGGCTGATACATATTGACCAGCACAATTCAATTCCACTAATGAGAACTAGAGGCAGTCCATCCTGCTTCCACTGGAGTTTTTATTTCCCATCATGCATCCTCCTCTTTTCACAAAGATTATAAACCAGTTCCTTTTGGATTTGTTAAATGAGCTTTCCAATTCCATATTCATTATCTTTACCATTCTGAAGCCAAGACAGGTATCCATATGGATCTACTACATGCAGTGCTTTCTAAAACTGATAAATTAATTTGTTTGATTCAAATTATATGCTGTAGGGTTTGTCTTTGCAGTTTCTCAGCAAAAAGAAAGTTCACAGTATAGACTGATCTGTTTTTGTCCAAAACAGAATTCCTGGAGTAATGTACTATTGGTCTTCTATAGTTCAGTACTATATCCCAATAAATTTCTAGTATCTGATGCTTTGGGACCGCCTCCTCATTTTTCCTGGCTATTGCCACTATCACTCAGAGATGTCTCACACAAGGGCCTGTTTCCAGATTGAAATTACTGCATACAGGACAACCAAATCTCATTTGCCAGTCTAGTTCGGGAATGTAGATCATGCCATGTCAACATGCAGCCTGTAATAAAAACCTCCCTGTAAAGTTCACAATAACCTAAATATGCATTTAGAAAATATAACTACTATCAAGGAATGGCTAACCGCTTTAAGGCTGTTAACCCCAGTCTCACTACTTTCACTGTACATTAATAAAGCATAACAAAGAGGGAAAAGGTCACTGAGCTTTAATATTCCCATGTCATTCACAAGATTTAGGAGGAAGCAGATCATATCACAATGTTTTTTGCTTTTGTATCAAGTTACAAAACAACAATATTTTTGCTAGCTGTTCTCACTAGAGTACAAAGTCTCCAAACAACAGATAAAAAACACTGCATCTAATATAAGTGATTTTCACAAATCCAATGTTTATTACTGATAAAATACAAATAAAAAAGCCATCTCAATCTGTCCTACAGGTCTGAATTTTCTTAGCATGATTAAGACACAGCCTTTTAATTATGAACACTGATAGTCTAGTGCATTGGTGTTACCTTGAATTCATTGATTTCTCAGTAATGTCTGCAGTACCAAATGATGCACAACTTGATTACCAGAAGCAACCTTTCTAGAATGCATACTTCTGGAAATTATATTCCAGTCACAGTGAAACTTCATTTCGGGTAATGAAACATCATTCCCCTTATATGATCATTTTATGGTACAATAAATATTGCAATTGTAAATATTAGAATCTGGAATGGTGTAAAAAAAAAAAAGATGTTTCTTAAAACCCTCAAACTTTTTTCCAGGCTCAGCCACCTTTTTCAAAACCACAGATTTAAACAAAATGGTCCTTGAGTTTCAAACGTATAGTGGGAGTTCCAGCTTCATTCCAGCCGGGGCATATCACTGACCCAAAAACATTTAATCTACATATTGGCATTTTTCAGGCTTCCAGAAGGCAAAAGTAGCATTTGGCAGTGCAAGAAGTGTGGCCAGCAGAATATTTCCCATATTTTACTCAAGCCCGGACCTCCAAAATTTTCCTAGGTCAGGTTTTCAATTGGCTTTCTGTCTAGGCACAAAAAATAACTGAGATTTTGGCTTCCTTTATTCTCTGTGATAATTACGAATAGAGTTTGAAACTACTGTTACACTCAATAATATAATCACTAGTCTCTATCTTCACTCAAATTGTTTTTGAGAGTGTACTTATATTCACATGTCAATATTAGAGGTGATGAATTAATGATGGCTAGGTGGACTGTAGTAACAAATTCCCTACTTTTCCCTACATCTGCGCAGTAGAATCTCAGTCTGTCGGAATCCACATTACGCCACAAGTCTTGGATCTGTATATAAACATCTCAAAAGTACTAGAAGCAGCCAGATGGCCTGCTCTGTGGAATTTTAGATCCAAATTCATTCACATCCAGGCTTTTGATTTGGGTCTGACTCTGCTTGGATTCTCTTGTCCTTTGGTATGCTGTGGGTTTTTTAGACAGCCCAGATTCCAGTGTGCACTACAGCATATGACATTCAGTGTACTGTATAGGTGCAGGATCTTAACCCGTTTGTAAAATAAGAGTGGGATCCTGAGGTGAGAGAGAGACTGGGGAGAAGGATATAGCCTCCCCATAGAAACTTCTGCTGTCAGGAAAGGATGTGTGGAAGAATAATAAGAGCCAACACCTCCTGCAAGCAAAGGGAGAGGGCTAGTAAGCCTTCCTGGAGAACATTCTAGGTGAAGTGCCATTACTTGCATAAAAAGTAGGGATGGAGATGGAGAAGAAGAGAATCTTAAAGGAGATCCTCTAGAGATTTGGAGTATTTAGTTTTCAGGATACCCAAATGTTTGTCCCAGTTAATTAGGCAGGGCTTTTTTAAATCATGGAGTTTCTAGGCATGAGCAACATATGGATGCTAAGAGATCACACACTTTTATGCAGACAAGATATCAGTAAGTTCATTAATATTGTCTGACCTTTATATATAATGTCCAGGTTGGTACCTTTCAATTGAAAAACATTGTCACTTTTTTACTTGCTGTTGAATTCGTGATTCAAAATCAGGTTTCATCTTCTCATTCTCAGAGATTTAATGCCTCTGTTTGACCCCAGTTCCTTTGGAATTCTTTCCTGCACTGCTTGAATTGAGAGAGATGTTAGCAACTGCTCCAAACATGGGGGGAGAGGGGGTGAATGTCAGCTCTGTGGATTAGAGAGGGTCATAATAAAGCATTTGACATATAGCATAAATACCAGCCACAGTTTATCATCATCTGAATACCAATCATCCAATATGCATCTGATAGCTATTCTGGAGTATGCTCCAAAACAGACTGAGCAGTTAGAAGTAAGAGTTCAAGGCACCTTTCCAAGTCTAACCAATGTGTTCAAGCTAATGCGTGGTTGGATTTAAATTGACAGTCTTGTGACCTATGTGACTCAAGCAGAGACAGACTGTCTGGATGACAGGCAATGCAATGCTTCAAGTAGAGGCCACCCTGGGCTTCTTTCAGTCTCTAGTGAGGGCTCAGAATATATATTTTATTTTAGAAAAGCTTAAACAGACACCTGTAGAGCTATACTTGAAATCCAAGCCCAAAGAGCTAGAACTACAAAGAGAATGCACTGGGTTAGAGAAAATGGCTGGTCTGGCTCCCTCTGCTCCCTTCCCAGGCCTGGCTGCCAGGATAAGGGGAAAATCATCCCAGCAGGCAGTCACAGTGGGAGAAGGACAGAGCACCTCTCCTCCCATCAAACAGGCTGAGGGTATGTCTACACTACCCTCCTATTTCGAACTAGCGGGGTAATGTAGGCATACCGCAATTGCAAATGAAGCCTGGGATTTGAATTTCCCGGGCTTCATTTGCATAAGTGGGGCGCCGCCATTTTTAAATCCCGGCTGGTTCGAACTCCGTGCAGCGCGGCCACACGCGGCACAAACTAGGTAGTTCGAACTAGGCTTCCTAGTTCGAACTACCGTTACTCCTCATTCCACGAAATTCAAATCCCGGGCTTCATTTGCAATTGCGGTATGCCTACATTACCCTCCTATTTCGAAATAGGAGGGTAGTGTAGACATACCCTGAGTGAAAATCTGGGGAAACACTTCAACCTGCATCCCCCCACCCATGCATCAGCTGTGCTTACATGTCAGTGCTTGTTGCACACAGGGACTGGAACGCAGGTTTTGCACTTCCCAGGTGAGTGCTTTGATCTCTGGCTATTAGCAATAATGACAGGGAGGGTCTCTTTCTCTTGCCCTCCGGCTTTTCATGAAGGAGGACTGATTTGACCTGGCTTTGGTACCAAACTTCAGGAAAGATTCATGGCTGTGTATCCCAGCCAAAGGTACACACCTGTCTCTGATCCAGAGTCAGGGGAGTAACTTTGGTCACATTCCTCCTCTCCACATCATTTTCCACGGACTTGTTTTGTCAGTTTTCAGCTAAACATGTTGGATTATGAGAATCCCCATCCTTAAGTGCCTAAGGCTACATCTAGGCTGCAGAGTTTTATTTGAAAAAGATATGCAAATTGTGGTTCGCAATTTGCATATCTTTTTCCACTCTTTTTTTCTTCAGAAGAGGCTTTTCCGAAATTTGGTCTCTCTACATGGGGCCAAATTTCAGAAAAAACTCCTCTTTTGGAACATCCCTTATTCCTTTCACTGAGAGGAATACTGGGATGCAGAAAGAATGCACCCGATTTTTGGAAACTGTTCTGAAAAAACAGATGCGTTCCCTGGATGTGGCAAAGCTTTTCCAGGATACCTCCAGTATCCCAGAAAAACTCTGCAGTCTAGACATGGCCTAACTCTCCCCAGAACTGTATGGGGAATCTGGACACCTAATTTAGGACTAAGGATTCTACGAGGCAGCCTAAAGCTGCTGGACTTACTGTTGCAATGGTTAAGTATCTTTGCGAATCTAGCCCAACTTTTTTGTGTTCAGTGAGCAAAACCAGAATCCCAAGCTTTAAATTTTCCTGGACTTGGAAGTTTAACCTCTGGTTATGAATCAGAACTCACTCAGTTTTGGTGCTTTGGGTTTGTTTTTTGGATCCAGCCCAGAGACACATATTAAAAACTCAGCTTCAAACAAAAAATGCAGCACTGTTGTTTAGCTCCATCTATAATTTTCAAAAATATCTAAAATTGCCCCACATACTAATTCAAACATTTTTTTGGAGAAGAGCAAGACACGGTTTTATAACAGAGGGCCCAAACTAGTTTAGGTCGATTCCTATCCAGCAAAGTACGTTTTACTGAAAGAAATTGGGACTGGACAACAGGAGTGGATCACTTGCTAATTGTCCAGTTCTGGGCATCCTTTTGAAACACCTGACATTGGCCACCATCAGAAGACCAGATAACGAGCTAAGATGAACCATTGGTCTGACCCAGTATGGCTGTTCTTATGTGTTATGTGAAAGGGATGTACCTAAATATTTTGCTGAAAAGAGATGGGTAAGCATGAGTAAGCATGAGTGGCCCTCCTTCATCCCAGTGAGCCGCAAGACTGTCATAACCAAAACAGTCCCCTGGATGCGCTTGCATACCTAGAATTTTTGGGGTGTGCTGATTGAACCATAGCAATGCTTTGGTTGGATGCAGAGGGAGTGCATGGCTCTCACGGTTAATGTGGGCAACCAGCACACACCTCACTTCACTTGTCCTCACTTTACATGTAGGGGGGAAAAAACTCCTCATATGGAAACCAGAAGAATCTGGCAACCCTGCGTGTGGGCAATAGTAAATAAAATGTCTTGCAGCCCACACACAGAGCCCTGATGGTCTGCAGGCTGCCCACCACTAGAGGAATAGCCAATGCCAACAACTTAGATTGAGCAAAGGGCAAATACCAAACTAGCATCAATATTGCAAATAATTAGGAGCATGCACAGCTAAAGACAGTAAACTACAGGGCATCTGAACATTCACAAGCAATCAGTGGTATGACACCAGAAAAAATTGTGTACATTTATTGTCAAAAATATTGGTGAATCTCTGAGTGGACTGCATATTATGGAAAACAAACACTTTGGTGGATAACTCAGTGCAGAGGATGATCTTCCACAATGCTCACGGACAACCTTAAATTATATCTTCACAGATCATAGCAGATGCAGATACTTGTGCACAAATAGAAAATTAAAGATAGTACAGTGTGTGATTGTGATAATCCAGAACATTCCAAGGAACATATAGCAACTCAGTGCCCAGTTTAGAAATACAGATGCGGCATCACAGCATTACACCCTGCTACTTCAGATGCAATTATCTGGACTGATCATCTAAATGTCGGCTACCTCTCTGAAATTATAATTGTCCATATTTATACTAACCATATGAAGATTAAGAAAAACCATTATTTTTGACAAGAAGTTTAGTAAATTCACTTATTTCTAACCTAATTGCTATTAAATCAAAGATAATACTTGTATATCTCCTGGGTTTTGTGCCACTTGGTAGAAGCATGAAATCTTACAAAACACTTGTTTCCAAGCTGTACATCTGAAGATTTCTCAAAGACAAAGTATTCTAGGATGCTAAAGAGTGGCACGTTGTTGAGATCTGCAACTTTTCTTGCTTTGTTCCTTCTGTTTCTGACCATAGCTGCTATTTCCCTTCTGCTCTGTTCTTAGTTTACTCCTGACATCATGTCATTCACTTCTCCACCAGAACAGTATAATGCAGTTTAGTGTTCCATTACTCTAGTGGGTCTGTATCTGTTGTTATGAGCATAATTTGGGGGGTTGTTTTAGAGATCCAAATCATTCTGAACCTACATCTTACTCACTTAAACTGAAGTTAATATATATAACCCATGATGTATGACATTATTTGACATTGTCTTCTTACTATTCCTTATCTGGTTTACTATTTCCAGTCCCAGCTCTTGTTTCCAATACTTGTTAGAATAAAGACAACTGTTGAAATATAATTAAAGCTCTTCCTAATCAGTTTGTTCATCTACACTATCTGCTAACATCATACACACAGACAAAATAAACAGGCAATTATCACAGAGAACATTTGCTAAACAGTCGTAATTAATGATGAATGAAACTGAATTCTCAATTCCTTAAATACAATAATTATTAATTGTCATGTGGCTCCAAGCTACTTGTGTGTAGTGTATAATTTACAGTTCAGCATGGTTTCAGCTGTATTCCCTAAGCCACTGGTGCTATCTTTTTCATAACTTTAAACTTCCGTATGTCAGTTGTGAAAGTTTATTTGGCATCAGCCTTGGCTCTTTCCATTTCAATACCACAAAATGCAATCTTTTATTTATGTGGAAAAAATTATAACTCTTGAATACCAGCAATATGGTAAAAGCAAGAATTATAACACCTGACAGAATTAAATCAGGTTGGCAGAGCTATTTTTGTCACCTGTCATTTACAATCAGCATCTAGTTCCACAATAAGCAATGTGAAGGAAGCCAGAAGTACCTCACATATTGTATAAATTTAAAATTGTTCAGAGGCCCGTTTTCATCACTAGGTGGATTTACCAGCCAGTCTCCAATAATTTAAACTCTTATTAACTTCATCATCACCTCCTGGGAAAATTAGATATTCTGTATAACAGAGAAGAAAATACCTTTTATATTAAAGGTCACTTTTGCCTATTCAAATTGTTTAAGAATATATCGTTTCTTGGAAAAATAGTATCCATTTGCTCCTGTATAGCCAATGTTGTTAGCCATGACTTCTCTTGTTAAGATGACCTAATTCACGATGATAAGTCATACCCAGAATATGCATAGTAACTATTACTGACCATGTAATTTCTCGGTCACGGAAATCCCACTGATGACCATGACAGTTGTTCATTTTAATTAAAGACAAGCTTCTGCCCAAAGTAATATACACAATCAAATGCTGCCTTTTTGGAGATGCATCTGTTTAACTAAAAAGTGTCCTTGAATCTTTGATAGTATGACACAGATTAAAGGTCATCTGGTTGTCATCATCAACTCTGAGTCATTAAGGTTCATTTGCTTGGTGGTAAAAGTGGTGTGCGTGAATGTGGATGTTTGATTAGGTCATGTATATTCATTTATTATGGCCTTATTCTGTATCTCTTGATTTTTATTGCTTTGAGTTGGGTATTTGCTGTTGGTGACTTTACTGTGCTTTAACAAAGTTGAGAGGGGAGCGTGGTGTATGAACAGAAGAACGGCCATACTGGGTCAGACCAAAGGTACATCTAGCCAACAATGGCCAATACCAGATGCTGAGAGGGAGGGAACATAACAGGTAATTCTCACATGATCCCTCTCCTGTCATCCATTTCCAGACAAATGTTTGCATTTCCCTGGTTTTCTTTTTTTCCCCAAAAAACAAACTGAAAGTATAAAAATACGTATAGTTCTTCAGAGAGGGCCAGTCAGGATTTACTGCCAAGGTGTCCTCACAGGTCTCTGGCTCCACTGATGATGATAACCAGAAGGCTGCTTGCGTGCATGCTCAGTAATGTGTGCTGTGATGGACCCATGGGGGTCCGCACTGCCAAGAGGGAGGCCCCATCTCCCCTGCGGCAGGAAAGGCGAGCCGGCTCCATGGCTGGTCGGGGTAGTCCCAGCCTCTGGTTGAGCGAGACCAGGGCCGGGCGGAGGAACGGTGCGGCCCTGCCCTGGAGGAGGCGGGGCCAAGGCTCGCTGACGCTCTCTGGCGGGACGCCGAGGGAACATACCGACAGGCAGATGCAGGAAGGCTCAGGGGGTGGGGTTCCCGATGTCCCGCCCGACGTCCCGGAACGGGACGGCGCAGGGGGAGCGGGGCTCTGATGCCCGGTGTCTGCCCCCGGGCCATTTGAAAAGCGGCCCGGTCAGAGGCAGAAGGGTGATGCATGGAGGAGGTGACTCCAGCCAGCCCAAAGGCAGGAGGGTCTGCCCCCACACTGGAGCAACGGAGGCGGGGCCTGCGGGCCACCGGAGCACCAACATGGACCAGAGGTGGAGCCAGGAGGGGTAAGGCCCAGTGTCAGTTCCCCAGGCCAGATCACCAGGGAGGGGGATAGGAAGCAGCCCGGGGCAGTGCACCTCTGGCGCCCGTGGATGGACACATTTTGGGATTAACCCCTGTCCATCGTGCAAGGGAAGCATTGCACCCTGCACTTAGGGCCCCGGGCTGGGTCCCAGTGGAGAGGGTGGGCCCGGGTCCTCCTTCCCCCACTCCCCTCTTATCCCAGGGGCTTACGGCCACGCCAGTAAGCCAGAAACCCAACCCAGCTACTACACACTCTTTCTGCCCTCTCCCCCCTCCCTCCCCCCGGGTAGGGGCTAGACTTCAGAAAGCATGTTATAGATGGGGTGTAAGCTATTTTGAAATAAGATTTATTCTTATAGAGTTTGAATTAGGATGCAACACCACATACTGTTTTGGCTCATAATGAATGAAATGCTACCCACCCACATCAACGAGTGGAAAATGTTGTGAAACCAGACATCATTGGGGCATCTCCAGGAGAAAGAAAAAGGGGAGAACTTGTTGTAGGGCTCAAAGGGGTTCTTGCCTCCAAAAGGTCTATCTACTCATTGACCATCTGGGGAAGCGGGGATGTTGATTGGTCTCTTTCATTCTCCCTTTTCACTAATTTAAATTCTGGCCCAGGTGATGTGATGCTTCTACATAATGATAGTTTTAGGGCTGCATCTTGCAAAAACCACAGCTAGCATATTTGGGGGCCAGGAAAAAATTGCTGAAAAAGTTGGAGCCAGATTGGCAGACGCCGGGTGTGGTTTTTGCCTTCTTCACGTCATCTTGCAGCTACAGGTAGGTTATTTAGGGCATAATTAATTAGTATTTGTACTTAGTAAAGATGTTAATTCATTGCAACTTGCAGTCTGCCTCCAGTGTCGTTAAAAGGCTGAAGGGAAAGGTTCCCAGTAGTTAATGACCTGGACTTTTGTTAATGGCACTTAAACTCATGGGTAGGGAGAGAGCCTGTGAAAGCTACACAGTAAGGTCCCGCCTTTAATGCCCTCTATTTCCCTCATGGGTGGAGAGCAGATAGGGAAGTAGTAGAACTCAGAAGTGCAAGCTCAGTCCTATGCGGAGGCTGATGAGTATCTATCCCAGGTTATGGATTCAATGGTAGGTATTCTGTAACCCCCATACTGGGTCCATTTAAAAGGCCTGGTAGATGAGTATGGGTAAGAGGATATTGCACCCTCCTGTGTTAAATTTAAGGAATTTGCAATCCTTTACTTAAAAATTGATCCCTGTATTTGTCTTCATTCACCATCATATCCACCTCATGCAGGAACACTGACATGTACACAGTGCAGAAGAAAAATCAAAGTACAGAGCAATTGCCATACTGCAGCAGACTATTAGCCATCTAGTTTAGCCAAATAAAATGGCTCTGATACCATATCTTAATTTTGCTTTTAATGTGGTTTGTCTTTGCCTTCATAGCTGCAGTAATGGGCTGCTCTTATTCACCATAGGAAATGCTGCAGTAAGAGTGATATAACTTTTGTCTTGTGTCTGTTTCAGCAGCCCTTAATGCTAGAAACCTAAATATTGTAACTGAAGAGAGAACCAGTGGTCAGTGTAGTCTACATGCATGTTGTTTATCAATGGCAGTATAATGTGGTTGCTGGCAGTATAATGCGGCACTCCCCTAAGAGAGAGGAGCTTCCATAGATCACCGGTCCCAAGGCTGTGCAACCAGGGAAGAAACTTTATTTCAACTTTATTTGTATTTAATAAAGTAGAACTCTAGCAAGGGAATTATCTCTTAAACCTTTTCAGATGATATGCAGTTCTTCAGGGGCCAGGGGAGAAGGGAAATTGAGGATGGAAGTGTCCTAGCACCACACCAGAGTGGCAGAGGGGAAGGTGTGTACATGTGTGGATGCACACACACCATGAAGTCATCACAGTGGACTATTTTCATTTTCAGGGGTCTGCAAAAATACTTGCCTTTCAGTGAGACTTCAGCACGTTGAAAGCCTTTATTCGCCTCTTGAAACAACTCTCTCCAGTATGAAATTTCATTACAAGCTTTGAAGATAACAAGAGTAAGTCAGAAATATCTCCTTTTTATGTGCATAAAGACTTTCTACTAAAACGTTACAACCTGCTTACCCATCTGCGGAACTGAGAATTTTAAAGTCATCAGTCTTAGGACATCCTAGTATCCTCCCAGGTACATATCAGTCACATTGGCCAGGCCATATTTATCATCTTTACAGTTCTGAAAATACTTTCCCATAGCACAGTTGTTTTCACAATTTTACTTGACAGAAATGGTGTTTATTGTTTCTATTTGTCCTTAGGTCTTTTTTTTCCTGTGCAGCTCTTTATTTACACTATTAGGTTCTGCTTATCTGAAATGTTCCTGAATTTGAGCCATTAAATAAAAGCAATAAGGCACTGTGGCTACTTGAAACACAGTATAAACTTTCTCTTCAATTTCAGTCAATATAGGATCACATCCACTTGAGCTCCAGGTTCTCATAAATCTAAAATCTCATGGCAAAACCTCAATCACACTTGATTTCTCATTGAAACTATACAAAATCCTCTATTTTTCCCCAAATCATAAATCAGGCCAGTTTTATAGGAATTTGGCTTTGGTTTGTTCAAAAATTATGTGGGGTGAAACCCTTGCCCCACTTAAGTTAATGGGAGTTTGTCATTGACTGCAAAGGAGCCAGGATTTCAACCATAAACCTTAGCAAATATTTTGTTGAATAGGGTGTACATTTTGAGTTTGCAATAAAAGTCAGCCTCAGATGAGCTGCATGTCATTTCAAGTTTAATTTTCAATATTTTAATATTGAAATTGACAGCTTTCTATAGAGCTGGTGAAATTTTTTCAAATGTTCATAATTTTATGGACTCTTTTCCCCAAATTATTGAAGACATACCACGAAGAAAGATTTATCATTTTTTTCATGCAATGTGTCAGACTCACCTCCGATGTAGTCAAGTAAAACCAGTAACCATTTCAAAGAGGCTATGTTTCAGCCTTACCATGGTCATAAAGGAAGACTGAGGCTGTCATTACCCCAACATCAGGCATCTGTCAATTGGTGACAATATTTTAGGCGTTCCATAATGTGCGCCATGTCAGTGTCTCTAAACCTCCTGATGGCAGTGGACAAAATGAGCTGCCTCATGAGCTTGGGCATAGCACTGACCAACTCTATGGCTAGGCTGAGGGCAATGGAGTTGAGGGGGTAGCCCTGCTTCATGCCACAGTGGGGATAGCAGCCGTCTCTCTATCCATGGAGTAGATGCTGGTGATGCAGTCCTGGTAGAGTTCCTGAAGCATCTGGAGGAAGGTCTCAGGCATCCTGAACTCTCCGACAGTGGGGCTATGTCTAGAATGCAAGCCTCTTTCGAAAGAGGCTCTTTCAAAAGATACTTTCGAAAGAGCCTCTTTCGAAAGAGAGCGTCTAGACTGCACGCGGAATTTCGAAAAAGCAAGCCGCTTTTTCGAAAGAAAGCACCCAGTGAGTCTGGATGCTCTCTTTCTAAAAAGCCTGTTTGCTTTCAAGAACTCCTTCTTTCGAAGGAGCACTCTCGAAAGAAGGCGTTCTTCCTCGTGGAATTAGGTTTACCACCGTCGAAAGAAAAGCCGCATTCTTTCGATTTCATTTCGAAAGAACGCGGCTGCAGTCTAGACGCAGGTGAAGTTTTTTCGAAAAAAGGCTACTTTTTTTGAAAAAAACCCTGAGTCTGGACACAGCCTGAGAGTGTAGACAGCTCCAAATTATGAAATAAGCTATTTCAAAATACACTGAAAACAAGTTATGCTTTGGCGGGCGACTTGGTGATGCTCTTTAAGAAACAGAGTCTGAAGTCCATCAGGGAAGGCTATTGAAAGCATTCCCCAACCATGTCCCTTGTCAGAAGTCTCTGACACTGGTCAGTGTCCTCTGCATCCAGCACCTGAGAGGAGAAACAGCCTGTAGGGGAGAAAACGGTTGATGTTCCTGCCACGTCTCTCTTCAGTGGGTGATCCTGTTAGTCCTTTATTGTCCTTGTCATGTAGTCCATGTCAAGATCCTGTGGGTCTCTGGGGTAGGTAGACTTTATGGTGGGTGTTGCTTTATCAGGGAGCATTACTCCTCCTGGTATTGTAGATGTCACGGGACCACCTGCTGGTGTCGGACTCATACGAGGCAGGCATAGTGTTGACTGATGATGCAGGCGTCAACACCTCCTTGTTGTGGAGGTCCCACGCGCCCAGGGCCCCCACCAGAGCACGAATCTCTACTGTGTATCTCTGGGACCCATGTTGTCATCCAATATATCATCAGGCAGCTCATTACTGGACAGCTTTCTATTTTATCTACTAAAGAAGGCATTTCATCAGGTTCAATGGCTTTATGCTTGCTTTTGGACCAGATTTCATTAGTTATTTGAGATTTAAAAGACACTTACTTTTGTGCATTTGCAATCAATCATTTAATCAAATTTGAAAACGTAATTTAATATTTTGGGGGGAAATATGGTGTAGTGTGGTATGGATTTTTAGTGTTGATAAGACACTTGCAGAGTTCTGAAAACAGATTCAAGACATCAGGGTATTCATATTGTAAAATGAAATTACTGTGCAAAACAAAATGCAATACATTTCAGATCCCACTTGTCTGAGTCATCCTTCAGTTATTAACAAATATCCAAATGAAATGATTAATTCAAAATGTCTCTAAATGTTTAGCATAGGCTCTTTATAAAATTGCAGCAATTAAAAGTGTATGGGTGATTGGATAGCCAAAATGCCATGCAGGATGTTTGCCACAAAGTATCAGAATGAGTAGCTAAAAGCATGAGTTCATGGGGAGCTGTTTCAAAACCCAGTGAAGTAAATAAATGCTCCTATTGACAAAAGTGGTCTTTAAATTAGCTCCATAATAAGTAACCTGGAACACATCTACCTGGAACACATCTACCAGTAAATATTGCAGCTGGACTTATCTTTTGCTATTGGTTGTGCAAAGTTGTAACTGGAGTGCAATTAAGTTGGTGAGATAAGAATAACCATCAACTTTATTGTGTTCAGAACTAAATGCAACACTCATTTCTTCACAATAAATACTAATCTTTTTCTCTCTCTCTCTCACACACACACACCTTAATTCTGATCAAGCACTGAATCCTACTTTCTGGGAAGAAAGACATATTGCATCTTTCCTATATGCCTCAGAGGCACTTAGACAACGTGATAGAACCTGGATAGAAAGACAGATATAGAGGCTGCACTTAAAACATTTATTTGGTTTTAAGATTCCACTAGTCTGTGAGAGTCTCTGTACTTTAAATGGTCAATCTGGGTAAATTGATGGTCTGGCTGATCAGTAGAAAAAAATTAAGTGCACTTTTGTAGGTAGGTAGATGGATTCCAAATGGAACAACATATTGCTTCACTCGCATCCCCATTGAAGAGGTGATACAGAAAACTTTCCAAGATTTATGTATGTAAATAAATATTTGTTTTGAAAATGTCACTTTCACTGTCAATTGTACAAAATTATAAGTGAAATATAGATGTATCTATGCTGTACTGTGTTGCTATTTATGTATTTTCTCTAGTGGCCTAAGTGGTACAGGCAACAAGGTTAAATCTTCACTTCACAACATAACATTGGGATCCTATAGGTTATAGAAAAAGTGATGTCAGCATCTCATGTAAGATTGAAATATGTCATTTTTACATCAGAGATGACTCAGCCAATCATCATACCTTTGCAGCCAATTTACATGCAACATGTCCCCACTACCAAAAGAATGTGGACGCATTGGAGAGGGTCCAGCGGAGGGCAACCAAAATGATTAGAGGGCTGGAACACATGACCTATGAGGAGAGGCTGAGGGTTTGGGGCTTATTTAGTCTGCAGAAGAGAAGAGTGAGGGGCGATTTGATAGCAGCCTTTAACTTCCTGAAGGAAGGTTCTAAAAAGGATGGAGAAAGGCTGTTCTCAGTAGTGACAGATGGCAGAACAAGGAGCGATGGTCTCAAGTTGCAGTGGGGGAGGTCTAGGTTGGATATTAGGAAAATCTGTTTCATTAGGAGGGTGGTGAAGTACTGAAATAGGTTACCTAGGGAGGTGGTGGAATCTCCATCTCTAGTGATTTTTAAGTCCCAGGTTGACAAAGTTCTGGCTGGGATGATTTACTTGGTGTTGGTCCTGCTTTGGTCAGGAGGCTGGACTTGATGACCTCCTGAGGTCTCTTCCAGCACTATGATTCTATGATTGCTATTTTGTAATGAGGCAAAGTTACATGGAAGACTGGATGTCTCATGAGTTCTTATTGGTGAAGTACTTGCCCAGACCATCACTGCTCCTCATGTTTGCATGCTTAAATTCCATGTTAAATTCCATGTTTGCATGCTATCTCGGCCTTCGGTGTTTAAAAGGCTCCACTGTACACCACGGCAGTGCTGGAGTACAAAACTATTGGACTCTGAGACTGAGTTTACCTCCTAACCTCTCCCCCTTCCCTCCCGGTTTTATTTGTTTGCTTATTTTTACATGCCACTAGTCTCACTTCCACAGTCCTTTAATAAGTGACGGCAGATAAGAACCGAATTAACTAGTAAGCTTTTGCTGCTTTGCACAGTTCTGTTGGATGCTCTGAAAAACTGCTTGAAACTTTTTACCTTTTCTTTCATAGACAAAACTAATCTCTTTCTATATATAAAAAACGTTTTTCTTGCTGCGCAACAGAATCAGGCTTTCTGACCACAAAAGCAGCCAGAGGTTGGTAAGTATTGCAAGGAGGGGGCAGCCCCCTAGTTTTTCTTCCAAAAAAGAATCTTTTCATAAAAATTGGTGACATTCCAATTTTGTTTTGTGATATCTTTCAGGGTTTCCCCCCTAGATTTTGAAAATTACTTTGGAAAAAATGAAAGAGTAAAACATTCTGTTGTAATGCAGAAAATTTCACGAACAAGAGAGAGTCCTTTTTAAAGCCTGCTAACTGAAAAAAACTGAAATTTCAGAAAATTCCAAGGCATTGGTTTTTGTTTATTTTTAATCAAGGTTTAGTTCCAAATAATAAAGTAATGCAAACAGAATGTCTAGCCAGCAAAACCAGAAGTATTCAGTTTCTCTCATTATCTGTACAATTGCCATAATTATAAAAATAACTACATGCAGTGAGAGAAGCAAGAACTTACAGTACTAATACATTCTGGCATAATCTATAGCTATTGCAATACTCCTTCCTGATTTTATCACAGAGACATCCCAAATACAGGATAAAGCATACTGCCACCAGGAGCACAGACCTTAACAGCCATTTCTTTGGATTACAAAAGGTTATTTAAAGATGGGTCCATGATGAAGTATACAATTAAAAATGTAGGTATGTATTCACATTAGTATGAAACTGTACAGATGTTTATACAGGTAGGTGCATTCAAATACAGAGTTCTTAAGTACCAGATAATATATCATTTGGATACATATTAGAAAGTGTGACTGTATTTCAGATTGAAGACTACATTATTGCTGAGTATTACTAATAAATAGTAGGTTTGGGTTAGTGTACTCCAGAAACATATCTTCAGTCAAGCCTCAGTGTTCTCTGTGGCAAGCTAGAACTAAACACTGTGGCAAGAGTTTAGGTTCTATGAGACTTGGGTGTAGTGGACTAGAAATTCTGTGACAGCACCAATAACAATTAAAAAAGAAGGTTTTTAATTAATTAAATAGCTCTAACATACTGATTATATTATTCATTTTTCTTTCTGGTTCCTTTTGATACTACATTCCATATATTTTACTGGGTCATTACATTTTCACTTTTGATACATGGAAGGTTTGTTGGGGCACACTGGAGGTTTGGCCAGCTAAATCGGGCTTTTGGCATTTGGGGAAGCATGCAAAGCAATTTGGGATTGCAGGAGAAGCACTTTCATTCAATTTTTTGCTAAAATAATCACCACTGAAATGGTTAACAATGGTGATATTTAAATTGTCATTTTTGCATTTCTGACCTAACCATCCATTGAAAAGAATGGAGCAGATCACAACTTTCAGAGTTATTTCTTCCTGTTATCTGTAGACTCATTAATATGGCATTGGTTAACCTTGAAAATATGAATTAAGGGTATCTTGTAACTAGAAGAGCTAGGAACATAATTTTTTTATGAAAGCTTGTATTCTGAAGCAGAATTCTCCAGGGAGGAGTGGAATCTACAGCCCTAGTGGCAGAGGGTCATGTGATATAATTTCTGACATTGATTTCAATGGCATTACAGAAGTGGTACTAAACCAGAAACTCTGCTCACCCATTATCTTATCCACAAGAATGTTAGTGGTCTCAAATGTTCGCAGCTGAACTAATCATACTGTGTCATTTTTTTACTAATGATTTAAGAAACTCAGGTTGGGAATGCTGATTTAGATCAAAGCGATGAAAAATGTAAGCAAACAATACATAACAATAAGAAAACTGAATGGTTCCTTTAATAACAGATATCTGTCAGAGTATATCCCCAGATATATGATAACAACTTGCTCCTTTCAAAGCGTCTTGAAAACCAATTTGCTCTACCATTTTCCAAAGACTTAAGTATATAATCACTTCCCAGCTAGTTAACATAATCATAAATCCCATATTCAAAACATAACATAAAAAACTTAAAAACTAAACAAAAAGAAATATCCTCAATTGTGAGTTTAGAAGAAAATTCCTTCAGGATGATATTTGTTCATAATGGGCTTGATTCTGAACTAAGTTTTACCCTGGTGTAACTCCATTGAATTTAGAGGAGTTTGTTCATTCATGATTTAGCAATAAAATTAGTACTCATAAGCCACTCAAGTTATTTGTAAATAACTCACCTGGAGAATTACTATAAAATATTCTAAAACATAAACTTAATAAATAACAAAATTATTCAACCCCCTCCTCCTTCTTTTGACATGCTCATCATGTTTTGTTTTTAAAAATTTGCCTTAGATTTTGAAACTCACCTTAGTCAGCCAACAGGTACATTTTAAAGGAAATTACATAAGCTATCTTTGATCTATGAGAAGCCGAAAAGCCACAGAATGCCAGAGCCCCCTACTAAAACCTTTCCAACACATCATTGAGGATCTACAACCTATCCTAAATGATGGTCCCATGCTCTCACAGACCTTAGGAGTCATGCCAGTCCTCACTTACAGACTTCCCTCTAGCCTGAGGCAAATACTCACCACCAACCGCACACCCCACAACAGAAACACTAACCTAGGAACCAGTCCTTGCAACAAACCCCACTGCCAGCTCTGTCCACACATCTACCTTAGTGACACCATCATAGGACCTATCCACATCAGCCATACCATCAAAGGCTCGTTCACTTGCACATTTACAAATGTGATATATGCCATCATGTGCCTGCAATTCCCCTCTGCCATGTACATTGACCAAATCAGACTGTCCCTATGTAACAGAATAAATGGACACAAATCAGACATCAAGAAAGGCAGCATACAAAAGCCAGTGGAAGAACATTTTAATCTCCCTGGACATACAGTTACGTACTTGAATGTTGCAATCCTGAAGCAAAAACACCTGTAACCTCAAACTGTTGAGCTGGAATTCATATGCAAATTTGACACCATCAGATTGGGACTGAATAGGGTCTTGGAATGTGTGAGGGGGTCACTCACCACCGTAGCGGGGTCCGTCGTCTGTCCCCGGAATCAGTCCATTCTGCCCGCACGGGCCTCCGCTCCCGTGGCATTTCCCCTCTGGAATCCTCCGATCACGTCGTTCTCTTTGCCACACTGCCCTCCGGCAGTGCCCAAGTCACTCGCTCTGAGCCCCCCTTCCGGGGGTTGGTGTCTCTCCAGCAGGCCTTGCTGCAGGCCTAGCAGGCTGGCCGGTTGGCTGTCCAAGCGCCCTGGCCCAGCCTGGCTCTCTAGCCCTGCCCTAGCTCCAGGGAGCGTCCTGCTTCCTCGGCAGCCAGGCTCACACTGCCTTTGCTGAAGCAGCCCTTCTCTTTTATAGCTCCCAGCTGGGCCTTAATTGGCCAACGCCGCCCAGCTGGGCTGAACTCCCCGGCCCTGCTCCAGGCTGGGGTTTGGCTCTTAAAGGGCCAGTACAGGGCAGCTGCCCTGTTACAGAATGGCACTCTCATTATAGTAAATAATTTACCACTTCAGGTATTCTCACCATTTTATCCACATCCACCTGGATTGAATTAGCTATGATGCAATGAAGCGGACAGGGGACTGCAGACAGGGGAGTTGAAGAGGGAGTTGAGCAGAGGGGGTGACTGATGGTGATGAAGACCCGAAGCGCTTGTGCCAGTACTTCTCCTGTCTCCTCCACCTGTGCCTGTATCCAGACAGAGAACCTGAGCATGGATGCCTCTACCCAGGTCCTGGTGTGGTGTTGCAGTATTTGTGGCTTGCAATTCCCACTGAGTGATCTCCAGGCTGGGGGAGACAACCGTTGTGAAAGGTGCCTGCTGGTGGAATCTCTCAGGCAGCAGGTGGGAGAGCTACAGGAGGAGGTGGCCAGGCTGAGGAGCATTCGAAGCCATGAGGAATTCCTGGACAGTATTCCTGTGGAGTCCACGGAGGTCACTGTCCTAGGATGTGGGACTGTTGACCAGCCACTTATGGAGGAGGCAGTGGTGCAGGGTGAGAACTGGCAGCTGGTTACTTCCGGCAGCAGGCAGTGTTCCACCCCTGCTCCTAACCCTCCCACTGTGTTGTTACATAACCATTACACTTTACTTTCAGCAGGAGACAAGGAGTCACCCCCCACAGTGGAGGAGACCAGGCCTTGCACCACCAAGGTTGAGCAGTCTCCTGCCACCACTGCGAGGAGGAAACGTAGGGTAGTGGTGGTTGGAGACTCTCTTCTGAGGGAAACGGGGGCACCCATCTGTCGCCTTGACAGCTCATCTCGAGAGGTATGCTGTCTGCCAGGGGCCCGTATCCGAGATGTTACGGAGGCATTGTCGA
This sequence comes from Pelodiscus sinensis, assembly GCF_049634645.1. Classification (NCBI taxonomy): domain Eukaryota; kingdom Metazoa; phylum Chordata; order Testudines; family Trionychidae; genus Pelodiscus; species Pelodiscus sinensis. Next base: position 136,119,136 of record NC_134713.1, read on the forward strand.
GGATTATCCGGCCCTCTGACTAATACCCCATGCTACTCATCCATGTGGGCACAAATGATACTGCCAGGTGTGACACTGAGCGGATCAAGTGTGACTACAGGGCGTTGGGAGTACTGGTGAAGGAGTTTGGAGCGCAGGTGGTATTCTCTTCTATCCTTCCTGTCAAAGGTAGGGGCCCGGGCAGAGAGAGGTGCATCCTGGAGGTGAATGCCTGGCTGCGACGATGGTGTCGCCAGGAGGGATTCGGCTTCCTTGATCACGGGGGTGCTCTTCCAGGAAGGACTGCTTGGCGGAGATGGAGTTCACCTTTCCAGGAGCGGGAAGGCCTTGTTTGGACACAGACTGGCTAACCTTGTGAGGAGGGCTTTAAACTAGGTTTGTTGGGGGCAGGTGAGCAAAGCCCACAGGTAAGTGCTGCATGTGCGGGACTGGGAGATGGGTTGGAAATGGGGGGGACTACGGCCTATAATGGCAAGGAGAAAGGAGGGTCAGGGCACAACAGGGAGGCAAGATCAAATCAGTATCTTAGATGCCTATATACAAATGCAAGAAGTATGGGTAATAAGCAGGAAGAACTGGAATTGCTAACCAATAAATACAACTATGATATCATTGGTATTACAGAAACCTGGTGGGATGGGACGCATGATTGGAATGTTGGTATGGAAGGGTACGGCTTGCTCAGGAAGGACAGACAGGGAAAAAAGGGAGGAGGGGTTGCCTTGTATATTAAAAATGTACACACTTGGACTGAAGTGGAGATGAATGTAGGAGATAGCTGTGTAGAGAGTCTCTGGGTTAAGCTAAAAGGGGTAAAAAACGAGGGTGATATCATGCTAGGAGTCTACTACAGGCCACCTAGCCAGGTGGAAGAGGTGGATGAGGCCTTTTTTAAACAATTAACAAAACTATCCAAAGCCCAAGATTTGGTGGTGATGGGGGACTTCAACTATCCAGACATATGTTGGGAAACTAACACAGCGAGGCACAGGCTATCCAATAAGTTTCTGGACTGCATTGGAGACAATTTTCTGTTTCAGAAGGTTGAAAAAGCTACCAGAGGAGAAGCTGTTCTGGATTTGGTTTTAACAAATAGGGAGGAACTAGTTGAGAACTTGAAAGTGGAAGACGGTATAGGGGACAGTGATCACGAAATAATAGAGTTCATGATCTTAAGGAAAGGTAGAAGGGAGACCAGCACAATTGAGGTAATGGATTTCAGGAAGGCAGATTTTGATAAGCTCAGAGAACTTGTAGGTAAGGTCCCATGGGAAGCAAGACTGAAGGGAAAAACAACTGAGGAGAGTTGGAAGTATTTCAAAGGGACGTTGTTAAGGGCCCAAAAGCAAACAATTCCGCTGTGTAGGAAAGATAGAAAATATGGCAAAAGACCAGCTTGGCTTAACAAGGAGATCTTGCACGATCTCAAAATAAAAAAGGAGTCTATAAAAAATGGAAACTAGGACAACTAACAAAGGATGAATATAGGCAAGCAACACGGGAATGCAGGGGCAAGATTAGAAAGGCAAAGGCACAAAATGAGATCAAACTAGCTACAGGCATAAAGGGAAACAAGAAGACCTTTTATAAATACATTAAAAGCAAGAGGAAGACCAAGGACAGGGTAGGCCCACTGCTTAGTGAGGAGGGAGAAGCAGTAACAGGAAACTTGGAAATGGCGGAGATGCTCAATGACTTCTTTGTTTCGGTCTTCACCGAGAAGTCTGGAGGTGTGCCTAACGTAGTGAATACAAGCAGAGAGAGGGTAAGTTTAGAAATAGGATACACAAAGAACAAGTTAAAAATCACTTAGGAAAGTTAGCTGTCAGCAAGTCACCAGGTCCTGATGAAATGCATCCCAGGATACTCAAGGAGCTGATAGAGGAGCTATCTGAGCCTTTAGCTATGATCTTTGAAAAATCATGGCAGACAGGGGAGATTCCAGAAGACTGGAAAAGGGCAAATATTGTGCCCATCTATAAAAAGGGGAATAAGAACAACCCAGGAAACTATAGACCGGTCAGTTTAACGTCTGTCCCAGGGAAGATAATGGAGCAGGTAATTAAGGAAATCCTATGCAAACACTTGGAAGGTAATAAAGTGATAGGGAATAGCCAGCATGGGTTTGTGAAGAACAAGTCATGTCAAACTAATCTGATAGCTTTCTTTGATAAGATAACGAGCCTTGTGGATAAGGGAGAAGCGGTGGATGTCATATACCTAGACTTTAGTAAGGCATTTGATACGGTCTCGCATGATATTCTTATTGATAAACTAGGCAAATATAACTTAGATAGGGCCACGATAAGGTGGGTGAATAATTGGCTGGATAACCGTAGTCAGAGAGTTGTTGTTAACGGTTCTAAATCCTGCTGGAAAGGGATAACAAGTGGAGTTCCTCAAGGGTCTGTTTTGGGACCCGTACTGTTCAATATCTTCATCAATGATGTAGATATTGGGATACAGAGTACGCTTATTAAGTTTGCAGATGATACCAAACTGGGTGGGGTTGCGACTTCTTTGGAGGATAGGGACATAATTCAAAATGACCTTAGCAAGTTAGAGAAATGGTCAGAGGTAAACAGGATGAGGTTTAATAAAGAGAAATGCAAAGTGCTCCACTTAGGAAGGAACAATCAGTTCCATACATACAAGATGGGAAGCGACTGTCTAGGAAGGAGCATGGCAGAAAGGGTTCTAGGGGTCATAGTGGACCACAAGTTGAATATGAGTCAACAGTGTGACGCTGTTGCAAAAAAAGCAAATATGATTCTAGGTTGTATCAACAGGTGTGTTGTAAGCAAAACTCGTGAAGTCATTCTGCCGCTCTACTCTGCACTAGTTAGGCCTCAGCTGGAGTACTGTGTCCAGTTCTAGGCGCCACATTTCAAGAAAGATGTGGAGAAATTGGAAAGGGTACAGAGAAGAGCGACAAGAATGATTAAAGGTCTAGAGAACATGACCTATGAAGCCAGGCTTCATGAACTGGGCTTGTTTAGTTTGGAAAAAAGAAGATTAAGGGGGGACATGATAGCGGTTTTCAAATATCTAAAAGGGTGTCACAAGGAGGAAGGAGAAAAATTGTTCCTCTTGGTTTCTGAGGACAGGACAAGGAGTAATGGGCTTAAAGTGCAGCAGGGGAGGTTTAGATTGGACATTAGGAAAAAATTCCTAACTGTCAGGGTGGTCAAATATTGGAATAAATTGCCAAGGGAGGTGGTGGAATCTCCCTCTCTGGAGATATTTAAGAACAGGTTAGATAGACATCTGTCAGGGATGGTGTAGACAGAGCTTGGTCCTGCCTTGAGGGCGGGGGGCTGGACTCGATGACCTCTTGAGGTCCCTTCCAGTCCTATTATTCTATGATTCTATGACCCCACATTTATATCCCTACTATCTGTTTCTTTTTCTTTCACTTCATGCATCAGATGAACTGACTTGCAACTCATGAAAGCTTATGCCATAATGAAAGTGCTAGTCTTTAAGTTGCCAGTGGACTCTTGTAGTTCTCCCTCTGTTTGAACAAACAAAGATTGCCACATGCTGGGGCATTTTACCAAGTAATTTTAGGCAGAACTCTTCACCGAGATCAACATGTTCTGCTTAAAAATACATGGCAAGGTAGTTTTTTGTTATTTCATTATTCAGAGATGTCTGAGCTGTAATACTGGGTAGTGTAGCATGAAAATTGTCCTCAAGAAGGAAGTGGCTCTTTGCTAAGTCTGAAAAACATTGGTTAGAAATAACAAAAAGCTAGTTATGAATGCTAGAAAATGGCACAGCAAGCATGCCTCATGGAAAATTTCACCAAAGCTGAGAGAAATGGATTTCACTTGCCTGTGGAGCTCTGAACATTTTTATGAGAAAAAGTGGTGAGCCTTCTCCTACAATTCCTGTCCACTTTCCTGCCTTTCCCCCTTCTATCCAGAGCTACTACTTATAAAAACATGGATTTGTTGAGCATGCAATGACAGCAAAGAATGAGATGGAGGTATGTCCGACAAACCACAAACATCCTCTTGTTTTGGACTGGCCATTGAATTCATGAGACATTGCCATTGGGGACTGAGACTTTGAAAGTTTTCTTTTTAATAAACAAATTTTTTCTTGTTAGATATATAAAAAAGCCAAATTCTCAACCTTATTAACACCTCTGTTTTTGCGCATTTCATTTTTCATCCACAATTACAGCTACTTAAATAGCTTAGCATCTCATTTACAGAATCAGTAAATTACTTGGATGTGCAAGTGATAATATGCAATCTCATACTGGCTACTGCTATCCTTTGACATTCTGCCACAAAGTGTACCAAATAATATCGAATTCATCTTGGGAAGTATGTTAAGAAATGTTACCAGTATGACTATGTTTAAACTCTGGCACTTTATAGCTATGCATCGTTTAAAACTATTGAATTCTGGAGCTAGGAGTTTGCCTATCTTTCTTTCTATATATTCCAAGAAATTTAATTCTCAAGTTGTTGTGGTACAATATCTGACTGATCCTTTGTGTCTGTGCATCTGATTCGAAATCAGTTGCTGTGTGTAATTCTGTTCATTTTATAAGTTAAATTTTGAACCAATGTATTCCTTACCTTCCCCTGAGATAAGTAGTGTGGACAAAATAAAACCCATAAATAAAAATGGGATCAGACTCTGCTTTTATTTACAGTGATTTTTAGTGGGGTAACTCCATTAGCTTCAATAACTATTTGTGATCTAACACATGATCCATAGGGCAATTAAATCAATGGAAAGCCTCCTCCCACACCTGACTTCAAGGGGCTTTAGGCAAGATCTTAAATTAGTGTAACTGAAGGCAGATTGAGACTGAAGATGTCCTTATTCCCTCATAGAAAATACCTATTCTTAAAATCAAAGATATCAATTTTCCCTTTTCTCCATTTTTCAGCACTTTGACCGAAAACGGTTTGGAATATAATCAATGCCCATGAAACAAAGAGATAATGGACAACCCTTTTCCTTAAACTGTTTAATATCAGAAAAATCAAGATTGCCACATTTCATTGAAAAATTAAGTCCATAAATTCCTATATTAAAGTCCAATGTGGTCTTTATTGGACTTATGAAGATCCAGAACATTTTATAATATATCTAACTAAATGAGAAATTCAAGATTGTGTGTGATCTTGCTGCATATTATATGTACTCTCTCTCAGTAAAGCTGATAGAAATATTTTTCTTTTGCCTTAAAACTGCAAGGAGGGCAAATCAGAGAAAGCTAAGAATCATGTTCAGGCTTTGAAAGAAAATGTTATCAGTGGTGTTTTTATAAAACCCGCTTGGTCAATGGTCTTTATCTTAAGCTATCAAAGGCACATTTGGAAAGAGGCTCCTAAAAAAGCGTTGCTTGACTTTGTGTTCGCCTTCTCCATGGATTAGAACAAGGAGCCAACCCCTAGAATGATGGCACATGGACAAGCTCAGTAGATAACAGAACATGTGTTTAATACTGTAAGAAGGGGTAGAAGCAGTTCCTGTCCTGTGGCTGTCGCTACTGAGCTGAATAAAAGTTTTGCTTTCCGTCCAAGCAGTAAGCACATGTTCTTCCAGTCTTCCTGAGAACAGAGGCCTTCCTTTCCAGACAAAGCCACACCATTTGGGGAGTCTCTGTGGCTACACGTACACACAGAGCCCTCTGCCATTGTATATCTCAGTATAATATCAAACCAAATCCTCTGGAACATGGAATGGCAGTGGAAGACCTCAAAGGAGACCGAACCACGATAGTTCCATTCTACATGTTTGTGGAGGACTTTGACTCTTTGAAGGATTCTGTACATCATGCAGTAGTTTTCTGCTGTGTCTCCCTGGTTACCACACAAGGTAGTTTGAACAATTTGGGTGTTCCATGGTAGGGTCCTGGATTCACTCTCCAAAATCAACATATATATTAGAGTCATAGTTTCTACATAGTTCCTGAATTGCAGCGGTGGTTTTAGAATAGTATTAGGGTCTGTTGGAGGAGTACTGCATCTTGCTCATCCCCTGTGGAAAATCACTTTGAAAATGCTCTTTCTATGGCTTCAGATAATGCCCAGATAATCGAGTTCACTGAGAGAATCTCACTTACGTGATTTAGTAATTTAGAGAATATAATCACTCAAGAAACAACAAAGCTTTGTGGCTTGCACTTAGTTCTTTTTGGTAAAAAATATTGTTCATTCCTTCCTAGTTACACTTGTTTTTTCTTTCCATTCAGATAATTGATATTATCCCTCTTTAGGGGCTTTGTCCAATTCACTCAATTTTAGCCAGGAATTATTCCAGATTATTACAAATAGTTTTCATTCTTAAATAGTGACCGCCACAGAATCGTTTATTTAATGTGTGTACATGCAAGCTTTGGATGTATCAAAAATATTCCTTTCTTTAATATTCTAGAAGATAGTAGTTAATTAAATTCACAGATGAGACAACTATGTCAGCAGGGGCGATAAACATTATCCCAGACAGCCTGCGTTTCCACGCAGGGCAGAGAAAACATTCAAGAGAAATTGGCAAAAGAGAAGAAAATAGCAATATGAGATTTAACTTAGAAAAATTCAGACTAATGAATTGGAGGGCTCTGGGCAGGGCAGGCGAATCCAAAACAATTATTCAAGAGGAGAAGGAAATCTGAGAGACAGGGATGCAGAAAGAAAGTTATGAATGACAGTGGACTGTAAGTGCTTGATCTACTGTGTGTTAAAGACAATGGATAGATTACATTGACTTTAGTGAGCCCTGGATCAGACTTTAAATAAGACACAAGTTTGCAATTGAATGTGGCAAACCTAAAAATCATCCCCATACATAGAACAGGGATGTCACAGCTCCTCACTTTATAGCTCTGTTATGAGTGCATCTGACAATTTTTAGTCATAGCTAGGCACCTTAATAACAGAAAGATGAAGATAATATAGAAGGAGATCAGAGAGGCGTAACAAAAATGGCTAGGGAGATCGAAGATTGGCTCATAAGGAAAAGTGTTCATTTAATAGACAGAGGTTTGCTATAACATGATTATGGAGGAAATATGTCCAGCAACAAGTATTTGAAAGGTGTAAATATTAAGGCAGGGGTAGACTTTTTTTCAATAATTCAGAGAAAAAACGGTATGAAAAAAGTTCTGCCATGTAAGGCTGTGGAACAGTATTCCAGTGGAAACTAGATTTCTTGGCATCTTTAAAATTAGATTTAGCAAAACAATAGTGAAGAATCTTGCACTGAAATGGAAAGGATATAAGCACCTCCCCTAGAACCCATTTGTTATCTATAATATTCGGAGCTAACACTGGATTTGAAGAAACACTGATCATTATTTTTATTAATTGTAGTGAGATCTAACAGGGTGCGTCTACACAACACCCTTACTTCAATATAATCCACAAAATTTGTGCAACACAAATTGCGTAGCTTATTTCGATCTTATTTCGAAATAGCTTATTTTGAAATTTGGCGCTCTCTACACAGAATTTTGAAATAAAGTGGTATTCTGAAACGTCCCTTATCCCTCGTTCAACAAGGTTTACAGGGACGTTGGAATAGTGAGCCCGTTCTATTTTGATATAATAGGCTTGCTCTTCAGACACGGAATAGCTATTTTGGGATACCCAAAATAGCTCCACAGTGTAGACATAGCCACATGGGACAGATTTCCAAGCATGCAGCCCTCAGCAGTTCTGACTGTGACATTTATGGACAGATTTTCAAACATGATAAGCTCTTTTGAAAAGATGACCCCTTAATTGGATGCCTATATGAAAGTGGAGCTTGCCTGAAAATTTGGCCCTAATTGTGAGTCCTAAGCGATTTTGAAATCATGGCTCCTAGCTAATGTTTAAAGGGACAGATACATTTGTGAGAGGCAAATGACACTAAAGAAACTGCTAACATTCAGGATAGTGAGGCACAAGATATTCAGTATTTCCATACATTTCTATTCCCCCAGCCTAAGTACGTCCCTTCTGTCCCTTCCTGCTGCTACACCTGTCTATGGATGTGACAAATCATTCTCAGGAGTGTAGGTACAATGATTCTTTCAATGACTACTGCATATGAAGGTGATGAGTTCTTGATTATGTTGAGCTGCAGGTGACAGTTACTTTACAGATTATGAAATAGCTACAACCTGAGGCAAAGTAAAGGGCAATGCTCTCACAGTTGCCATGTTTTAACAGGATCTGACAAAGTTTTGGCATGTACTGGGGGATGTAAAGAAGAGTGCACGGGGAACATAGAATGTCTACCTTGCAGTCACATGAACCCCCCTTTTTTTTTCTTGTCATCACCAAATGCTGAATACTTGCCTGAAGGAAATAGAGTGGTTTGTAGCAGTGCTTCTGTATGAAGGCATTAGAGCACTTGGCAGTATCCCTGAGACAAGGTAACACTGTTCTCCAAGCATGGTAGATCGCTCAGAAATATTCCACCAACTTAGGAAGCTTTGCACCAATAAGAGCAAGAGCAACACTGAAAATCATGCTGCGTGATTCTGGAAACTAACTCCTGCCTAGAAACTGAACTTTCAAGCCTACTGAGCTAAGGATGGAGGAAGGAATCATCTGAGTGGAAGCCTTTATGTGAAATTATTTCTTAGGGAAGGTTTCTTATTACAAAGCTTTCCTTTATAGATGTCAAAGGGCGCTAAGAGGATGCTGCAAACACATCAAGGCCAGTGTCAAGCACACAGAGCTATGCTGCTTTTCAAGTAGCTGCATACCAGGAAGGTTAAATGGTAACCTGTTTACAAGTGTGCAGATTAATTTCTGTTAGCTCCCTGAGTCTGACACTATCAATGGAGTTTGTGGGTATATTTAATGATCACTCTAATATGAATTAGATACAATGGATCAGTCTCTCCATTTTGGCTGAGCTTTGAATTGGAGGTAGGGCTGTGTGCAAAACAGAGTCCCCCCAGGAAATACAATCTGCCCCTTCGTGCTTACAGTTAATTAATGATTATGTTAATTTACTTTTTCCTCAGAAATGGTTTCCTCAATCCTAAGGAGTTTACTCATTGGGGTATGACTGACACATCATATTTTTCTGAACCAGCATTTGAAATTGGCTTTAACTAAACATTAAAGGGTATGTAATTGAAGGCTTTCATTCTGTCTAGATGAAGAGATAGGCAGCAAGATTCCCATATCCTTTCTGACTGGAATCTCAGCAGGTGTTCAAAATGGATCAAGAGAGCCAAGGGGACATGTTTTATAGTGGGAGATCAGTCAGTAAGGTCTGGTCTACACCTAAAACTTAGGTTGACCTAGCTGTGTCACCCAGGGATATGAAAAATTCACACCTCTGAGAGACCTAGTTAAGTCAGCTTAAGTCCCTGTGTAGACACAGCTAAGTTGGCTGAAGAATTCTTCCATTTATCTAGCTATTGCCTCATCAAGGGGGTGGATTTACTACAACAATGGAACCGCCCTCCCTTTGCATCATTGTAGCAAGTGTCTACACTACTGAAGTATGGCAGCAAGTAGCTATGCTGCTGCAGTGTTTATGACCAGACTGTCCCAAAAGAAGAGAGAATGCCCTTTTCAAGCGCTGTGACAGTGCCAAAGAGTCAGCAGGGCTGCTGCACTGAGATTTGTTGCATCTTTTAAAATAAATGCATCCTTTTTCTGTGGTGCAATTGCACAAGACAGTCAGATGTGAGAGACAAGTATTACAGTGCCATGGGAAAGCACAACAGTTTGATTCCTTTTCTTTTACAGCTCAGCTCTTTTTTCCCAGTTCTTACAAGATTCGGAATTCAAAGCTTGGTGCATTTAATAAATCTCAGGGCCTAATTCACCTAGCATGCCAGTTTCATTTTGCTGTCACCCTACTGACTTCAGGGGTCTGAAGCATCTCAAGCAAAGATCATAACATGAGAACAGTGTTCGCCAGAGATTTGTCTTTCATGGCTACAGAAAATGTGACCTTTTCCTCACTCTAAAAAGTATATGTGTAGAGCTGGAGTTTTTTAATGATTTAGAGTAAAGTAACTCAAAATAGAGTTTGATTTAAAAAAAATCTGAAAGATGTCCATATAGAGAAACATTCTTTTTATTGGAATTTATGTCTAGACCAGAGAGTTTTGATATCAAATTTTAAGAGAGAGAGAAAAGGAAGAGAATTTGTGGTTGGGAAGATAGTGGAACCAGCAAGGTATTCGATAGAGGTACAAGAGAAGATAATGAAGAAACTTATTGACCATCTGTTACAAGGAGAAAAAGGTTCAGAAAGGTTAAAAGGCATGGAAATTGAAGCTGATGACAATGTAATTACTGAAAATGAAAATGGTTATGATTTTTATTGGCCTGGAGAAGAATTACATGAAAATTTTACTGCAGCTGGTGAATCTCAAAACACAGCTGAGGAACAAAAGAGAGAGCAGCTGCCAAATGACCTTCCTGACAGCTACAGTACATTAAGCTGCAGTGGAAGCTACAGACCTTGCAGTAGACTAAGCTTGTTGGATTGGAGTTAGCCTCAACTTTTCACCCTAATGACATTTTTCATAGCGGGGAGGGTCCAGGGAAGTAGAACAATCATGTTGGGGAATTTTAGAACAAAAAGGTCAAGATTTTATTTCCCCTCCTTTTTTCTCTCCATTTCCTTCAGGAGTCTCCAGTTTCTGGCTGTAGCCCCAAGATGCGGGGGCCAGATAACGTTTGCCACAAAGTGGAAGCCAACAGTACCGAAAGGCATTCCGAAGCTGCTAGTATAGTCTAGCGAACAAGACAATGCCATGGGTGTCAGGAGACCAGTAACTAATGGTGGTTTATCACTTGTGTGATCTTTGGTCAAGATACTATTTGCCTGTCTTGTCTATTTCAACTGTAGGATCCTTGAGACTCTCTTTCTGTGTGTACTTGTATAGTGTTTACAAAAATGAGGACCCAGATTCATTTGGGATTGTATTATACACCATAATAATTTGTTTTCTGGTGTTCCCTCCTCCACTCCAAACACTAGTGAGCCTGGCTTATATCACTAGTCAATGGATTTAGACCTGATTTACAGCAGTGTAAGTGTGGGGAGACCCACAGCATGGCTGTTCTTATGGGAATCAGGCCCTTTGAATTTGTTTCCATTTATATTGTTTTGCCTTAATTTGAAACAAAAGACTTTGGAGTTTAAAATGTTTGATCATAGTAAAAGACATAAATAGGGCTGGCTGAAACATTTCCAAAGCAATGTTTTCCTCTGGGGAAAAAAGGATCTGTCAAAATCAATATTTTCTGCAGGAAAAGCTTTTTGGTAGAATTTTCTGTGAGGAGACTTTAAATGCAGCATCTCACTTTGGGTTCCTAAGTCTCCTGCAGCAATATCTATGGTATTTTTACCTGCTTGTTGACTGATACAAAATCAGTTTTTTGACAGGAAGCAGAGCTGTAGTGAGAGAATTTCTTGTATTTGTTAACAATGCCTTTCCATCACACCTTGACTATGTTTAATATAATGCAGTTATAGTCTGAGTAAAGAAGGCAGGCAATGCGAGCCTTTATTCAATAGGATGATCTTGTATAACCAGATATATTATAATTTATTCTAGCAATGCTAGAGGGAAAATCCTCCTCTTTTATTCAAGATTATAAGAGGTGTCAGTGACAAATTATTCTGGGTTAGTTATCTAAAAACACTTTAAGAACGCACTCCCCCTTCCAACTGTATTAATGCCCAGTCATGCTGAACTCACAGCAAGTGAGCTCATAGTTTAATTATAAAATAAGAGTCCAAAAATCTGCTTTTTGTGAGCATGTGTTTCCATTAAAGAAGTGACATCATTACAGAAAACAAGATGAAAAATGAATGTGGCAAGTCACATAGTCTCTATAAAACTGCATCAAGTCAAGTTTATGCTGAGTGACTGCTCCATACTGAGTAAGGTGTTTTTTGTAAGTGCAGCCTAAATGTATAAATCTGTAGCTATCTTTTTGAAAAAACCAAAGCTCTTTGTTTTTAGATGATCATTTCTTCCTGCGAATACTGCTCTTGGCCTTGGGATAATTATCCCTTGCTGTGAATAGGACAGCCACAGACATAATTTGACACATTCAGGAAACAATCAGATGTAAATGCAGAAAGAACAAAACATACTTTGATTGCTAAATTTCTGACCGAGCTAATCTTCTCTTTTTTGTCTTAGTTAATTATTGACAGTTAGAGTGTATGAAGTCTATTCATGGCTTAAAATTAACCAGGGGTGAAATTTTTGTGAGAGCTTGGGACAGGACAGGAGATCATTTAGTGCCCATTCCCCAACAACAGTGCAGTCCACAGTGGTACAACATCTCATGGGGACTTGAGTCCTCCATATAAAGAAGCATTGTTCTCCCACTCCATTCTTTTTTTGGGTACCTTCTTTTGACATGACTTAGGTACAATCCAGACTCTGGTATCCTATGCATCCCTTTCTCCACCTGCCCAGGCTATTTCCTACACAGCTATGGCAGTGAACAGCAAACCTGTCCCAGATCTGTCCACTCAACCACCAGCATGCATGCCTATCCAGCAGTTATGTGAAGGCTCTCCCAAGTCGCTCGTGAACAGTATAGAGGGAGACCCCAGCAAATTCCCCTGGCCTTGCTCTCAAGAAAAATGCATTTTACACTGCTCAAGCCCTTGATCAATGGAAGCTCATTAATTATTTCACCACTCCTCCAAAGGGTAATAGACCTGCCTCAGCCTCTGTGATCTGAGCAGATCCTCCAAGCACTTTAGACAAATTGAATGGTTTAGATTAAACATCTAACTAAGTCTATTAACTAGAGAAAGATAGATTTTAAGTGATTGCATGGTATTGGCAAAGAAGATGAGAGTCTGTTATAGAAGGAAATAAAATAGCAATTCCTCTATCTAAATCCTAAACTTATCAGGCTAATAATTCTGAAAGCAAGAGGATTTTTCTCAGACAAAAATTCACAGCAATTGATTCTAGCTGTAAATGCCATCCAGTTAAAAACAGGCACCACTCCACCCCCTAATCTCAGTAGAGATCTAATTGTTTTCCAGATGATCTTGCTTAATTGTGTAAAGATGCAGAGAAGGAGGCAGGCAAAATGATGATGTCACAGCCCCTCATTTCTACTTTTTCCCAGGTCCAGGAAAAAAAATCTTTTCCATGTCTTTGCTAAGCAGCCACCACAGTGTACATACTCAAGAACTGATGATAGAAACTTAAGACCTAGCTAGGAGGTGGGCTCTCTTTTGTTATCTCCAAGAGTGTGTCTAGACTACAGGGGGAGGGAGGCTCGAAAAAAGTGACCTTTTTTTGAAAAAACTTCACCTGCGTCTAGACTGCTGCCATGTTATTTCAAAATTAAATTTAAAAAATGCCGCAGTTTTTTCAACTGCGGAAGACTTCATTTTATGCTCTTTCGAAAAAAGGCGTTATTGAATGCAAATGGTGCTTTTTTGAAAGAGAGCATCCATAGTGCCTGGGTGCTCTCTTTCGAAAAAGTGGCTCTGTTTTTTTAAAATACTGGTTGCTGTCTAGATGATCTTTTTCAAAAGAGGCTTGTAGTTTAGACGTAACCTAAGGAGCTAGCCTGTAAGCATTTCCCTGACTCAACACATATAGTAAAATTGCATAACTTCCTAGTCAATGAAGATACTCATATTTCAACAGGCTATAGATGGGGGGAGGGATAGCTCAGTGATTTGAACATTGGCCTGATAAACCCAGAGTTGTGAATTCAATTCTCAAGGGGGCCATTTAGGGATCAGGGCAAATCTATCAGGAATAGTACTTGGTCCTTCTGTGAGGGCAGGGGACTGGATTCCATGACCTCTCAAGGTCCCTTCCAGTTCTATGAGATAATATATCTTATTATTATAACAAAGTGTGACTTTACAAATGATATCTCACTTGGCATACTGTGTACAAAACATATACTAATCGTATAATGTTGGTGAATAGTAGGAGTATATTATGTCACACTTTTGCAGCCAGTACTGGTCTGCCTGGCAGCCTGATCTTCTCTTGGTGCTTGACAATTTAAGTCAATAGCAAACCTCCACTGATTTGAATGATGCAGAATCAGGGCCTCGGTCTGTTAGTCTGATCTTATGTGATGAACCATCCACAGACAAACTCAATATGAAGCTGCGTTTTTTTTAAAGGGCTTTAACTTAGTAGGAAATAGCACCACAGGCGGCTTAATTCAAGAGCCAGGCAGAATCTGATCTTCAGACTGTAAGGTCCTTAACCTTTTCTTTATAACTTCATGTGTGCAGTATGATGCATACTATTGGTACTATGTAAGTATTAATAAAGAGGCAAAGTATGAAATAAAAGAATAATTGAACTCTAATATACAGGATGTGTTACATTTTGTACAAAAAAATTACACATCTAAAAGGTATAATTTAGGAAATGATGGTGTACCTATAGAAAAAATATAGTGTCTATAGGAAAAACAAAGATAAAAATAAAGAAAGCCCTTTGTCATTAAAATTACTCAAGTGAATGGTAATCAGCCTCTAATATGTCATTATATAGAATTATTTGTTCCATATAAAGTAGCTTTTTATTCATCTTGGAAATCGTTATTTTAAACTTCATAGAAATTTACCGCCATTTCTTAGAAAAACAACACTCCGAATGTAGTCTCCTGACAAATGTAAAAACATTTAATGATAGTAACCAGTTGAACAACTTAAACAAAAGGCCTGTGGACGCCTTCATCAAACATTGTATTTATATATTATTAGAGTGAAATCATAATGACAAAAAATACATCAAAATGCCAGAAAGAGAAATAACCCTTGTTAAAATAGACAGAAACTACTATTGTCTGCTTTCTTTACACAGACTAAGACATTGCTTTATTATATTAAACTCAGTCAAAATGTGATGGAAAGGTATTATTAAAAATATAAGCAATTCTCTGACTATAGCTCTGTTTCTTATAGAAAAACTGATCTGGTATCAGTAAACAACCAAGTAAAAAGAGAAATTGTACAGCTAAAGGAGAGTTAGCAGAAGGAATGGTTGGTTCAGATTCTCAGTGAGTGTAAATCAGTATAATTCCACTGACCTCAATGGAACAACATTAATCTAATCATCTGAGGATCCAATCTATTTCTATTTCTATTATTCTCTGTAATTAACTGGCTCTCTCTGAATAGGAGGCTAGATTCCTTAATAGAGGATCTCTGTGAGTGAAAATAGATTCATTTTTAGGAGGCCTGTGAGAGTGTAAATTAATTCTGGGGAGTCTGTGTCTGGAGAGGTGTTGGTTAATTAATGGGATGGTCTCTGTATAAGAATGTAAGAAGGGCCATACTAGGTGTGATGGGTTGTACAAACACCTCACTGGACGGGAAGGGGTTAAGAAGCAACTCTGGGCTCAAGGAGGCAAAAAGGAATACAAAGTGACAAACCAACAGACCATCAGAAGGTCAAGCCTGGATCACATGGTGAAAACAAGACAGATAAGTGGCACTAGGACCCATTTCACAGATCAGTGGAGGAGGCTTGTCAGTCACTTGATGACTCCTTCCTTCACTAGCTGAACAGTGGAACAAAAACTATTTGTCAGGTTGAATTTCACACCACAAATGCATTTAGAGAATTGACAAGGGTCTGATTTATTCTGGCTTTTTTGCTGCTGCTATTTGTCTTTGGGCTTTTATACATGGTGAGGTAAAGGTGGATTTGTGCGGAGGATTGATTACTAAACTATACTTACATGTTTCACCATGGGCGGCCAGTACGCTAAGTGGGGGAAGGCACAGCCTTCCCAAACTGCCCCACTGGCCCCACCCACACTTCTCCCCCAGAAGGCCTACCATATGTGTACTTGGGGCAGAGTGTTACTGCCCCCAGGCGCTCTCCCTCACTCTGCTCCAGGGTCAGGGAGGCTGGGGCTGCCTGCCTTTCTCCCTCCCCACGCTCAGGAGGCTCAACCCGCAAACCACCCTCTCTCCCCAAGCTCCAGGGCCAGGGAAGTTCAGGCTGTGCGTTGCCCCACCTCCCCATGATGGAGGTGTGGCCTGGCAGAAGAGATGGGGCTGAGGGATGCAAGCCCCCCAGCCCTACCTTCACCCACCACCCATGTGTTGCACATTAATTGGTCTGTGTAGACCATGCTGGAGGTGCACTGATGAACTTTAATGTATTACTGTTTCAAAAAGCACCAACAGGGTCTACATCAGTGGTGTCCAACCAGTTTGGAAGCAGAAGCCACTATAGTGTGTGTGCGTATATATAACACTCAACCAGCCAAATAGCCACATGTGGCTAGTGTGTTGAACACCATGGGTCTACATGGACCAATTAACATGCATAATGTTAATGTGCATTAAAAATCACCCCCTCATAGAGCACGTTACCCATCCCCAGGTGGGTCAACAGACTAAGGTGGAGAGGACAGTTCTGCACCCCCAGAAGGCACAGAGCCTCAGGAAGGATAGATGGGGCCGGCTCAGCCGGCCCTCTGTGCTGCCCACATCTCGTTGACCCATCCCACCCTGAACTGTCCGAAGTATGCTGCCCAGTGCTCTGGCAGCGATTGAAAGGGCCAGGGGGTCCAGGTACTATTGCTGTCACAGTGGCAGTGACCAGGAGCTCTGGGCCCCTTTGAATTATTGGGTATCAGGGCAATTGCCCCCTTTGCCCTACCTCCCCCATTGATGGACCTGCCCATCCCCCCACTATGTAGCCAAATATTGTGTTTTAAAACAAATCTCAGATGTTTTGCTTTGAAGCAGTATCTGTATCAAACAACAGTCACCACAAGCTGATCTTGCATTCCTTGCAGATCCAAAAATCCAGGAGTCCTGAGAGCGGAAGGAAGGGGAAACACTGGCATCACCTGCCAATTATAAGTGTCATAATCTTACTTACGGGCATTACTGTGTGATAAGCGGGGACCTGGCAGTGTGCTGCAAGGCCCCTGACATGACTGACAATGGCTCTGCTCCAAGCCCAGCAACAGAACTGCATTGGCTTTGCTTCAGGTATCTGCAAACCCAAAAATCTATTTCTAGTGTGAATCTGTGAATTTACTGCCATGATTTACCAAGACATGGCTTCTTAGTGCAGGTCTTTTGCAATCCTTGATCCTTGCCATTGTGGAGGGCTGCTTCCTTTGTTGCTAGCTGAAGGGCAGAGGTTTGCTTTCTTTGTTGAACACAGCAATGGGGTGTTAGGAGGTGACCAAACCAAGAAGTTAAAGTCAAGTGCTCATGTTTCCCTGTATTCCTCATATAAAAACCAGGTAGGGGACGAGGACTCCGAGTGCTATTGAAAATCAAGTATCAGAGGAGTAGCCATATTAGTCTGAATTTACATAAACAACAAGAAGTCCTGTGGCACCTTATAGACTAACAGATATATTGGAACATAAGCTTTCATGGGCAAAGATCCACTTTGTCAGATGCATGACTTATTCAAAGTCAAGACACCAAAAATAACAATTAAATAATCTTATATACAGTATATAATGTAACCTGGTAGAACTAAATGCCAAAAGATATGGCTAAGGACAAAAGTTTATATAGATTATGGATAATGAGACATCGTCAGCAAGGTTAGACAGGATAAAAATATTACAAGGGCAATCACCATGATTCTTTAGGCCATAAGTCAACCACTCATTATTAAAGGTTAGGAATAAATTTCTTCGCTAGGGAAGGTTATTCCACAGCTGCCTAGCACAGGGTTTTTGTTGTTGTTGTTGTTGTTGTTTGGTTTTTATTTTGTTTTGGAGACTCTGAGCTATCTGCATGTGGCTATTGTTGAAAACAGGCTATTAAACAACTGATCTGAACAGGGTAATGCTCTGCCTGCCTAGGGCAAACCCCAAACAGTAAACCAGACGGTTATAAAAGACAATGAAGGAAATGAATAGTCCTTTGGCACCTTAGAGGCTACCAAAAATATATAGTGCCATGGACATCATCCGATGAGCTGATGAAGTGGATTTTACCCATGAAAACTCATTGTTTTTAAAGTTATAGACTAACACGGCTACTACTCGGAGACATTTTAACATGAAGGAAATGTTAATGGTCATCCATTTAAGGACAAATTATATAGAATCATAGAGTACTAGAAGTGGAAGGGACCTTGAGAGGTCATCAAGTCCAGTCCCCTTCTCTCATGGCAGACCAAGTACCATCTAGATCATCCCAGATAGATGTCTATTTAACCTTCTCTTAAATATCTCCAATGTCGGAGATTCCACAAAATCCCTAGGCAATTTATTCCAGGATTTAACCACCCTGACAGGCAGAAAGTTTTTCCTAATGTCCAACCTTGCTGCAGTTTAAGCCCATTGCTTCTTGTCCTATCCTCAGAGGCCAAGGAGAACAATTGTTCTCCCTCCTCCTTGTAACACCTTTTTAGGTATATGAAAACTGCTCACAGTCCCCTCACAGTCTTCTTTTTATAAACTAAACAAGCCCAGTTCTTTCAGTCTTCCCTCACAGGACATGTTTTCTAGACCTTCAGTCATGTTGATTGCTCTTCTCTGGACCTTCTCCAATTTCTCCACATCTTTCTTTAAATGTAGTGCCAAGAACCAGACACAATACTGCAGTTGAAGTCTAATCAATGAAGAGTAGAGTAGAAAAATCACTTCTTGTGTCTGGCTCAACACTCATGGCATCCATGTGAGTGATCAAGCAAGGAATCAGAAGAAATGGAAATAATATGAAGGACCAGAGAACTAAGGTGCTAATTTCTGAGATCTTTGCCAGTACTGAGAGTATCTTTTCAAGATTAAACATATCCTATGGAAGAATATATTTAATACTAGCAATGGTAAAAATTTCAGGAATGAGATTACTGGATTTGCCAGTAAATATTGAGAAGTGAACATTTGCTCAGAAAGACAGAGGCTGGAAAAAATTAACCACTGCTTTTTTCTCCTCCTAAACTGGCACAATATTCCTACACATCCTTAAATCAGGTCCTGCAAAATATTCAAGGACTGAGATTGGATACTGTCCCCAAAATTCAAGCATAAAAAAAAATCCATTTTTAGCCATATTTGTGCAGCACCTGAATTTCCACATAACCTTTATTACATCTTACAATAAACTGAATATTTGAATAGCCAAAGGTAAGGGAAACTGGTATTTTTACGTAAAGAAAGAACATAATTGCTTCCTTTTTTTTGTAGAACATCTAATCTTTAAAGGTCAACTTAGAAGGGGGGTAGGAGTTTTAAGTTGTGACAAATGACTTTCCTTTCTAATTTTTTCCTCTAATAATTTGGCCTTCATTGAAAAATGCAATTTTAAATCCAATTTAGTTTCTGCTACATGAAAGAAAGAAAAGCTATGCTGAACATGGGATTCTATATTAATAGATTAGTTTAAGTGATGTAAAGGGTTTTCGGTTACAGTCTCCTTCAAAAACCATAGCCTGCTTTTGTTCTGTATTGCATTGATTTTGACATCTACATTGTGATGCTTTCAGATACTTTTATACAGGAAAGTACTACTGAAATACAATTCCCAAACACAGTTAAATGAAATCTAAACTGCTTCTCTTTCCGAAAGTAGTAATATTAGAATTCCTACTTCCTTGTGGTGAGACAAGCATGCAAATTATATAGGGTGCGTCTAGACTGGCAAGATTTTGCACAAAAGCGGCTGCTTTTGTGCAAAATCTTGCCAGCTGTCTAAACTAGCTGCAAGAATTTGCGCAAGAACACTGACGATCTAATGTAAGATTGTGAGTGTTCTTGCGCAAGAACTCTGATGCTCCCGCGCAGGAAAAAGCCCTCTTGCACAAGTGTTCTTGCGCAAGAGGGCCAGTGTAGACAGGGACAGAAATTTTTTGTGTAAGAAAGCCCCGATGGCAAAAATGACCGCCAGAGCTTTCTTGCACAAAACTGCGTCTATACTGGGCACAGATGTTTTTGTGCAAAAGCAAATCTTTTGCGCAAAGGCATTTGCCAATCTAGACACTCTTTTGCGGAAATACTTTTAACGGAAAAACTTTTCCAATAAAAGTATTTCCGCAAAATCATGCCAGTCTAGATGCAGCCACATAGTTTCTTAGAGTATTTATGCATCTACAAAATTATGTAGTATGGTATCAGTCTTCCCTCTAAGATGCAAGGCAGCACAGCTTCACAGGTGATTAATCAGCCCCACCCAATCAGTCAGCTCCATGCACTGAGCCCTGAGTCTCTGACTGGGTGGGGCTGACTACCTGTGAAGGTGTGCTTAGCAGGAACCCTCTATGGGTATGATAGGCATAACCAACATGGTTTTGAGTTGTGCATTTATCTCATATAACAAAAATACAAGTGCATTCCGCAGGTTAACATAAATGAGCAGTGACAATTTATGTCACATTGTTGTATTACATATTCAGCATATGCGACTGCAGTATAGAGAATATTTGAATAAAGTCTGAGAGTTCTGAAATAAATATAGTTAGAATGCGTGCTCCACTTGTAAAACTATGGTTACTAAGTCCTGGTTACCATGAAACAAACTGTAAAGATGGAAAGAAACACTGAAAGGAATAAATGTAGGCCACTTACTAAATTCATTAAAAAAAAGGTTTTAGATAATTTTAAGTAATGACTTTAAATTTTGTATAGCAATTATCATTCATTTGAGGTCCAGCATCTCAGACCTTTGCTAGAAGCAAATGCTGCGTCCCACTGGAAATCTTACATTTCCTCTGTTTCACCTCTATAGGAAAGCAAAATAGCAGGCTTTGAATGTGTGATCATTCTAGATATAGAAAAGCTGTCAGTTTTTCAGGATATTTTTTATCAATATAATGTGGGAGGGAAAAGTGTACATTTGCTGAGAAGGAACATTTCTGTGACAGGTTTGATCTAAACAGCAACAACAAAAGCATCTGTTTGAAACTGCTCAGAGATTTGGGATGTTGAAATAAGTTCCTAGATAAGGTACTTATGGACAAGTGAGGTAGTTAGATGTACGATACATTTCAATATTACATATTTTAACACAAGGATATGTCATCTGAACCTAAGTGATTTGTGGAATCGTGTAATCAACATATCTTTCACATTCAGAATATGCCAAGTGTGCCAACTGAAAAACAATAGGATTTACCCATCCCATCTTTTAGTCTTCTGTGACTGCAAAAGACAATGGACAGATGAGCCAATCAATCATTTCTACTGAGCCCAGTCTCCTAGAACTTCCAGGATCCTCTGTAATTGTGATTTGACCTTTCTGTACCACCCCCATTGCTAAGATTGTTACAGGAAAAATGATGTGCCAATGAGGAATGACATGAGATTCATCTTGTTTGACTGGCTAGGTCAGAATGACAAGTTGAGTCAATCTGAAGCAGACTCTGATGGTGGAAAGAGAGATACTGAGGGCCTGTGGAGTTACTTCCTAAAGGATATGCAATAACGCCAAAACAAACAAATGTCATCTTTATCATTTGGAGAATCAAGGTGCATCGCAGCATAAACAATTTTGTGACCCACCCTTAGATTCTAGAATCTAGAATAATGGCACTAGAAACACCTCCAGGAGACAGACAGATAGAAGCTAATGTTCAGCACTTTAATGAGTCCACTTTGTGCTACACCCCCTGCACAAAACAACCCAAGCATAAGATAAGTGGCCCTTGGTAAAACACTCCATCATAACCATAGAGCCAGCACCGCCTCTGGTGGAGTGCAATCAGCAGAATGGTTTACGCAACACCGTGTCCCTGATGCCAGCAAAGGGATGTGATCAGACCAGAAGATCTGTTCAGGGTTCCCTTATGCCCTAATCCCCAGATGCTGAATTAGATATTCCTGGGAGTCCTTGGCTGCCAGTATAATTTACAGCCCTCTGAAGGAGGCTCTAACTTACGCTGGGGAACTGGACTAGCCAACTACTGGCCCTGAATCATGGGAGTTCAGAGACCAAACACATCCATGCATCTACTCACTCCTTGTTCCCTCCAACTGCAACTACTAGCTAATTACTTCAATTTATGCAGCCATTTGTACACACACACCGCACACATGGACCATTTACATTCAACTAATGTCCTACTGAGGAGAGACCTTCAGAAATGAGAACACCTTAGCAGAGGCACAGCGGGATCCAGTAGTTCACAACTAATGTAAATCCTGCTGTCTTATATAAGATTGAAGGCCTGTGTCATTGGAAAGATGTTCCAGCCATTTATTTATGTAACAGGATGGTAGATGGGGACTAGCTGGCAAATGTTTCCCAATCTGGCCAGTCATTAGCTCTGACTCTGCCCATCTGCCAGTTCATGAATTCATATTTTAAATGAAATTGGGCTTAATACTGGGCTCCATAGCACCTCACTAGACCGTTCTCCTCAGCCATTGTCCTTTAATTTATGGACCATTGGCAATCCTTGTGGACTGAGATTGAAAATGTTGTTCAGAAAGAATCAATACTGTACTAGATTATACGCCACCTACTGTGGTTAAAAAGAACTGAACTGTGAAATGATGATGTAAATAAAGATTGTACATAGGCTAGAGTGATAGTAATGGCAGATGAAAGCAAAGTAGAACGAGAAGTACATTAAGTGGCAGGAATAAGGCTAAACATCATGGTCGTGACACTTTGCATGTGTCTTAATATGTTTTCAGCCTTAATATGTATAAATGGTATCTCTGAGTTTGGAATTTAGCCATGATGAAGATAGAAATGGAAGATAAATGGTGCAAGCGGGTCTCAAAGAAGCAAGGATTGCAATACTCAATGCATTATAAAAATAATTAAAACAATTTAACTCTGGAAGAGAAAAATTAGAATGTAGGCTCCTCTATATAATTCAAATTCAATAACAACTGTTGGAGCAAATAAAGCCAAAGAGGAAACAGAGAGCATCGAGCTGTATGCACAGGTGTTACATTTAAAGCAAATAATAATAAGTAACGCAGGAATTGAAGGTGGGAAGAGTGACAAAATGATTTTACTGAAAATACTTCAAAAGAAGGAAGACAATAGATGTGCTGGTCTCCATTGAATTCAATGATGGATTGGTTCCAATAACAAATACCGTAATTCTCTTTTAAAATGAAAGGAGTGAGAGTTTAGCTAATAAGTGTAAACATGAAAAAAGTGACAGTTATGATAGAAGTCTCTGAAGGCCTAAATTAATTCTTTGTCTCAGCACTAATACCTAAGAAAGGTGGTGGCATCTTTGAGCCCAGGATACATTATTACCTGCATAGAAAAAGGTATCTACCATGGCCTTTTCCCTGACTTGCAACAGATAATTAGGCAATAAGATAATCAGGCAATATGACTGTGACAAATACTAGTTTCAAATGAAATACAGCTCAGAATTCTCAGAGCTTCAGCAAAGGAAATATTGTCAAAAACCAGAGAGGGCATCAGCCAGCATCCAGTATTGTCACTGGGGAACACTTCTCATTCACATCCCTGGGAATAGGATCAGATGTTTAAGCCCAGATCCACAAAGGGTTTTAGACTCCTGAACTCCATTGATTTCAATGTCTTTGTGGATCAGGATCTTGATGTTGATGTACTAGAAAACTGCAGAATATCTCGTATGAGTCTGCTATACCATCAAGCCATAGGGTTTAATGCCACTGTTGGTATGGACTTAAAATAAGTGAAAGTCACAAGATTTGTTTATCCTTGATGAATAGTTACTCTGCAGTTACATAATTCTGTCTCCATTGGAAATACTCATGTGGGTAAGTGTTCACCAGTGGAGGTCACACGTTCACAATCTGGCTCAAAATGCTTCATGACTGAGGATCGGATCTTGTAAAATACTGATTCCCCTCATTGCCCATTAGTTTAAATGTGAATGGAAGGGTGTGAACACCTGCTAGGAAGCCCGTAGACTCCTATGTGGTCTGTCCAAAGTGAATAAGGCTTTTAGCATTATGCTAGACAAAAAGGGGTATATTTCTTGATATATATAGTATTCCAGTAATGCAAGGCCTACAGGACTTAATTTATCCCATGTGAATTATCTGTAACAATAGTGTTATGATAAAGAAAAGGCCTACATCATTTTTCTATTTTTCTTGTTATTTTTTATATACATATTGCGTAAGAATTATGAAAGACCTTTGAGGCGAAACTTGCAGTTGGGCCTTCACACACAGATGGCCTATGACTCAATATTGCATGAGTCAAATCTGCAGAGCTCAGCAAAACATAAGAGAACAGATTCCCTGGTATCTAACCGCAAGATTTCCCGCCTTTTCCTTGTGCCAGGAATCAGTCCAAGGAGATGTCAAGCGGTTCTCCTATACATATTCATAGACCCCCTCCCAATATCTTCTCCAATCAGCTCCAGATACCCACAGAAATCTGAGGGTGCAAAGTCCAACTCTGGTTAGGAGGTTGGACATCCTGGCACCAGAAAGGGGATAAAGGCCTAGAAATTAAGGAAATCCAGGCTGCTAAAGCCCACTCCAGAGTGCCCACGGTTCTCTCTCAAGGTCAGAGAACAAGCTCTGTTCTCTTTTCAATCTCTATATCTCTGTCTTGCTTCATTTATTTTGTTTAAGTCTTCTAATTTTTCCATGCTCAACCTGACACCAAGGTCCCTAAGGGGGAGGGAGGCTGGTCCTTCCACACACAGCCTCTGGAAAGAAGATTGAAATCCTGTTAAGTAATTAGATCTGTTTACTTACATACATCCAATTTATAACACAGATTTTGTTAATGTTGTCCACAGAGAAGATTCAATTAATCTGTATACTCAGTGACATATTTGTTGTTGTGTTTGTCACCTTAATACCTGTAATAATAAAACTTGTTTCAATTGTGTATCCTGATGGTGTGGCTGTTGTTCTGGACCCTCACACCATTCTGAGGTGGCACCATACCATTCTACCAGCTTGTAACCTGGAATAGGGAGGACGAACTTGGAATCTCTGATCAGATTGGCAAGCCTTATCCACCTCAATTTCACTATAGATCCTTCCCAGGCTACAGGGTTATGTGTGATTTCTTCCAAAAGCCACCCAAAAGAACACTCCCTCCACAGCAAAGTCCTAAGACCCAATATGTTCTGCAGAATGCGTCACTTATCAGAGGTCATGCAGACCAATATAAATTAAACAGTCATAAAGAAAACAAAACCGCCGAGGGAACAGCTAAGAAAATGGACTGTCTGTGCAGTCTATGCATTAGTGTAGCTGGTGCAATCTATGTGGTTTTTGGTGGCTAGTTTTTTCATCATGCATGCATTTCACTATTTATTATGTAAAAACCAGAAAATAGGAATTATGTTCCTTATGACCCCCATACCACTTTTATAGTAGCATTAACATAGAGCTACTGTGAAGAAGAAATCTCACAGTAAAAGTACTTAACATTATTCTTTGTCCATTTTTTATTTTTTCCCTTTATCTGACTTTTTTTAAAAGTACAAGTATTTTTAAATACTGTGTAAATACAAAACAGCAGGGATCAGTCTGCCCAGTATAATCGACAACCTCTGAGAAATGTTGTAAAAGCAATTTTTAGACTCAATATAGGGGTGCAAACATTTGAAAGATGGGAGCTATTACTTTAGAGAACACACATACCCCTTTTTGTCTAGCATGAAATTTTAGCTAGAATAATGTATAATAGATAAAGATGAGAAAAGGAAAAATGTTTAACCTAAAGTACTGCACTTCACACTCAAAATAAATTGCTTCTTTAAAATACAGTTGCATAATCTTTGAATTTAAATTCCAAGTCCTTCTTGAACAACTCCACCAACACTATTTATTTTAGCAGAAACTGTCCATTAACTTTCAGAACATCTCTAGGAAACTAATCCCTGAGGAGGGTGGAATTCATGGGAATCTAACAAGTCTGCACCTTTATCCATTATCCACACACAATGCTAGACAGGATTATGCAAAAGCCTTTTATAAAAATATTTTGGAGCATTCAGGCCCACAAACATTTGCAGTATCTTTACAACCTAGAATATGTTTAAAATATTTTCTTATTCTATCTTCTCTTGAAGCACTTGGGACTTGTATCTTTTACATATGCACATCAGAGTCCAGAGGCAATGTCACTGAAGGTTATGCTCTGACACAGATAGCAAGCAAAGCAAGAACAGTAAATATGAGGTAATACGCTCATGCTTCCTTATCGTATTTTCTTGTCCCTCTTTCTTAAAATGTTTAGATTACAACTGATTTCAAAGTGTTATAGCCAATGATATATCCAATATACACTGTTCAGAATCATTTTCAAGACAATGGAATTTAAACCTCCAGGAATGTCTTTAATTATGTGTGAAAATGTTATTTTTGAAGAGGCATAGTGTGCCTAATTTGCCACTTGCTAAAATGCAAAATATGCTGTTTATTTCAGTGGCATCCTATTTCATCATTTCAATATTTGAACACTAGCCTCAAAATCATTTCATCTCAATAATAGTTTAATCACCTCACAGAAGTTAAGATCTCAAAACCAAATGTTAATTACCCTAATAATGAACTATATTTTGCCTAGAGCAATATAGGACTCTAGTGCAGAAGTGTGATTCTCTAGCAAGATAAGTTCACTATGCCATTTCAGTACCTTTGAAAAGCTCCAAAATGATTATTTTGCTTTGGGAAGGAGGACTCAGCTGAGATATCTGTTCCAGATACATGTCTTGCAGCAGCAAGCAGAAAGAAAGCACATACAGTATAATGACTTACAGTACCATTGTAATTATTGTTCCTAAAATACACAAGAAGGATTCCCTTATACATTGTTTTGTTTCAAATGGATTTTAATACTTCAGAGCAACTGTATAAAGTAGGTAACATGTTGATTATGATGATCAATAGATGGCTTAGGCAGTGGTGCTATAAGGAGGGCTTTGGGATGTATGGTCACTGGGAGGCATTTATGGACAGAGGACTGTTCTCTAGGGATGGACTTCACCTAAGTAGGGAGGGAAATAGACTTCTAGGATGGAGGCTGGCTCAATTGATTAAGAGAGCTTTAAACTAGGAATTTGGGGGAGACGGTTGGGAGATGCCTAGGTAATCTCTATGCCAGATTTTAACACTGAGAGGGAGGAAAAGAAAGTAAGAAAGGATATAGCTGGGGGTAGGAGAATGAACAAGAGGAAGGGTGGGGTGGATACTAGCCTAATAGGTCATATTGGAGGTATAACGTCCGAGCCAAATTGGGTAAAGAATGTGAATGAGGACAAACAGCAAAAATTAAGATGTTTGTACACCAATGCGAGGAGCCTAGGTAACAAAAAGGAGGAACTAGAGCTATTGGTCCAGGAAGTGAAACCAGATATTATAGGAATAACAGAAACATGGTGGAATACTAGGCATGACTGGAGTACAGGTATTGAAGGGTATGTGCTGTTTAGGAAAGACAGAAATAAGGGTAAAGGTGGTGGAGTCGCATTGTATATCAAAGATGAGGTAGATTGTAAAGAAATAAAAAGTGATAGAATGGAGAAGACAGAATCCGTTTGGGCAAAAATCACATTGGGAAAGAAAACTATCAGATCCTCCGCTGGGATAGTGCTTGGGGTGTGTTATAGACCACCAGGATCCAATTTGGATATGGATAGAGACCTCTTTAATGTTTTTAATGAAGTAAATACTCATGGAAACTGCGTAATCATGGGAGATTTCAACTTTCCAGATATAGACTGGAGAACAAGTGCTAGTAATAATAATAGGGCTCAGATTTTCCTAGATGTGATAGCTAATGAATTCCTTCATCAGCTAGTTGCTGAACCAACAAGGGGGGATGCTATTTTAGATTTGGTTTTGGTGAGTAGCGAGGACCTCATAGATGAAATGGTTGTAGGAGACAACCTTGGCTCGAGTGATCATGAGCTAATTCAGTTCAAATTAAATGGAAGGATAAACAAAAATAAATCTGAGACTAGGGTTTTTTATTTCAAAAGGGCTAACTTTAATAAATTAAGGAAATTAGTTAGGGAAGTTGATTGGACTAAAGAAATTATGGACCTTAAAGTGGAGGAGGCCTGGAATTATTTTAAGTTACAGTTGCAGAAGCTGTCAGAAGCCTGTATCCCTAGAAAAGGGAAAAAATTTATAGGCAGGTGTGTTAGACCAAGCTGGATGAGCAAGCATCTCAGGGTATGTCTACACTACAAAGTTAGTTTGAACTAACAGACGATAGTTCAAACTAACTTTCATAGGCGCTACACTAGCGCTCCGTTAGTTCGAATTTAATTCGAACTAACAGAGCACTTAGTTCGAACTAGATAATCCTCATTCCACGAGGATTAAGCCTAGTTCGAACTTACTAGTTCGAATTAAGGGCTGTGTAGACCCTTAATTTGAACTAGTGGGAGGCTAGCCCTTCCCAGCTTGCCCTGGTGGCCACTCTGGCCAACACCAGGCAAACTCTACTGCCCCAATCCCGGCCCCAGAGCCTATAAAGGGCCACGGGCTGGCTACACAGTTTGTGCCAGTTGCAAAGCTGCCAGCACCCATGCCAGCACACCCAGCAGCTGACACCCATGCGCCAGCCACCCGATGACACCCAGCCCTCCCCCTCTTCCCGGGACCAGCCTGGCGGCTCCCAAGACCCTGCCCGGGGACGCAAGAGGTAGGCGCCCGCGTGGTCTAGTGCGGAGATCGTGGACCTCATCGAGGTTTGGGGGGAAGCCTCCAATGTCCACGATCTCCGCACTAGCCACAGGAACGCGGCAGTCTATGGCCGCATGGCTGCCAGCCTGGCCGCCAGGGGCCACCAGAGCAGCCGGGAGCAGGTGCGCTGGAAAATAAAGGACCTGCGGCAGTCCTACTCCTGGGCCTGCCTGCCAGGGGCCGACCCAGAGGCGTGCCCCCACTTCCAGGCTCTGGACCGCCTCCTGGGGGCTCATGCCGTCCCTGCCCCCCGGGACGTGATAGACCCCGGGGCAGAGGGACCGCTCCAAGAGACGGAGGAGAAGGAGGAGGGCTCTGAGAGCCAGGAGCCTGCCGGCAGCCTGCCCAAGACCCATGGGGGAACCATGCTGATAATGATGATTGAGATTTAAATGGACCTATCGTATAGTCAGGCAGTAACTGACCTGCAGCTCCTCTCCTATTATGCACAGCAATTGAGATGTGAAGATGTGTTGTGGGAAGGCCACAAAACATGTCTGAGATCTAAAGGTGAGCTCACACTGCAGGTCACAATTTCTGTTGAAAGGCAGATGGGGAATGGTGATGCATCTGTCTATGATGTACAGTCACATGTCTCCCTCCTAGATGAGATTTTAATCCCTTTCTTTCCCTTTGCACAGACTAGCTCCACTAGACCTTCCAAGCTTCTCAGTACTGTATTGCAATGGAAGTTTTGAAATTCTTTCTTTTTCTCACCTGTTTGTTTTTAAATACAAAGCCTTGAACTTGACTACTATCACCGGGAACACATTGTTCATACCCATCTCACGGAGGGGGTCCAGCCACCTGATTTCATTTCCAGAGCAAGTAACAGAGAATAAGATAATGTCTTTTGTGTGATTTATCAAACAAGATTGAAGTCCTTAGATCAGAAGACCAGCACCAGAGAGCATGACTGGTAGAACTTAAAGATAGGCTTGTTACCAAAAAGGATACAAATCTGGGACCAGAGCAGATAAGTCTTCAGGCAGGCAAGGCAATTGCAATTAGGAAGCGGTGGTTTTGTCCAAAATCTGCAAGCCTAGATAAAACTCCCATTCCTCACGTTTTTCTAAAACTGCAAAAATTTCCAGTACTGTGAGCAGGAATTAGGATTTTGTAATATCAAAATAGATCTGTTTATTACTTGTTGGGATATTTATTATGAAGGCTTAGACTTGGTTTGTTTTGCTCCTATTACATATAAATCATAGTCAGTTTGTGCATAAATCCCTTTGAAGAAATATTTGCCACATTTTTGTATCATGAGAGTGCATGAATCCCCCAAGAAACCAAAACCCAGCTGCAGGAAGCTGAAAGCAATATTTATGTAAATCTAAATAAATTATATATAAACATCATCCTACAGGAAGAGTGTGAAATCAATGCCAAGAAATAATTCACTAAAATCTGTACTGTCTCTTAAGATAAATGAGGATGAACTTACCTTATAGGCAAACGTCATGTACATTTTTTACATTTTTTCTAATTGCTTCTGACATGTCATTAGCATTTATTATTTTGTGTAATAATTCACCCAACTTCTGTTTTATTATGTTCTGGTCACGCAGCTGAAAATCAATTTTTGAACTGAAATTTATGATACTTGTAGTGTTTCTTGTGTTGTAAGTAAAAAAACTAAAAGCCCAGAGGTAAATTAGAAGAATAACTGTTTTAATCAAACTTAATTCAGTCTATCCAAACAAGCTACTTTAGGTCAAACTGATTCCAGGGGTGTTTTACTTGCCACTGTTCCCCAGCAGAGAATCAAATAGGAGCCATTACACCACATGAATCTTTTATGGGCAGACCTAATTCTGACGCAAGACCCTGACTACTGAGAGTTATCTGCTGACTACTGAGAGTTAATTATCCCTTCTGTGCATGACACATAAGCCACCTTCCCCCGTGCTCTGAAACTATAAATTTCACAGTTGGACAAGACTGAACTGCATGTGTGAGGAGGAAACAAAATAAATGATACAATGAGCAATACAATGTGCTTTTTCAGTGTATAGTTTTATGGTAAATGATCTGGATACACGTGCTGGTAGAGTGAAGTAAGGTTAGTACAGTGGTCCCGACGCAACCCACCATCAGGCCACTTTGTACTATGGCACCAAGCTAAAGTATACTTTAAACATAGTAGTCTGGACTTCTAGGAATCTCTCCTGGGTATTGTAAAGTTGCTGTTAAAGCTTCTACATCACCAACCTCATAGCAACTGGCATAGAGGGACTAGCCAGGGAATAGTGTTCCCCTGCATCCCAGTGTTCTCCAGCTGCTATTGATACAGGCTGTGTTAACTTGCACTAGAGCAGCCTGAGGATCAAAAGAGGGCAAAAGGCTCTTTTGAATGCCACTCCTCCACAACACTGTCTTCCTCCTCAGCCAAAGCTAAGGATCTGGCTCAGTTCCAGTATGTCACCAGTATCAAGGTTTTCTTTGCAGTCCAGTACTGTTATATTGGTAGGGCATAAAGGCATGCTGGTAAAAAAAAAAGGTTCTTTACTTTCTGGCAGCAGTCACCTGAGTTGTGTCAAGATTTTAAAAGATTCATATGAGGTATACCATGGAGATGTAGTTCATCAGGGAAGCATAGTTATGGAGAATGGGGACATGAAGCAAACAAACTGCAACTCCCATGACACGTTCGGGTGGCATCACCAAAACAAAATGATATGATTTTTCAGGCATTTTGGGGAGCGGGGTTATTATAAATCAAAATGGACTGTATAAAGCAGATATCCTGTGGGGAAAAAAATGCTTCATACATAACCTAAATTTCCAAACTAATTTCAGTTGAATTTTTTTTTTAAATCAGCCTTTGTTCGTTAATATCCAAGTCACTTGACAAAGGTCAGTAGCCACAAGTTAATTTCACTGCTAGAGTTGATTATTCTTTTATTGGTTACAGAGAAGTTATTCATCCTTTTTTTCACCAATCATAATTGCTACAAATTCATTTGTTATTTATCAGTGGCAATGTCTAGACTGCAGGCTTCATTTGGAAGACGCTTTTTCAGAAGATCTCTTCCGAAAAAACTTCTTTCAAAAGAAAGCGTCCACACTGCCAAAGCTCATCAAAACAGTGATCTGCTTTTTCGAAAGATAGTGTCCACACTGAATGGATGCTACCTCACGTGTAAGCTTTGATTACTATGGGAGGAATGGCCACCAGGGCACCTGTACTTTTTCCTCTTTTTGCAAAAGAACTCCCTCTTTCCTGTCCACACAGGCCTTTTTCTTAAAAAAGCTCTTTTGCAAAAGGGCTTCTTCCTCGTAGAAAGAGGTATACCAATGTCGGAAAAACCCCTCTGTTCGTTCAATATTTTTTTCAAAAGAACGCCATTTTTTCCCAAAAAAACCCCTCTGTAGTGTAGACATACCCAGTTTCTACCAAAAGGTTATCATGGACAATTATTAACCAGCAATGGCTCATAGACTTTTCACTTTGGCTATTCTCTGATAATGTGTTATTGTGTTACATGTCACATAAGTTGTATGGTATTGTGTCTGCTCACTGTCTCAAAAATCTCAGATATAGCCTTGTTAATCTGTAATTTTAAGAACAATGAGTGATCCTGTGGCACCTTAGGGTGTGGCTAGACTACATGGCTCCATCGATGGAGCCATGTAGATGAGTTTACTAGACATAGCAAAATGAAGCGGCAATTTAAATAATCGCCGCTTCGTTTACATCAAAATGGCCACCGCACCGTGCCGATCAGCTGATTGTCGGCACAGTGCGGTAGTCTAGACGGGGATCAGCTGACCCCTGTACCCTTTGTCATCAGATCCTTTATATCGTGTCTAGTAAACTCATATACATGGCTCCGTCGACAGAGCCATGTAGTCTAGACACACCCTTAGAGACTCATAAATATTCATCATGGACAAAACCAACTTCTTCAGATGAGCTTGAGCTCATGATATTATACATATATTTGTATTAGTCTTTATGGTGCCACAGGACTACTCATCTGAAAAAATGTTAGAAGAGGGAAATAATGAATAGCTGACTAAAAACACTCACTGCATCTCTTGTACACATTTTCATTTTCATGTGGATAATCACATATCCAAACATTCATAAACTTTCAGGCATTTCAAACATTTGTGTGAATAAAAAATCTGTCAAATACTAGTGAACACATTTAAATACGATTACATCAAAACCACAGAAAATTCACTAAAACAATTCACAAAAAACTTTTTGAGTCACTTCATGTTATTTCTTCAAATTCTGCAGTCCTTGCAAGAGTGCCCAAATAACTGTGTTCTAAACAGGATGATCTTCACAATCTTTCCCAACATTTTTCTTACCCCAAACACTCAGTTTCTTATTCATCAAAGGGAGATGTGAGTTCCATGTAAAATGTGTAACTAAATGTTGCTATTGGTCTGATCTTTACCCCAACTGTTCCAGTTTTAGGCCATGAAACCCATATTCTTTGGACAATGCAAGGGTGGGCCTGGAATTACTAATGTAAAAGACAGGAAATTTGTGGTTCTGTTTCCTATGTTCAAAAGTCTGTTTTCTATCTGAGCCAAATCTGAGCTCTTAGTTGCGGGGGAGGGTGTTCTGTTGTTCTGTTGAAACTAGAAAATACTCTGAATAATTTCAGCTCAGTACCTTACACTGACATTTCACAAAGTACACATGCGGATCTTTAAAAAAATTACATAATTTATAAACTGAGATTTGAATTTTAGAATAATAATTATAAATTAAAATAATTTTTTATGTGCTGCTTTCCAACAGCTGTTAGCTTGCCGGAACATGACCATCTCTTGAATGGTATGGGGTCATGTTGCTTCTGTTGCATGCAGCCTGTTGTATTTGATGTGGTGTGTGTGAACAAATGTCTCTGTTCTGGGAAAAGAACAACATTAATTGTTTATGCTGTTGCCAGCAAGAATATTATGCTTTTACAGGGCTATAATGGGGTGATTTTATGGTGGTTAAGGACACAATGTTGCATAAATGGGGAGTCACTAACATTCCACTTAGTAAAGCTTGAAGTTAACTTTTGCCAAGCTGATTACGGTAGTCTACATAACTGACAGGAGATAGTTGAGAAAGTGAAGTCGCTGTGAGTTTTTTGAGTTCATAGCTGAGTTTTGCTGTCCATTTTAACTTTTACTCTGGAGACCCTACCCTAGGTCATCATTAGTCACTGAAATTCTAATCAAATGCATTTTCAAGTTTTCCTCTGATTACAAGATTACGTTTTTCAACAACTCACCTAACAGCAACACTGAAGGCAGCTTGATACTTTATTGGACCATGAACTATCTGTTGCCAATTTGCTCATGTGTTCTCATGAGCACAGTGTCTGGGTTTTTTAACTGCTAATGGACCCCAGATATTGTTTCTTGTTATTTAGGATAGCTCAAGTTTTCTTCACTGTATATAAAAAATGAGATATCTTTGTTATCCAGCTTAGATTCTAAACTCTTTCACTCTATCCACCCTTCCTGTCCACTTATGTCTAGTCATCATCTATCACTTAATACCAAACATTGGGTGAGTAAGCAAATGCATATTATCTTTTTTCTCAATATACACTGGTTACCCTAGGAGAAAAATAGTAAACTTGCCATTATGAGTGTGCTATTGTTTCGTATTTGACTTTTAGAAAAGAAAGTGAAATCAAACTTGAAAGACAAAAAAGTTAAGTCCTGAAAAATAATGGAGAAACATTCAAAGTGATGGAAATAAGAAATGGCCATATGAGTGATCAGAAGATGATAAATTTGACATCCTAGAGACAGAAAAACTACCAATCAAAACTAGATTTAAAAATTACAACTCAGGAGACAAAGCTAATAAGCTGTTTGCATTAAGGAAAAGCAGGATTGCTCCCAGAACTCATGCTAACAGAGGACAAAATCTAAAATGAGTTACAAAAAAAAACCGCCATTTGCACAATTTTATGATGTAGTCAGGGAGGAATTCTTGGATGTTATTTAAAGGTGAGCTACAAAGGGATAAAATTGTTTTTGGCTTGTGTTCGCTCCTTTAGGATGTATAAAGATGGTTTAATTTTCCTCCAGCGCCAGGGTGGGGCTATTTTATCATTTGACTTTTACATAATTTCTTTGAAAAATATTTGTTAAAAATTACTGTGATGATTTCTCCACACTTAGTGATATGATCCCAGCTGGTCAGGGTTTTGTTGTTTTGTTGTTGTTGTTTTTTGTTGTTTTGTTTTGGGGTTTTGCTATTCCTAAGACCTTTTCACATTTATGATCAATCACTTCTATCTAGTAGTCCTACAGTTCCATGAACATAAATATTATCTGACATCACAACAACACCAGCCTTTATGTCACAGGTAAATTGTGCTTTTAGTAATACCTGCATCTTCCTCTTAGAATGGAATTAAATTAATAGACAGATTCACAGATGTGGTTATTCCTTTTCAGTATATTGTTAAAATTATAATTTGCTTGCATATCAGTTGTGAAATTGGTCTTTTTAATATACAAAATGACTGCAATGTTTAAACAGCTTGAATTTACAAATTTTATTACCCATCCTTTCTCCAGGCTTTAACATTGGAGTTTTGGCAGCAAATGGATATAAATCCAAATTGCTTGTGCTATATTTTCTTCACTACTAATCTGTCTGTGGATAGATAAAATGAAAATCAATTTATTTCCATGAGAAACATGAGTGGGAAAACTGCAAAATGAACAAAATGAAAAGAAGAACATAAAATGTTGTAAAAGATTAATACAACAATTATTATTGTGCCAAGGATATCTACACCAATAGATTATAAAAATATAAATGTTAGTGCACTGCCTGTGTGAAAATAAACAAGAATTTCTAATAAGAAAGAGATAGGAACAGCTGAAGGGCTCATTATTGTGGTGAGCTGGTTTGGGTAGTTGGTTTGTTGTTTTATGCTAAAGCAATTCAAAATGTGTGGATAAGCATAACCTAAGAGGATCTTTTTTCTCTAGAGTGGTATGGGTGGAAATGTGAGATAGCTCAGGGAACTAATCATCACATGCAAAGTTTAGAAAATCTCTATGGACTCAAATACAATCAGAACTGAGTAAAACCATGTTGCTCGGGAAAAAATGAATAATTCTACCAATTGCAACATTAGCTGGGTATATACTTTCAACATTTCTTACGGTGTTCATTTAATAAATCTCTGCACCTCTGCATTTGATGTATTTTCCTGTGTCTGCAGTCCAGATGGTCTGTTTTTCAGTGTCAAAGATGAGGTACATCATCCACTTGGAAGCAGGAGCACATCCCTATTTCTTTCTGAAGTTGGTATCACCAATGCCTGATGGGACTACATAATTTCTCATCTTTTTAGGTAGGAAAAATGTTGACCTTTTACCTTTTTCCACTTCTCCAGCTGGAAGCTTTTCCACTTTACTGTTAGGGTACGTCTACACTAGCCCCCTAGATCGATCTGGGGAGGCTAATGAGGGTGACCGCAATTTCAAATCAAGCCCAGGATTTAAATATCCCATGCTTGATTTGCATGTTCCCAGCTGGTCACCATTTTAGAAATTGACTAGCCCAAAGTAACTGCCCGCATCTACACGCGGCAGTGAAACGGGATTCCGATTTAAAGCCCTAAATCAAATTAGGTGGTATTCTTCCTGCAATGAGGTTTACCACTTAATTCGAATTAGGGGCTTTAAATTGGAATCCCGTTTCATTGCCGTGTGTAGATGCGGGCAGTTACTTCGGGCTAGTCAATTTCTAAAATGGTGACCGGCCGGGAACATGCAAATCAAGCACGGGATATTTAAATCCCGGGCTTGGTTTGCAATTCCGGTCACCCTCATTAGCCTCCCTAGATCGATCTAGGGGGCTAGTGTAGACGTACTCTTAGAGGATAGACTACAAGTACATACTTACTAAAATATACATCTTTATCCAGTTGCCTACTTCATACTTTCAGATCTGTCCAGGCTGAAGGTGCATAACTCGGAGGATTTTATGCAATGATTTAAATATCTCATAAATAGGCGAGTACAAGTTTATGGAGGTACTATGTGAGTGCACTAGTCCTTTTTTAATTACCAGAAGGAACAGCAGGCAGGTAAGATCCCGTATATCTATTTCTTTGTTTTACAAAGACTGCTGTGTAGAGCTTTCATTATGCCATCTCAAAGAGGAGATAACTGATGTGAAACTAAATCCTGTTGCACTGGAACCTTGAAACAGCAGTACATAAAGATGCCAGTGCCTAATGGCAATGAATGAAGAAGCACTGGTATGAAATCAGGCATACACCCATAATGTGATGGCAGAGGCAAATCTGAATAGATGCAGGGTTGGGAAAGCAAAAGAGAAATCTTCAATTCTGTTCATTGTTAATCCCAAATGCTTAATGACCCCCGTGCATGAAGCAGCTCAGAGTTATTAGGCCCATGTGCTTCGGAGAGTGCAGAGGCTGCTTCCAATTTATTCCGTTCCAGTGCAATCCACTAACAAGGAATCAAGAAGAGTGATAAGGAGTTGGTGTCATAGCTCTATTCCTTGGGGTACCAGCATTGTGAAGATGTATCTCTTGCAAGCCTGTTACAAGTTATTCTCCCTGTAAAAGTAGGAAGCTCTAGAAGGCATAATGCTTCTGTGCCTGTCTCGGTGGCAGTGCAGTTGTACACTGCCCTTAGGATGGGTAGTGCTATAAAGGCACAGTCTAGCTCTGAGGTGATCCTGGCAATTACAGACCGGTAAGTCTAACTTCAGTACCGAGCAAATTAGTCAAAACAATAGTAGAGAGTAAAATTGTGAGATATGTAGAAGAACATCATTTGTTGGACAAAAGTCAACATGGTTTCTGTAAAGTGAAATCATGTCTTACTAATCTATTAGAGTTCTTTGAAGTGGTTAACAAACATGCAGACAAGGGGGATCCAGTAGATATAGTATACTTAGATTTTCAGAAAGCCTTTGACAAGGTTCCTCACCAAAGGCTCTTGTGTAAATTACATGGCCATGGGATAAGAGGGAAGGTCCTTTCTTGAATTGAGAACTGGTTAAAAGACAGGAAACAAAGGGTAGGAATAAATGGTAAATTTTCAGAATGGAGAGGGGTAACTAGTGGTGTCCAAGGGTCAGTCCTGGGACCAATCCTTTTAAACTTATTCATAAATGATCTGGAGAAAGGGGTAAGCAGTGAGGAGGCAACATTTGCAGAGGATACCAAACTGTTTAAGATAGTCAAGACAGAAGCAGACTGTGAGGGACTCCAAAAAGATCTCACCAAACTGAGTGATTGGGCAACAAAATGGCAAATGAAATTTAATATGGATAAATGTAAAGTAATGCACATCGGGCAAAATAACCCCAACTATACGTACAGTATGATGGGGGCTAATTTGGCTATGACAAATCAGGAAAGAGATCTTGGAGTTATCTTGGATAGTTCTCCAAAAACCTCCACACAGTATGCAGCGGAAGTCAAAAAGGCAAATAGGATGCTAGGAATTATTAGGAAAGGGATAGAAAATAAGACCCAGAACATCTTACTGCCCCTGTATAAAACTATGGTACGCCCACATCTTGAATACTGTGTACAGATGTGGTCTCCTCACCTCAAAAAAGATATTTTGGCCTTGGAAAGGGTTCAGAAAAGGGCAACTAAAATGATTAGGGGTTTGGAACGGGTCCCATATGAAGAGAGGTTAAAGTGACTGGAACTTTTCAGTTTAGAGAAGAGGAGACGGAGGGGGGATATGATAGAGGTATATAAAATCATGAGTGGTGTGGAGAGAGCGGATAAAGAAAAGTTATTTATTAGTTCCCATAATAGAAGAACTAGAGGACACCAAATGAAATTAATGGGTAGCAGGTTTAAAACTAATAAAAGACCGTTCTTCTTCACACAGCGTGTAGTCAACCTGTGGAACTCCTTGCCAGAGGAGGCTGTGAAGGCTAGGACTATAACAGAGTTTAAAGAGAAGCTAGATAATTTCATAGAGGTTAGGTCCATAAAAGGCTATTAGCCAGGGGATAGAAACGGTGTCTCTGGCCTCTGTTTGTCAGAGGCTGGAGAAGGATAGCAGGAGTCAAATCGCTTGATCATTGTCTTCAATCCACCCTCTCTGGGGCACCTGGTGCTGGCCACTGTCGGCAGACAGGATACTGGGCTAGATGGACCTTTGGTCTGACACAGTACAGCCGTTCTTTTGTTCCTATGTTCTTATGAATGAGGAAGCGGCCCATGGGGAAAATATCAAGTGCTCATATGTTTAAAGACGGTTTTTTGTAATGCATATGCACAAGGACACAGAAGGAATGTACATTTTTATGAGTCAGCATTGAAGTACTGCCACATGAACCTTTGCAAATCATATGCCACAGGCACCATGCATATTAACTCAAAAATTCCTCATGTATACCTCAGGAAAAGATGTAGAATATCGCATATGAAAATCCACATACTGAATATTAAATGTATGGGGCTGATCAGAAACATGAGGTTTGGCTACACTAATTTTCCTAGGAAACCTCCTTTTAAAATGTCCTTATGGAGAAATTCTGTTATTTCTGCACAAAACATCAAAAATGTGGCAAAATTGTAGGTTTTCCTCTGTTTTCTCACACTTTCTCACTCTTCCCAGATATAATACAGTCTGCTTCCATTGTATCATTATTTTTCATGGTGCCATTACACCAATACTGGCATAATATCAAGCCACTTTCACCAAGTTGTGCTGATTAATAGGAGCACGTACTGGCATTCTTTCGAAACTATATTGTCAGCTAATATTAAGGGGAAAAAAAACAAGGCTAAATTTTAATATTACAAAACCTCACCACACTATTTCACTAGGCTCTGTAATTTTACAGTTTGTGCCCTATAATACCTGCTCTGAAAATCTGATCCAGGCTGACAATTTTGGGAAGTTCATACTTCATACCAATAGCTTGATTTCCTTTGATATCAGTTCAACCACAAATAGCTTAGTAACATCTATAAATATAGGGAACACAAGGAGATTTTCATATGGAGCTGGTGTTAATTACATCACATATAAATCTTGTTAAGAACCATTCGGAGAGAGATTGGGTATCAAACAAAAGTTAAGGTTTGCATTGTGATCTGAATCAAAAGTACAAAGCAAAGCTGAGTGGAACATATACTGAAAGACCTATGATTTTGTTGTTGTTGTTGTTGTTCATTGTCCAAACTGAAAAATGAAATTATTTTTAATTACGTGGTAGCAAAATTTTATGGCTTTTTTGATTGGTTTCTTTTTTTTTTCTGATGTGTATTCTTTGAACTCATTCTTCTGTGGGAAAAAAAAGTTTGGTTTGACATTCTATCCAGTTCTAGTTAGAGCCAGATCCAACTTTAGCTTGTCTCCATCTTGAACTGAATGGCAGTCTTTCTACTGACTTTAATGAGAGCTGAATCAGACAGCCACTACAATAAACTTTATATAACATTTTCAGCTGTAAACTAATAGACTTGTTGTAATATTTTTATCAAAATGAATCACAATCAAGTGAGTTAATGAACATCTATTTTTGTACCTGAATTATATCAGAAAAGCAATCTACTTGCTCTTCACTTTTTTCAGGTATTGAATGCTTACACTATATAGCCCTCATTATAGATTGGCAGCATGCTAGGAATTAAGCATATGTTACACACAGACAGATGTTATTTTATAGAGTGTCTTTCAGTGTAATGGTTCTGGGTTTTAGCTCTTAGACTATATCTCAATTACCCATTACCTGCTTCTGTACTTGGGGAGCAGAAAAAATGTCTACTATGCACAGTACCAATTATCTGAGGAGCCATGATTGCAAAACTTGCTGGGGTGGGAAGTTTATCCACATGCAATAGAACCTATTTTAAACACAAACTTTTAGCCAGATTAATTATAAATGGTGACAGCGCTGAATCTTATATACTGAACAAGGATGCTCCATCATGTTTTTTGGTAACTCTCCCCTTAGGACTCATGAAGTCTTGTACACATTCTTATGCAAACATACAGGATACTAAGATAGATGATAGAGCAGAAGGGTGTGAGATATTCTGATGACATAGGTGAGTCTTTTTCCAGACCTTGTGGTGCCTGCAATGTCAATCATTGTTGTACCACAGGTTGTCCAAACACACAAGCAGCCCTTGCATTCAACATTCAAAAAGGAAATGCTCATGGAGACAGTGAAAAAACTAAGTGAGGGGGAGGCTAGCCCACAGAAACATTAACCATTCTTGGTCAAATTTTGGGTCAGGGTTAGGTGCGGTTTGCCCAGATATACTCATCACATTAGAGCCAAGAT
Organism: Pelodiscus sinensis; assembly: GCF_049634645.1. Lineage (NCBI taxonomy): Eukaryota > Metazoa > Chordata > Testudines > Trionychidae > Pelodiscus > Pelodiscus sinensis. The sequence goes on from NC_134713.1 coordinate 136,159,987, forward strand.
TCTGGGTATTAGCTTATAGCACTTGAGCAAGAGGGAACTTCTGTAGAGCTTTTATAGTTCTTACCCAGTAGAAACATCGTGAGCTACCCCAAATGAACAAATGAGGCATGACCTGGTAATTCAATGAGTCTGTTCCATTCTAGCAATGAATAACTATGGAGCTCTTCTTGATCACTTCTGCTGTCACAGCAGGGCTGAACATTTGGCTCTTTTGAGCAGAACTTCATTCAAAACTAGCTGTTTCCATAGATTTAATATTTTTCCTAGTTCCTGTGGTTGAGTGAATGCCTCTTATTAATCAATAAAATTGTATTTTTCTCTGTGATATCACCAAAGGTTGCCTTGATCCCAGAAAAGAGTACAGGTCCAATCCATGAGGGGCTCTCCTTTGTCTGTCTGGGGTTTTATGCCAATATGAGTATACTTGTGTTGTTTGGAACGTTTTAAAAACTCTAACAGATCCAAGATTTTGAAGAAGTAGCCCGCGAGCCTTAAGTAATGTCTCAAATGCTACTATTAAGACTTTGTATTGAGACGCCCATGTGTCATATATAACAGCTTTATTGAATCTACAAATGTATGAACATTGACGCATATTCTTTATGACAGTAGATGCAGTTCTTTATATCAGCTGTCCACAGATATGAAGCTTTATCTATCTTTCATACAGACCTCTAATAAAAGATATATGCATGTCCTTGGCTAAAAAAAAAATGGATTTGTACACTTTGAGGCAGGATCTGGTATTGTTTATCTGCAGAATTTATATCCAGATGTTGCCACAGACCCACAAGTGTGGGGGACAACATCAGGGAATGAGCACCTGAAGTACAATATCCTCCCTGGTGCTTTCCAAAAAGCTACCCTGAAAAAAAATATGCGAGTTTCACTTTAATCTAGCCAGATGGGTGTATTCGAGATGGTGTGAAGCCAGTATCAGCGCTTATTGCATTGAGTCAGTGCTGACCAAATAGGCCCAGCCCGACCTGCATGTTGGACAACCACACCTGATTGGGTGTTCAAGGCTTCACTGTCCTTACAGCATCGATCCTGGCATGGCTCACGGCTATACTGAAGTCATACTTGTCAAAACATCCTCATCAATTGCATGTTGGTCTCATGTATTCGTGTAAGGAGAGAATTTCTTGACCAAGGGCTATAGCATAACTTCATTCTCCATGAGCAGGAATTGGTTATACTTTCTGGGGAGCACACCCTTGGGAAAGAGAAGAGGAAGGATGGAGCAAAGGTCAATGACAGTGGCCAGTACTACATGCCTCAAAGGAAGGTGTGACAAAATCCTGCAGTAGGCAGCTATGGGATAGTTATGTCCTAACATCAAACAGTAGAGCTTGGTTTGAAACCTGGGTTGAGAGGCTGTATGTCCCTTTCAACAATCTTGTTTGTTCTTTTAAATTTTACTGTTTGTACATCTATGCACAGCGAGCAGCTCCAGAAAAGATACCATTTCTCCCTATAATCGTCAGGAAGCAGTGACATTCTGTACTACTCCTTCCACCAGACTTGTCTCTGCCCCAGGATGAGGTTGGCTTGAACAACTAATCATGGTGTGATTTTTTGAATGGCACAACCATATATACCAGATGTTGGCAATAAAATGGCAGCAGTTCACCAGGGTTAGCTCCTAGTGAGCAGCCACTGCCATATTTACCTGTGCCTCCGCAGGTACAGGCGATTGCAGCTCCCATTGGCTGTGTATTGCCATTCCTAGCCAATGGGAGCTGTGGAAAGAGGTGCAGACTTGGGACACCAATTCCCACAACTCCCATTTGCTGGGAACAGTAATCCACAGCCAACAGGAGTGCAATCACCCAAACGTGCAGAGGCGCAGGTAAATATAGTGGTGCCGGCCTGCCAGGAGCTAACCCTGGGAAACCAGATCCGATCATTGGGCCAGTATTTTCCTACCCCTGACATATACATTTCCAGATGTCCCCAATCCCTAGCTTGATTACAAGATGAAACCTCTGGCAGTTAAGAAGCTATGTAATGGATTCTATGCTAATTCTCTGCTAACCCCATCCCCACCTCATGTTTCCCACTTTCTTCCTCCCATACACCCATGAAGAGCATAGAGGGCATGAAAAAAGGCAGAGTAGCCACTGATTTCTTGCCACTTGGTGATCCCAAGCTCTTGTAAAAGACCTTGGGGCCATTGGCACAATTTAAAGCAGCCTCTTGCCTGTTTTAACTCATGTAGGGTTGAGCACAGCACAGATACTAGTATTTGTTCTTCAACCACAGCAAAGATACTGGACCAGATTTTGAAACTGGGCCAGTCCCATAGATTAATTGTATAATTCAATCAACAAGAGAACAGACGTCAATACTGTGCTATTTGCATCACTAAGCAGCTCAATGTGCATTTTACATTCACCTGTCCCAAAATGCTTTTTTTTCAAATAGCAATAGGAGATGCTTGTGCTTTCTGTCTGCAGTAATGAGCAGCCCCTATATATCATGTATAAAATCTCAATAACCTCAAGCAATTCACATGGATTCTTTATTTGTGTATATTGGGATTACACTGGTGTTGCCTTGAACACAATTGATCTCCACTGTTTGCCCTTCAACCACATTAAAATAGCTACTAAGTCAACCTGTGACACATTTGTTGACATTTTTATTGGTAACCTGCCATGAGAATATCGAAGAGTAGATACAGCGATAAACATCTCTTTAAGGTTTTGAAATTTTTTCTCATGTACCTCGGCCTATTGCCACTCTGTCATTTTAGATAATAATTTCTGTCCATTTTGTGTTTCTCCTGACAGATTATGGATAAATGTACCCAAATAATTTACTCTTCGAAGAACATGTTGCAATTGCATTTTGCTAGTAGGGCTGGATATTTTTAGCACAGCTGGTTTCCCTCCTCCCTTCCCCCCATGCTCTGGCTTAATTCCACTGAATGTCATCATTTCTCTCAGGTATAACAACTTCTGTTTTTCAAACAAACATTTTTTCCTATTTAGTTGAAGCCCTTTTGCAAAAACAACTTCTAAATCATGCTTCCTCTTAGTCATTCCCCAAAGCAACACAGCAAGTCAAATTCTGTTCTCCATTACATGGGAGTATATCCAAAATAACTCATTGATCTCTATCCAAATTTACACCAGTGTAAGTGAGAGCAGAATTTGGGTCTATATAGTACAAATTGAAAAATACTGCTGAATTGTCAGGGGATGCTGCTGTTTCTCTTGAAAGAACTATGGTATTGTCTTATTAAAACCTTCACATGCAAAACCGATCAGAAAAAAATGAATGAAGTGACATTTGAACTTATCCAAATGATGATGACATTTGCTGCCCTTCCCTCTTCATCAGAAGCCCCAATTTTTCCTCAGTGTTTCCTCCTCTCCCCTTTTTCTGTCAAGAGCCGTGAGAATGGAGTGTATCACATGCTGCCCCCTTATAAACCTACTCTGCCATATTCTATGAGTTAAGGTATATGGTAGTATACAGAGCCGGTCTAAGGGATGGGCAAGCTGGGCAGTCACCCATAGCTGCCATTTTCAAGGGGCCGCTGACAGATCCTGACCTCTTGAATCCTTCCTTTCGCTTGACAAATTTGTATCTGTTTTTTTTCCTTTGGAAACCATCTGGCAACCCTACAGGCAAGCCAGGAAGTTGCCTGGGGCTGCCAATTGGTTAGGACTAGCCCTGGTAGTATATAGCAGCGATGTGCAACCTAAGCTAGTGAGTGAACTACACGCATGGCCCTGCTCCATCTCATGGGGCTGCAAGATTGTTGTAACCAAGACTATCTCCCAGGGTGTGTCTAGATTACATGGCTCCATCCCCGTCTAGACTACCGTGCTGTGCTGACAATCAGCTGATCGGCACAGCACGGCGGCCATTTTGATGTAAATGAAGCGACGATTATTTAAATTGCCGCTTCATTTCCCTTTGCTGAGTATACTCATCTACATGGTTCCATCGACGGAGCCATGTGGTCTAGACACACACCCAGTGTAGGGCAGTTTTGCTAACTGCACTTGCATACCTAGAATTTGCGGGGTGTGCCGATTGACCTGTAGCAGTGCGTTGATCTGATGCGGAGGGCGCGCACGGCTCTCAGTCCATATTGTGTGCAATCAGCACATACCTCATTTCATCAGCCCATGCTGTACATGTGTGTCACTGTAGTAATACTGGTAGGGTGGGAAATACTTTGTGGACAGAAACCAGGGGAATCTGTCAATCCTGCGTGTGGGCAAAGGTAACCAAAATGATATGGGTCAGAGCAGTTAAAGTGCTACCGGACATGTGGGAATGTATTATATGAACATGTACCGAAAGGCTGCCTAACTTCTTTCTGAACCCAAGGTCAAGTGACCAGTTAGAAGGGGCAAATGGGTGAGGTAAGGAGGATGCATAAGAAACACTAAAGCCAAAGAAAAGTCTGGCTTGGCCAGAACCCAGTCTCACTCCTTACCCATCCCATGAGATACAAAAGGGGTGAGATGAAGACCCAGGATAGTGAGGCAACCCCGCCACTATCCCCAGCAAGCAGGTCGGGTTGGTTCCAGGGTGTGGGAGTGTCTGACGCGGGTGGCGGGGGAACTGGCGCCACCAGACGCTCGTGAGGAGGGGTCAGCGAGTCAGCGCGGCGCGGAAACATGGCCGCTGGGGATTACCAGGGGAGCAAGAGCACATCCGCGGCCGGTGGCGTGGCATGATGTCATTGGAGCGATGGACGGGGAGGGAAGGGGGCCGTCACACGCCAAGCGGGAGAGCGGGGAGAGGATAAAAACGGGGGAGGGAACACACGAAGGGGATGGAGGGGGAACGGAGAAAGGTATGGGGGCCAGAACTCAGGGAGGGGCAAGAGGGGAGGATAACCCCGACAGGAGTTCCGGTGGCAGGGTTGACTGAGGCCGAGGGTAGGGTCATGGAGCCCGAGAGTGGGCACGTTTAGGGGTAAACCCCACTTGCTACCACTGGGGATGAGATTCCCAGTGTTAGGGCCCTGAGCCAGGGTCTGGGAGCCTGGGTGGGCCCAGACCCCCTTCCCTGCCACCGGCAGTCGAACGGCGCACCACACCCCAGGACAGGAGTTTGGCCCTACTACGTCCCCGTGACTGGGGCGGGGGGGAGCGTGTGTAGTAAGGGTAACCCGAGGTAATCGGGACATAATGAACATGTAAAATAACGGGACCCAGAACCCAAATAAACGTAGATTTGTGACACCAGGCTCTTGACCTCCCTCCTCCCCAAAGGAAAACATGATCATTAAGTTGTAAGGGGTGCAACTAGGTATGTGCACTGCAGGTTATATCTGGTCCTGCTGAGGAGGGGGAGGTGGGAACAGGGACACAGGTAATGCTCTATGATGTCAAAGCAGGGAAATGGGGGATGGGATAAAAGCTCTGCAGCATCAGAGCTGGGAACAGAACACTGGGAAGCAGAGTTCACAGATGTCTAGAGCTATGAATATGCTTGCTTGGCGCTAGCCCCAATAAACATGGCATTGCCTGCACTTCAGACTGTCTGCATGACAAGAATCAAGGGAGGAGGTGAGGGGAAAGCCTTCTAACAGTGTAAAGTAGCATTGCTCCCAAAAAACCTACAAAATGTATACCACCAAACTGCAGCAGAACCAGCCACTACATTAAAATACTGCGTACCTTTGACATCTCTTATGTCTTGTTGGTAAATGATAATGTTCCCTGCAAATCTGTTCATTCTTTTCTTTGGAACATAAGCACAGGTAAAGGAACCATTCTGTTATTATGATAATTTCTTTTTTCTTTACAGGCATAAGCAAAAAGATTCCCCTGGCAGGTTCTTCCACTTTCTGGATCATTTCTGTTTTCACCTCTCTATTTCCAGTTACTTTTCTGGCAGCCTGACATCACAGCCTGTGAATTACATTCCAGCTTTATTTTTTGTCACTGGAAAACATCCCATTACCTTAAATGCCTCATGAAACTCTGCCATCAAATTCTCTTTCTCTATTTTTTTCACCATTTGTATTGTGAAGCCACTTGATGAACATTAGCAGTCCCCATGCACCAAGGGGTAACTATCTGGTACTCTAGCAAAGAGCAGATAATACTTGTTTTTCCTCCTCTGCACTTTGATCAAGTCCATTCATGTTAAATCAGGCTTTGTGGGATTGTAAAAAATCTCCCTCTCATAAGCCTGAACCTGACTCCATGCAAACACAATTGTGTGGTCACTTAGTAATGCTGGTAGAGGTAGCAACCATGCTACAAGTCCTTAAGACCTTTCCCGTAGGTATTCCAATAACTAGAGACATCTGTGAGTCATGTCCATCTAACGCTCAATAGAGTGGCCCCAAAATAACACCCAGAATTAGGGATTAAAACATGTAAATCATTTTTACAGGTTAGTTAAGATGCAGGGTACTTCAGTTAAAGAGGTTACACATTAAATAGCGAATAACATGTGTCCCCCACCTCCATCGGTGGGCCTGGGATGAAATGAAACCTGCTGCATTGAGTCTTTTCTTCCATAACTCACCTGTTTATTTAAAGCTTCACCCCATTCAAAAGTTTGTTGAGTACATGGACTGCCCCGTGTGTATATGTCCTCAAGGAACCAAAGAGTACAAATGTGATGGTAGCTTGACATCACACTAGGAACTAAATTGGGAGCCTGTAGAATAGTGGTTCTCAGGCCACGGGCTGCTTGTGGCCCAATCAGCACACAGCTGTGGCCCACGTGACATCCACAGGTCTATATTGTGTGGATGCATAGGGAGTGGCATATGTGACCCACAATGGTACACAGTTTGAGAACCACTGCAAGCTAAAAGCGTGAGTAACTACAGCTTCAGCTAAAAGGTCAGATTTCTGCTACAGACATCTGTCTTCTGATTGAGCACACAAAGGCACCTGTGCTACGAATTCCCGAGTGGCTTACATAAGTCATACAAGTAAAACAAAACCATCTCAAATTACAGTCTGCTAATTCCTCCTTTTATTAGTCAAATGCATTTCTCTTAGATCCAGCAAGATAAGAACTGATATGGAACTAGCTCCCCTTATATTAGGGGAAGTAAACAAGTATCATAATGTGGGTCACAAGCAAAGGTTTAGTACAAGTTCTAAAATTAACAAGGTGGTACAGAGAAACATGGAACAATTTTCCATGGGTACACAAAACCTCTTTTTCCCCCTAGAGATAAGCTCTGCTTATCAGCTGCAGAGAATGAAACAGCTTTTTTTTTTTTTTTATCAGTGGACTAGGTGATACTGGAAAACAAAACAACAAGATTCTTTTTTAGCACTTTAACTGTTCAGTTCATGCCTACTCTAAAACTTGATGAGTAGGAGAGTGATTTATCGTATTGATTTATTCAGTGCTTTTAGGAAAACAGCCAATCTGAACACCATCCTCATTTCATCTGAGCTTCCCCTAAATTTACAACACATTGTAAGAAAAAGGAAGGTCATGGATTAATGAACAATTTCCTGTCCAAATAAAATACTATGCTGTAGATGTAATGCAGCAGGACTTGTGGAGTGTTATATTTGTGATCCATTTAACATTGTCTGGATGAATCTTTTAAAAAAGCATAAAAAATAAAGCTTAGTTTTCAAAGAGTCTCATACCCAGTCCGACCAAACAATTTAATGGCGGTACAGATGCATTCATACTGTGATGCCATAACTTGGAACCCTCAAATGAATTTTGCTGACAGCCTGAGCAAAATTATGAAATAACTACTTTGTAATGAGCTGGCTATTCATGCATTTAGTGAAAGACATTCTTCCTCTATGAATTGGCAACAGGGAAATAAGCTAGATGTACCCCCTACTGCAATGGGAGAAAATTGGCCACTTCCCAAACTGCTTTGCTTTCAAACTAGATCACTTTAGCTGTCCCAGTGCACCAAGGGAGTGTGCATGAATACAAGGAGACAGGCTGTCATGTCTCTAACCGTACATTACTATTCAAAATGGAATACTTCCCTATGAATGATTTAAAATTTTAAAAAGCAAAACAGACCATGAGCAGAGTGTACCAGGCTTTTGTGGGTCCCTTCTGGAGGCCTCTCAGCTCTACTGCCCCAATTCCCAGGAGCAGTTTTCTGAGAGGAAAGCAGCAGCAAGGATTCAATCTCTAGTCTTGCCTAGGGAGCAGCCATTTTAGGAAACATTGAAATCTGGTCCTACAACTTATCAAGGCTCAGCAGGCCAAAGTAAAAAGTGCCTAGAGATAACAGCAGAGGTCCTGGTTGGAGCCAATGGAGAGAGGTGGGATGTTCCCTAAGCCATAGCTAAGAGAACAGGTCTGGGCCGAACCTGGATATGTTTCTGGTCACCAGTGAGGCCAGGAGTGTGGGAGGAACTCTGCTGAGTTAAGTCCCAGGTGGATAAGGAACAATTTTATTTATCATTAATCCTGAAGGCCAAGGTACACTTTCTATTTGAGTCTGTTGTACCCTACAAGAAGTTTGGATAGTGTGAGCCAGCCAGGAAACTAGCCAGGAGGCTGAGCCACAAAGGCCAACGCGTAGCTGACAGGAGACTAAGGGAGCTGAAGAAAGCACAACACCATGTTTGAGCACCCAAAAAGACCATCCCACAGACATGCATCCATGTCTACTTAATGCCAGTTTTCAGAACTCTTCTATGCATGCTTCATCAGTAGAAGTAGTTGATCTGGATTCTCTCCTGAAGCTGAGAGAAGGAGGAGGAACTTAGAAGATGGCTCACGCTCTTTGAATCTCTGAAGAGTTACAGCCACTTTTAGGCAGCTTTTAGTTGCATCACTGATGCACAGTCCTTCATGGACCCCACACCAGTGCAGGCTTGCTTCAGCGTGGCCCTTTCTAATGAATCAGCTGGCAATTCCTCTCCAACAGAGCCTTTTTCCAGCCTCTTTGTACCTCCTGAGTGGTGAAAAGATGTTGGCCCTAAGTAGAATTTGCCTTCAATTATCTTCAAATTGGACTCTTTCAATTCTCTCTGTGGGCAGCTGCATTAGAAAACTGCTGCAAAACTCCAGCTGGTTTTACATCTGGAAACCCCAGCCAGAGTGTTATCTGCCATGGCAAGTGAATTTGTTCTGAGGCTGGAAGGTGTTGATTTTGACCTACATCTCTCTCCGGTGACTTGTTTATTGGTGCATTCAGACTACCTCTCTTTCCTATGTCTACACTGCTAATTGAACCACAAAACTTTTGTCGTTTACAGGGTGCTTTTAAAAATCCCAAACCCTGAATGATAACAGTTTTGCCATAGCAAGCAGCCATGTAGGCAGTGCGTTGTCAACAGAAGCACTCTCCTGTCAACAGTGTGAACTCCGCTTTAGGGGATGGAAGTATTTTGTCAGCAAAAGTGCCATTAAATAGCACATACGCATTTTGGCTGTGTCGCTAAAAGCTATGCAGTGCAGACAAAACCATAAGTGACAGCAATCGAAGGTGAGATATGCTGAAGCCTTTCAGATAACAGCACTATAGCTGAAGCATCAGGGTGCCGAAACAGCATTTTCATTGAAGGGACCATTGGTGAAGGAACTCAATCTGTTCCTTAGTCCAACAGAGCCTGACTGTGTTGAGCTGCAGGGCATGGTACAAAGTTTATCTCATATTCCAGGCTTCTCCCAAATGGGATTAAGGGCATAGAGGGGGAAGGACCATTCATTTTAACGTTAGAACTGCTCTGATATGAGAACCAGGCCAGTTGTATTTTTTGTACATTGTTTATACATGTGCCCAGATTTCTAAGCTTAACAGGAGATGTCTGTAGGCAGGAGTAAGAATACTGGAGCACATGCCCTATGATTTCTGGCCTCACAGCATGGCAATGAAGTAGCAGTCCTGGCTATGATTTTTATGTGTGTTTTGCTGGTTCATTCTTCACTGGCTTAATATATAGAACAGGCAGTTTTGCAAATAGTTATGCTGCTGACATGTGAAATTCAGGCAACCATAAAGATGCTCTTGGGTTGAGTCCTACTCCAACTGAAGGCAATAACATAATCCCTCAAGCAGGGCTGGCCTGAACCATTCATGCATCCTGGGCCCCGGGAGCGCAGCGCCCCCTACATGTGCCCCCGCTCCGGCAGCCCCGCACGGCGCCCCCTACAATGGGGCGCCCCGGGTGGTAGCCCGGTAAGCCCGTAGCTTGGGCCGGCTCTGCCCTCAAGGAAAGTGGTGAAAGTTACTTAAAATTTCGTACAGATACTATCCTGTTGTAACCCTGGTCCCTGCCAGCTCTTTAAATAGCTCCCTGCTGGTTTTTGCCACAGCTCAGCTGTGTAGCAGGGTGCACCCGCTTCCTTTTACCTCTGCTCAAGGGCCAGATGCTGCCCTGACAACTGATTCAGTCAGTTCTGTTGCATAAAGGATAGGACATGGGGATCCATGAAAAATATGGGCAGACCTTAGCTCTTCTCAGCAGCAACTCCCTATAACACGTCTACCCAGCAGGGCTAAACTCAAAATAAACTACGAAACTCGAGCTATGCTAATTGCGTAGCTTAAGTCAAAATAGCTTATTTTGTCTTTGAATACGTCTACACAGCACTAATTTCGAAATAGAGCACCCTTCCCCCGACTGCCCTTACTCCTCATACATTGAGGTTTACAGAAGTTAGAGTAAGAAGCCCGTTATTTCGAATTTATTTCAAAATAACAGGCTTGCTGTGTAGATGTGCACTACGTTACGTTATTCCGAAATAACGCTGCTGTGTACACATGCCCCAAGTGTGCTAAAAGGGAAAAGTAGCAAGGGGCTAATAGTGTGCCTGAGGATCCTCTCTTAGGTGGATCTTTCTATTCATGTTCATGCTCATGCAGCAAGCTGTGCTTTAGACACCTTTGCAGTATCTCTTGAGTACACACCCCTTCGGATGACAAACCCCATGACTGTCTTTTTCTCAGGGGCTGTGTCCAGACTCCATGCCTCCGTCGACGGAGGCATGTAGATTAGCCACATCGGAAGAGGGAAATGAAGCCGCGATTAAAATAATCGCGGCTTCATTTAAATTTAAATGGCTGCCCCGATCTGCCGATCAGCTGTTTGTCGGCAGATCGGGAGAGTCTGGACGCGATGCCCCGACAAAGAAGCCTTTCTTCATCGACACAGGTAAGCCTCGTGAAACCAGGCTTACCTGTGTCGATGAAGAAAGGCTTCTTTGTCGGGGCATCGCGTCCAGACTCTCCCGATCTGCCGACAAACAGCTGATCGGCAGATCGGGGCAGCCATTTAAATTTAAATGAAGCCGCGATTATTTTAATCGCGGCTTCATTTCCCTCTTCCGATGTGGCTAATCTACATGCCTCCGTCGACGGAGGCATGGAGTCTGGACACAGCCAGGGTGGAATTCTGCAGTTCCCCTGCTGTCAGATGGGGTTTCTTACCACAGTCTTCTTGTTTATCAACCATGATCATTCTACTCATCCCAGCCATATTGTGCACCTGCAATAGCTATCCTTTTGGGAACTTGTCATCAGTGTCTGATTCAAGTGTCTTGCAAACAAACAGATCGTTTGTTAAGCCAAAGGTACATAGCAATGAAAGCACAGGCTTAAAAAGCACAAAAGGCCTAGATGAGTATTGTTTTAGCTCAGTTAGCCTTTCCTTGGCCGTTTATGTAGGTTCCACATAATTCTTCTCCCCACGGTCACAGGGCTGGGTGAGAGAGGTTCCCTCTGTAACTGCAGCTCCTTGGATATCCCACACACCATCTCTCCCCTCTGAAGTCTCAGGTTGTCTTTTTAACCATTCTAAAGTCCCTTTATTTAGTGGCAAGCTCTCCTGGTGTTCTAAGCAGGGCACCAAATTCATTTCTGTACTTCTCCAGAGGTGCTGGAGGTAATCTTCTCACAGTGGATTTCTGGTACAGACCCTGTGAACACTAGGCAATTGAATTCTATCTACTACCATTGGTTGTGATATCCTGCAGCAGCATCACCAAACACACAGAGTATCAGAGGGGTAGCTGTGTTAGTCTGAATCTGCAAAAGAGGCGAGGAGTCCTGTGGCACCTTGTAGACTAACCGAAGTGTAGGAGCATAAGCTTTCGTGGGCAAAGACCCACTTCGTCAGATGCATCTGACAAAGTGGGTCTTTGCCCACAAAAGCTTATGCTCTAACACTTTGGTTAGTCTATAAGGTGTCACAGGACTCCTCGCCGCTCAAACACACAGAGTTAGAGATGGATAAAACTACAAAAAAATGGTACAGATAATTGCCATATTCTTCACAGCCATCCTCAAAGGAATGGGTTTTGGACCACAGTGCTAGTGTCTTTTGAGAGCTGCGACAATAGAAAGGTCTAACAGCTTCTCCACAGCCTGAGTATGGAACATTCTTTTGTCCCAGCCTGCCACGTAGCTAGCTAGAATCCAGACCAGTTATGGGGACTAAGGATGTGCCTGTTGCTGCTAGACTTTCAGAATGTGACCCTATGAGGTAAGTTCCTTTGAAAGCTAACATGACTATGACCAATCTCCTCTGAGGAAACCCTACCAAGCAGAATCACTCAATTAAAAAACAAACATAAAATCTCTGCTGTGCATGTTCACTTGCAGACCTGCATGCAAATGCTGACATGAGTGCACATATTAAAGCAAAAATTACATTTGCATACAAGTAATCCCTACTTTATTTGAGTCTGAATTTGCAAAAGAGAATTTATAAACTCAAAATACTTACAAATTTTGAGAGAACCCTTGTCAAGGGCAAGTGTAGTAGAAACAGTGGCCTGCCACTGACCAGGAATGACTGGCATTGAGCCTAACTCATTTTATCAAGTATCTGGCAGTCAATCAATGGGAAATTATCTCTGCTGTATTGATATAAATCATAATTGGTTTCCCTTGAATGCTATGCCAAACCCTTGACAGACTGAGTTACTGTATGTTCTCTGCCTGTGATCTTTCTATATCAGTTTAACTACGAATTCTTCTATGAATGCAATCAAATAGCAGTAGAATCCTAAACAGATCTGACGGGAAGACAGACATTGACAAAACTAGTGTATCCCTTCTGCTTCCAGATGTAGCCAATGCCTACTGCATCAGAGGTCTCAGAATGGCAGGGCCGGGACTGCACTTGTTGGTTATGCAATGCATGGGAGGAGGCAGAATTCATTGGACCCCATATCTGACCCTGAAATAGAAGATTTCATTTTTATTCTTAACTCTTCTACAATTTGTCAGTAGCACCTGTAGGCACAGCATGTAAGTGCCTCCCACCTTAATATCTCATTGCAAAGCACGATCTATGGGTGGTCTTCATGGTAATTATTGAGCTTTGCTTCTCCACAGTTCTAGGGAAGCTCTCCTGGATGAATGTTTTGATTGTATCACTTTGGTATATATGGTTGTGCTGATTTTCTTCCACATATTGATCTGAGGAATGGGGTCTGGCCCACGAAAGCTCATCACCTAATAAACCATCTTGTTAGTCTTTAAAGTGCTACATACTTCTGTCTTTTGATTGCTTTGGTTTCACCCCTTTTTCTCATGCTAGGCTACATTGCATAGATGGAAAGGCTAGAAAAGGTTATTGAATTCTACAGGCCTCTTAAATGTGGCTAGAGCCATTCTGCTTTGCTCAGTTGATCAAGTTTCTAAGGGGATGTAACTCAACACTGGGCCTGCTCTGATTTGAAACTCCATCTGCAGTCAGCAAAAGGATGGGATTTTCTCTAAAACCCTGCTCTCACCAAGCGATGCCAGCAGATTTTCTTTCAACTCCTTCTATCATGGTGCTGACCAGCCCAGAATGGAGCCAGCACTACCGGCCTGTGTTACTTGTTCTATGCAGCTCAGACTCCCTTGAAAGGAATGGGATTGGCACAGATGGTGAAGTTCTGCTCATGCCACTGTGGGATGAAAGAGGGATGGAGGGAGAGAAAAATAAAGAAGTGAGGAGTGGAAGAAATGGAGAGGAGAGAAATGGGTGGAGAGGTATATTTTAGAAGTGTCATTTACAGTAGCCTCATAAAGCATTTTCACACGTTCCGGTACCATCTGGTTTCAGATAATGGGCTAGATTTCCTAGACTGCTCTGGCTGCTTTGCCACAGAGATGCAGCTTGCATGAGCCAGAGCATACCTCGTCCTATATAGTTATCCCTGAAAGCATAAACTTCACACTCCTGACTCACACTTCAGTTACACTGGACAGCTTCATTCTGGAGTGACTCCACTGACTTCAGTGTTCTGCATAAAAATGGACTAGCACAGCAGTGAATCTCTCCCTTGTTTTTATTTACACACTTCTTGTATGATGATATATTATATACAACTTGATTGAGATTTTGGGTGAATTAATAGTCCCTATAGTCACTATCAGCAGTCGAAAATCCAATGTATTCTGTTCTCAATAAAAATTGTTATGAATACAATAGCACATTCTGAAATACACATTTGTCAACCAATCTAAGCAAACTTTGTGTCGGTTGAAGCATGAGGCACACACTTAAAATGTACTTCCATTTTTAACCCACTAACAAATCCACGCCCAAGGGTAATTCCTTGCCAGTCAGGAAGTATGCCTATTGAACAATCCTAGCTGGACAGTTTATTGATTAAAAGCAAGCCAACTAAACCACTTGCAGATGTCTGTACTTTGTGCAAATGATTTTTCAGATAGTTTCCCAGATTAAGTGGTGGGGGGTTCTTTTGCAATGTCCCATATTTGTAGCATGTTTGCTGTAGTTTATTAACAGTAAAATCATAATGCTGCACAGTCTATTTGATCTTAAAAGATTGTTTCTCCTTGTCCTGATAGCTGGGGACATCAGTGCAGACCCACAGAGCATGTGGGATTGGCACAACTTTTACAAACTGGTGGGTCAGGCCTGATCTTGATTTGAAATCAGTTTTCCTTCTCCTGGGCTCCCTGCCTGCCATGGCTGACAAGTCCCCGTAGGCAGATGGAGGCACAGAGGGACAAAGTGATTTGCTCAGGGCGACCCGAGTGGCAGAACTAAGAATCTTGGATTTCAATCCTTCACCGTCATCACTGTACCATGCTGCCTCCTCTCACCCACATTTTATTTTAAATGGCTTTCCTAACTGTTCGTATTCTCCAAATAAATAAATTTTAAAAACAACAAATAGATGAGCAGCACCTTAGAGACTAACAAAAAAATGTAGTTGGTATCATGAGCAACATCCCCAAAGTTACTCTAGGGTTTAGGAGTATGCTGATCACTGTTGTCTACTGATAGCTCAAATGGTGGGTTTAAAATTGGTCAACTGAGCTCTATTTTTCAATTCTTTTATAAACAACATTGTTTTTAAACTTTCTGGGGAGCCCAAAATACTCATGCCAGGAAAGTGTGCTAGTGTAATAACAAAACAGATACACATTCTCATCCAAGAAGTACAAGATCCAGTGATTTTTGATACAATCACATTAGAGTTTTGAAACTATATTAATCACAATGAAGTATGTTAATAATTACATATGGTAGAATGAAAAGTTCAAGCAAGAGAGTGAAACAGAACAGAAAAGGATTATGACATGTACGAAAAATGAGATGCCACACTACAAAATGTGGAACTCGTAAGAACATAAGAATGGCCCTACTGGGTCAGACCAAAGATCCATCTAGCCCAGTATCCTGTCTGCCAACAGTGGCCAAAGCCAGATGTCCCAAAGGGAGGGAACACAGCATGTAGTCATCATATGATCCCTCTCCTGTAATCCATTTCCAGACAAACAGAGGCTAGGGATACCATTCCTATCCATCCTGGCTAATAGCCATTAATGGACCTAACTTCAATGAATCCATCTAGCTCTTTTTTGAACCCTGTTAAAGTCCTAGTCTTCACAACATGCTCTTGCAAGTAGTCCCACAGATTGATTGTATGCTGAGTGAAGAAAAGCTTCCTTTTGTTTGTTTTAAACCTGCTGCCTATTCATTTCATTTGGTGACCCCTAGTTCTAATATTATGGGAACAAGTAAATAACCTTTTCTTATTCACTTTTTATACACCAGTCATTATTTTATAGACCTCTATCATATCTTCCTTTAGTCTCCTCTTTTCTGAGCTGAAAAGTCCAAGTCTTTTTAATCTCTCTTCATATGGGACCCAGTCCAAATCCCTAATCATTTTTGTTACCCTTTTCTGAACCTTTTCCAATGCCAATATATCTTTTTTGAGATGAGGTGACCACATCTGTATGCAGTATGCAACTCATCTTCCCTTTTATTCTACATGAATACAAATCCCAGGACAGAAGATATTTAATGCTGTTAGGCTGACATATAATGACTGTTTAGGAGATGTAAAAGTTGTTGCATAGAAACCTCAGAGCACAAGAATGAAGTTGGAAGTGGGATAGAGAGAAGGAAAGAGAAAAAAAAGATATTATAAAATAAGACTAAAGGAAACAGATGTGACTCTGGAGGCAGGTTAGTGAGTGATGATCTGTTGTGGTGTATATATTCACAGAAGAACAGTTACCAGTAATTGTCTCTGTTCGAATGGCATGCAGTCAGAACAGATACCCAGTCATAGGTACTAAAATATTCCAGGGAAATCTTTGAAACAATAAAAATGCAACACTACAAGGGACACTAAGCAGCAATAGGAGGTAACAGAATGTAAAAAGACGCCTTCAATCTCAGTATCTCCATTTTATATAGAAAGGGATAATATGCTTTTCAATGAGGTTTTAATGTCCTCGCTGTGAGGGGGCCTCAAAAACAATATAAACACAGAGTAAAATCAAGCGCTATCCCAGACCCTATTAAAAACAAAGGAGAAGAAATGTTAAATTACTCCTATTCCCGGAATCCTGGCAAGAATGGATGGTTGCATGCTGACCAAAGGTTATCTACCAAAGTGTAAGCTGGTGAGAAAATAGATGCAATTAGGTATTCAGTTGATATTTAAAAATCAAACATCAAGGGAGTCAAGAGGAGAGAAGAAACAAGACAAATACTAACAGTAGGGGGTAAGATAAAGTAAGCCCTCTCTACCCTCTTTTGCACCCTCTTGCTATGTATTAGTGGTTTTTCCTGCCTTCCACGGGTGTAAATTACTCATTTTAGACAACTCATGAAAGCCAAATCAGAGCAAGTTACATTTATTTATTATTTGCATCTGTTTTCTGACTAATTTATATCTCCATATCCAGTGAATGCCACTGTCATGACCATGAGAGATGTGCAGCAGCCTGGGGACTAAGGGGTTAACAGTACCTAGCCAGGTATCTGCTCAGCCAATAGAGATAGGGATTTCAAACTGAGACAAAGGAATTTTGAGGTTTTCCCCTCCTTTGTCTCTGGCCAGTTTCTCTCCAAATACTGAGGGACAGACATCATGTCTCTCTCCAAGCAAAG
Organism: Pelodiscus sinensis; assembly: GCF_049634645.1. Lineage (NCBI taxonomy): Eukaryota > Metazoa > Chordata > Testudines > Trionychidae > Pelodiscus > Pelodiscus sinensis. Next base: position 136,177,299 of record NC_134713.1, read on the forward strand.
ACTCTTCACCATCTGTAAGAAGGGCATAGTCTAGGTAAATACATTAGGTTTTATTGTTTTATGGTTTGGGATTGGGAATCTGATGTCTGTGCATTTAAAAATGGGTTTTCCTCTCCTTTGTAACTAAGTTTTTGGCCCATGGGAATTCCCCAGGAGTTTATTAATTAGTGGCTCTTACCAGCTAGCCAATCCAACTATGCTTGTAACAGGATTATTGTTGTGATAATAAAAGTTCTTTCTCCTTTTTTTATTAACCTGATATTGTTTAATTTTTGTGTCCTGGTTTTACTTTAAGGCTGAGATTTCCCAGGTGATCTCTTCCCTGGTTTTCTTACCATTACTTGGGTGATGACAGCAGATTTTTATCCCCCAAAATCTAGGTTTTAAAGATTTTTTGCGGGGGGAAGGGGGGAGTTTTATACCAAAGCCTGGAAAGATAAGTGTTGGGGTATTTTTGCAGGCCCCCACTTCTGCATTCATCATGCCAGAGTGGGGATTTAGTGGGGATTGACATGGTGGCAGCAGTGGGACTATTTACATCTCTGCACTGTTCCCTCTCCTGAGGATGAGCCCAATACAAATGCTTTGTCAAGGAGTGCAGAGAACTCTGAATAGCTGGTAGGAACCTCCTAGATAGAAACTGATCAGAAATTGGCAACAGAGGTGAACATTCCTCAGGTCGAATGCGCCTCATGATGGCCTTCAGAGTTTCAGACTTGCCAGGCTGTAGCCACGATCATGGCTGCTGTCTGGTTTATTTTTTACACGGCTTGCTTAGAAACTGCAAAAAATGAATGTTTTGGTGCTAAGCGAAACCAAAAGCTGGCTTTTCTAAAGGAACTGAAAAAACTTTAAAAATAATGAATAGTCCTGCAGCATCTTAGAGACTAACAAAACATGTAGATGGTATCATGAGCTTTCGTGGGCATCTCATGATACCATCTACATGTTTTGTCAGTCTCTAAGGATACATATAGACTACATGCCTCTGCCAACAGAGACATGTAAAATAGGCTACCTGACATAGTCAAGGAAGCTGGGGTTATAAATATTCCCGGCTTCGTTAAAATAAAAATGACCGCAGCACTGTGCCAGCTCAGCTGATCGTCGACACAGCGCGTGAGTCAAGACGCGGGTCGGTCGACAGGGGAAGCTTTTCACGAGGCATAAGGGAGCGGTCGACAAAGGTTTCCCTTGTCGACCGATCTGCATCTTGACTTGTGCGCTGTGCCGATGATCAGCTGAGCCGGCACAGCGTGTGAGTCAAGATGCGGGTCGGTCAACAAGGGAAGTTTTTCACGAGGCATAAGGGAGCGGTCGACAAAGGCTTCCCTTGTTGACCGATCCACATATTGACTTGTGCGCTGTGCCGATGATCAGCTGAGCCGGCACAGCATGGTGGCCATTTTTATTTTAACGAAATCGAGGATATTTAAATCCCTGCTTCATTGACTATGTCGGGTAGCCTATTTTACATGCCTCTGTCGGCAGAGGTATGTAATCTAGACATACCCTAAGGAGCTGCTAGACTATTTGTTATTTTTTAAGTTTTTTTCAGTTACAGACTAATATGGCTACCCCTCTGAAACTAAAGGAATTGGGCTCACTATCCATATTGTGACCTAGCTCACACCTGGCAGTGATACGGGGTCCTTCAATTGTAAACCTGGATTAGCAGTGCAGTGTGGATGCTCAAGCATGAGCTTGAAAACACTGAGGCCATATACATGCACTGGTCCCGGAGAGCTAGCCGGAGAGAGCAGTGTAGACCTAGACTATGTCTAGACTACAAGCCTCTTTTGAAAGAGGCTTTTTTGAAAAAATATTTTGAAAAAGCCTCTTTCAAAAGAAAGCATCTAGACTGCAACCAATTCTTTCAAAAAAGTGAGACGCTTTTTCGAAAGAGAGCACCCAGGCTGTCTGGATGCTCTCTTTCGAAAAAGCCCTGTTTGCATTTAAGAACACCTTTTTTTGAAAGAGCACTTTCGAAAAAAGATGTTCTTCCTCTTAAAATGAGATTTACCGCGGTCGAAAAAAATGCCATGTTCTCTCAATTTAATTTCGAAAGAACTTGGTGGCAGTCTAGACACAGGGGAAGGCCACTTTTTTCGAATAAACCCTGTAGTCTAGACACACACCTAGTCTCAGAACTGGGCTTCGTTCAGTCTAAAATGGCAGTCATGTGTTTTTTAACTCAGCTGAGCAAAGCGGTGGAAGAAGATGTACTCTGTTTCCAACACTTTCTTGGAGTTCATATTATGTCTGACTGGTACCAATGCATTTGGGGTCTCTATTGCTTACTCCCAGCTAACAAAAGAAGATAAGAGGCTGTGAGATTCAAGTGAGTTTTATTAATCCACTTGGGGGGATGTTTTTGGATTTGCATTAAGCACCTTCTAATAGCATGATGAAGCACAGAGAGCATTTTTGATTCATTGTCCTCCAATCTACCTCTAACACAGCTGGCTAAGGAAAAGCATTAACCATACCCATCTGTTTATTTCCTACTTGTATTGCAGATTCCTGTGCCACTTCTCAGTCCAGAAGTATAAAAATAGTCTATCGTAATGGTGGAATTCTTAAAGCTTACTTGAAAGACACAGTGTTATACAGAAAAAATATATTCATTTCAGAAACTGTCTGTAGCCAGTAGATGCCCAAAATTTAGTAAGACCACATAGCTGCTAGCTCCATATCTGTAATCAGTGCCAGTCGGCATGGCAACGCCATCCTAGTTGGTGTCTTAGAGCCCTGTATAACCCGCCCAACACCACACACAGTGGCAATACAGGATATTCATATGAACACAGCCTATTGATTACTACACAATCCCAAATAGCATTTGCTGAATGGAGCTTAACAAGTTGTCCTGCAGTTCAACAGAAAATGCAGTACGGAAAAAGGCTTCCTTTTTAAGGCCACCCACTGCACTGTTATTATATGCAATGTGGAGCTCCCTGAAGTTTTTAAACATTGAGAGAAAAGCACAATTTGGCAGGAAATGTGTTGTAAACACAGTCTTCCCATAAACTAAATGAATAATTCATGGGGAAAAGGATGTAGAAAAGTAATTTTAAAAAGCATTTTTTTCAGCACCCAAGTATTCTGACTTACATAATGAATTATTTTGTTTGTATTAGTTTAAATTACACTGTTTGGGGACTGATGAGTTGAAATAAAATCTGCTGCAGCAAAATCGGTTTCCTTCATATCCATTTTTATGTTGAAATGAAGTATTTACTGAAGCAGGTTATTCCACCTGATAGCCTTTTTTATATATTTTGCTCACTAAAATGTTTCTCATTTGTAATGGTGTATGTATTCTTTACCAAACCTCTGTTTTAATATGTCATCTTTGTAATGGCTGATGGAGGTCATTTTTACTCAGCATGGCCAAAAGAAAAAAAAATGAAGGCAAGTGTAGGAGTTTAAGCAATTAGAATAAAATAGATTATAGTGTAGACCTCTCATAACGTAAATAAAGCGTTAATCCAAACTGTCTCATACTATCCAAATAAACTAATTTGTGAAGCCTATATATGTTAAAAAAATTAAAATAGGATCTAGCACCTTTTTTCTTCACTTCTCCTTTCCCTGTTCTTTTATTAGCTCTTTTACAGTGGTATGGTGCTACCTCTTCTAACAGTAGTGTAAAGCTGCTTCCAGTGATTTGTGTTGAACTACATCCGAAAGAGGTCTACTGCATAGAACTACTGGAAGTTAGGAGACCTGAGGCTTCGTTTCAGCTCTACCACTGAAACTAACTTGTTGTGTGACCTTCAGCTAAACATTTAATATCTCTGTATTTCAGCTTCACTCCTCTGTGAAATGATGACAATAGTTGCCTATCTCAGAGGAAAGTTAGGAGGATTAGTTATTTTAATGAGGGAACCAAAAATGGAAAAAAAATCAGCTTAATCTGGTCTGGAACTACAAACACTATTATGAACGGATTGTAGCTCAATGGTTGTTCCATAGTATCACTTCAGGCACAGTTAAGTTTGCCTGAGTACCTCAACTGTGCATTTCCATATCTTGGATATCGTTTAAGTTTTACCTTAAATCTGAATTCCTGGGGTTCTAATGCTAGAATTTTTTAGATAATTACAATGTCCCTGTAATGTTTTTATTCTTAAATTACTGAGATATACTCAAACTTAAGTCTAGTTTTAAGCATTTTTTCATATGGAGAATTAGTTCATATAGCATTCAGTAGCAGGGTAGTTGTCTCACAGCATGGTCCTTTCCCCAAGAATCTTACAAAATAATATCATAAATGATAATAATGGGAGAGTGATGTTGCAGTTATGGAAGGAAGGACAACGGTCACCTCATTAAAAGAACAGCTCAACATAGAGGAGTGATTTCCAGCAAGGGCACAACATAGAAGAATGATTTCTTTGTAAAAAGAAATAAGAATTCTTAGTTGGCCAACTTTGTGTTGGAGTTGCCAAAGAAGCCAGTTTTAGGAGGAACTTGAATGAGAATGGGTAGTGGCTTAGAGGACCACCGTGGGAAGGATATTCCATGTGCTGAAACCAAAGAGATAGGTGAGGGACCAGTAGGCAAATAGGGCAACATCACTAGCAGAGTTGAGAGAAAGACAAATCCAGTGACAGGGCAACGTTATGCAGGGGCCTTTAGGGTGAGAACAAGAAACTGGAATCCGCTGCAGTGAAACAGGGGGAGCCAATGAAAGCAGTCAAAGAAACAGGTGGATGCAGCAGGAAAATGTTTAGCCAGGTATGTTGTGTGTGGAAAGCCAGAGAGGAGGAGGGTAACTGAGACAGGGTACGGATTTCAGCTGAATTGTGACAGGAAAGAAAGTTCGGATATTAGACACTATGGAGAATGAAGTTATAGGGCTTGGAGGAAGTGGTTTGGATCTGATGAACTAGGAAAGAAGCTCTGTGCTGCCCAGGTTGCCGTCATGAATCACAGCAGGAGGAGAGTGGATTATGTCATTGACAAAACGAAGGGTATGTCTACACTACCACCCTAGTTCGAACTAGGGTGGTTAATGTAGGCAACCGAAGTTGCAAATGAAGCCCGGGATTTGAATTTCCCGGGCTTCATTTGCATCTTGCCGGGCACTGCCATTTTTAAAGCCCCGCTAGTTCAGACTCCGTGCCCGTGGCTACACGCGGCACGGAGTAGGTAGTTCGGATTAGGCTTCCTATTCCAAACTACCGGTACACCTCGTTCCACCTCAAAGCTCTTAGATCATCACATAACAGTCATTACAGTTGGTGCAATGTAGTACTACAATGTGACTCATCCTTTCTACCTCCTACACTATGCTTTTACTAACAGCGAAACACATACCACAAAGTGGGGAATCTAAATTTACTTAGATATTTCAAATATGCCTTTGCAAAGCAGGGTGGAATTGTACAAGCCAATAAGAGCTTGGATTTTAACTTGAATGTGAATTGGCATTTCATTGCTTATACTGATGAGCAAATTCATGCTTAAGGCCTGGATACTTAGAAATACAATTTGGTCCAACAATTATGGCAGTTACCCATGTGTAGAAGGTAGACAAATAACAAAGTTTGTGCTCCTGTACTTAATCATGTATACCTGTGATCACAATAATTTCACATTAAAATAATCATATAGGCTAACATATTCATATAACAAAGATTAATCTGGACCTACAATTTCTTACATACTCTTTGACATAGGTGACCATAACTTGAATAAATGCAGCTTAGGGAAGTTCAAACCAATGATTTATGAAATGCCATTATAATATTTATTTTCTATTTCTTATCACTTCCAACTTCTAATATTTTTCCCATCATGCAGGAGACACCTGGACAACAAATCCAGAAGACATTGTCCAAAATGCCAAACATCCTCTCAGGTGGCCACCAAAACTCCCCTGGCTTGAAGCTATAACATCAATAAACCAATGTGGATGAATATTTTAGGGAAAGTCTGAGTTTGTGGAGCTGGAATCAACAGTGCCACAATATGGTATCTACCTGACATGCATTGTACTATCTTGAACGTTACAATGAACATTTAATTCAGAAAGCAATACATTAAAGAGACATACCTCTTCCAGAATGAGAGTGAATAGGAGGATACCAGAACTGTATACAACCACCTGTTTAATCTTTAATCCTACATACAAATTGTTCTCTCTGTTTTTAATTTTTTATGTGCAAGACAGGCCTTTTAAGCCATCCGTACAGCTGGATAGTTTTATCTGTATTTTATCTAAGGCCAGGCAAAGTATATTTTTGATTGCCCATAGATGAGTACATATCTTCCAGGATAAACACTGTAAAAAAAGGTAACTACACATTTCACCTGGCTTTCCAAGTGGAACAAAGTTCTGCAGAGACTTTGGTCCTGCCCCGTCAAAAGAAAATGTCTCCATTCCTGCAAACAGAAACTCTTTATATTCTTCATCTGTACTTGAATTCTATATAACTTCAAGAAAATCTAGTATCTCTGTTGCAAAAAGCTAGAAAAGGATTGTCTTGAAGTTATATGATAAGATGAGCACTCAGAAAGACCTGAATTCAATTCCCAGCTCTGTCATAGATTCCATATGTGATTTTGGGCAAATCACTTTGTCTGTGCCTTAGTTCCCCATCTGTATAATTACATTTGATAGCAGTTGAAATAACCAAGTGGATGAGAAAGTGTAGTTCTTTTCACTTGCTGATTTCTTTCCTTTAAAGACTACAGGAATGACTGGAAAGTAGATGAGATAGTTTGAATGAGTCAAATGACTGAGGGGCAGCCAGGTGGTTACATTCAGTAGCAATTTCTATTCACAGGATATGCATAAATCCAGTCCAGAGGATCTTTCTGAACTTTAACCACTTTAAGTTCCTACTACCAAATCTGAGCCACTGACTTGACTAAGACTATATTCTCTTCTGAGCATCTTTTGGGTTTATTGTGCAGTCTATACAATACCCACTGAAGGGCATGGGCAGCCATGCCTAATGGAGATAGCAAGAGTTGTGCCTAGTAGTCAAAGCAGGAATTAGGGCAAAGAACAGAGGTAGGAGTCACTTGCAAGAGTCAGAGCTGGAACCCAGATGGAAAAGTTAAGAACCAACCAGGAGAGCAAGTTGAGAACAAAAGCAATGCAGGAATAAGCTCTGAGTGACCTTCTGCTAACTTAAAAGCTTTCTGTCTCCCTTCAGCCAGTTAAACAATCCTACCACAATCCATCTGAGCTCATTAATCTTCCTGGAGCGTGGGCCTGCTAGTCTTCAAGTTCAGTTGAAGGTGCTCAACCTTATCGGTATCCTGGCAGAGTATGACAAGCCAATCCATAACTGATATTTTCCTGAAGAAGTGAGATGGGGCTGGTGTTCTGTGGAACCAAGCAGAACTGGAATTCTCTCAGCCTCTGGATTGCTTGTGGTGTTTCAGTCATTTTCTTCTGTTCAGTTTAACCTATATAAAATTGGTTGTTTCTTTTCTCATTTCACTCTGGAATCTTATTTACTTTCACTCCAAGCACAACTGTTTATTGATGAAGGTGTTTTACAAAAGAGAGGAGAACATGGAAAATGTGGGGAAAATCAAAAAGATGAAAAGAAACAATCACTAGTGATCACTGTGGCAATGCCTGTGGACTCTAAGGCTATGTCTGCACTGCATCCCTCTGTTGGCAGAGGGATGCAAATGAACACATCGAAATTGCTAATGAAGCCGGGATTTAAATATCCCATGCTTCATTAGCATAAACATGGCAGCCGCTTTTTTTCAACATGGAGTTTTGTCGACAAAAAAGGGCAGTCTGGACGTGGATCTGTTGACAATAAACCCTTTTTCGACAGATCCTATAAACCTCATTTTTTGAGGAATACAGGATCTGTCGAAAAAGATCCGTGTCTAGACTGCCGTTTTTGGTCGACAAAACTCCGTGTCAAAAAAAAAGCAGCGTCCGTGTTTATGCTAATGAAGTGCAGGATATTTAAATCCCAGCTTCATTAGCAATTTCTATGTGCTTCATTTGCATCCCTCTGTGGACAAAGGGATGCAGTCTAGACGTAGTTTAAGGGTACATCTACACTGGAGCTATTTTGGGATACTGGGAGTATCCTGAAATAGCTATTCCACATCTATTGAAGCAGCCTGTTATTTCAAAATAGATTTTTTTTGTCTTTTGTTTTTCTGCTTTCTCTATAGTTTTGCACAGGAAAGGGCCAGGCTACTAAATATTTCGCAGAAAAGCTTAATGATTTCAATGCAAATAACCAACACAAAACTATGGAAAATCACAAATAATTTTGTATTTGGAAGGGAGGAATGAGGGACATTATTGCATAATTCTAGAAAGTGCCCTTTTCAATCCAGGTGGACTAGCAAATACTCACACCATCTGTTTTAATATCTAATTTACTATTTGCCATCTACGACCTTCCATTTTAGTGTCATTTTAGAACCAATCAATCTGTGCACCTGGCACACATCCTTTGTGTGTGTTTGATTACTGGAATCTTGATTTTAACATCTCTTGTGGAGAATAGTAACTAGCTTCTATGTTCAGTAGCACTGCTTCTTGTGTTTTTACATCCCAATCCATGGCATGGTTATTAGCCAGTACACACAATGGAAAATTCCACCCATCAAATAAGAGGCCATCTAGTCTAGCCCCCACTTTGTGGAGGCAAAGTAAACCCAGATCATTCCTTACAGGTGTTTATCTAGCCTGTTTTTAAAAACTTCAGTGCAGGAGATTTCCCCCTCAGTCTTCTTTTCTCCAGACTAGCCATGCCCAGTTTTTTCTTTCTGTGTGGTTGAGGTTTTCTCAATGTTTTACTATTTGTGTTGTTCTCCTCTAATTCTCTTCAGAGTCCATATCTTTCTTACAGGCTGAGAACTGGACACCATACTCCAGCTCAGGTTTCCACAGTGCAGAGTAGAGCAGCACAAATTATCTCTTATGTCTTGCATACTGACACTCCTTTTAATACAGCTCAGACTATTAACCATTTTTCACAATTGCATCACATTGCTAACTCATATTCAATCTGTGATCCACTGTAACTTCCAGACCTTTCTCAGCTGTGCCGCTGCCTTGCCAGATAGTCTTCATTTTGTGCATTTGCTTTTTTTTTCCTTTCTAAATGAAGTACTTGGTATTTGTCTTTATTGAATTTCATCTTGATGATTTTCAGACCAATTCTCCAAGGTCATTTTGCATTCTAATCCTTTCCTCCAAAATGCTTGCAACCTCTTTCAGCTTGGTGTCAGCTGCAACATTTATAAGTATACTCTCCACTCCATTATCCAAAGTGATTAATGGAAATATTGAATAGCATCAGACCCAGAAATGATCCACTAGATACGTCCCCAAAGTTGGACAGCAAACAATCAGTAGCTAGTATTTGAGTATAGTCTTTCAGGGTATGTCTACACTACCACCCTAGTTCGAACTAGGGTGGTTAATGTAGGCAACCGAAGTTGCAAATGAAGCCCGGGATTTAAATTTCCTGGGATTCATTTGCATCTTGCCGGGCGCCGCCATTTTTAAAGCCCCGCTAGTTCGGACTCCGTGCCCGCGGCTACACGCGGCACGGAGTAGGTAGTTCGGATTAGGCTTCCTATTCCGAACTACCGGTACACCTCATTCCACGAAGAGTAACGGTAGTAACTTCGGTTGCCTACATTAACCACCCTAATTCGAACTACGGTGGTAGTGTAGACATACCCTCACATAGTTATGCACCTGCCTTCTAGCAATTTTGTCTAGACCACATTGTCCTGGTTTGTTTATGAAAGGGTAATGTGGGACTGCATCAAAAGCTTTACTAAAATCACCATATGTCATGTCTAACACTTCCCTTTTCTTCTAGGCCAGTAACCCTGTCCAAGAAAGAAATTTGGTTGTGTTGTCATGATTTGTTCTTAACAAAACTTATAACCCTATTGTTCTCAAGGTGCTTATAAATAATTGCTTAATAACTTGTTCCATTATCTCCAGTAATTGAAATTAGGCTGACTTGTCTATCATTTCCTCAGTCCTCTTAGTACCTTTTTTTAAAGGGGAAACAATGTTTGTTCTTCCCTGGTCTTCTGGGACCTCACCCGTCTTCCATAAGCTCTCAAAGATTTTAATTTACAATTCTGAGATTGTTTCAGTTAGTTCCTAAAACCGAAAGAGGAATTTCATCATCCCCTGCCAATTTGAATGCATCTAACTCATCTAAATATTCTTTCATGTGTTCTTTCCTTATTTTTTGGTTTGCATTCCATCTCCCTTGTTATTTATATTAATTGTATTAAGTATCTGGTCACAGTTTATCTTTTCTGTGAGGAATGATGTAAAATATACAATACATGTCTTTTTATGATGTCATCTGTTATTAGATCTCCTTCCCTCCTAAGTAGAGAACTTATTATTTTCTTCATCTTCCGCCTGCCCCTAATGACTGCATTAAACCTCTTCTTATTGCCTTTTATTTCTCTCGCTAGGTGTAGGCTTGTGACATAGCCTTTCTAATTTTGTTCCCTCATGCTTGTGCTAGTCTTTTGTACTCATTCTTAATACACTGAAACTCAAAAGAGGAATCCTATAGAAGTGGGGAAATGGACAAGCACCCCATGATATGAGACCATACTGTCCTCTTAGTATTCTTCCTGTCTTTCCTTCACATTGAGATAATGTGGATGTTGCACCTTTATTAATTATGTTTTAGTTATTATTTATTACGTATTAATTATTAGTTATTAATGAACAATTATTAAATGTTAATTACTAAGAAACTACCAGCTCTTCTGAATCCCAGTCCTCCCTTAGATTTGTTTGTCATGGGATATTACCTATTATTCCTCTGAGTTTGTTAGTCAGCTTTTTGAAGTGCATTGTCCTCCTTCTGCTCTCACTTTTTCCCTCTTTAGGATCAGGATCATGAAACCAAATGAGCTTTTACTTTCATCCAGATTGCCTTTAGCCTTTTTTTTCACAACCCAATTGTCCCTGTTGGTCAGAAACAAGTCTAACATAGCCGTCCCTCAGCATCACCTTCTTAAACAAAATGTTGTCCCCAATATCGTCCAAGAATTTATTGGACATCTTGTTTTGCCAAATTTCTAACAGATGTCTGAGTTGAAGTCCCCCGGTATTGAGGTCTTAATGTTTTATATCACTTCAGTCCTATTTAATCTTTATCTTTATTGTTCAGACCTACTCTTGGCTTAGCGTTTGGACACAGTCATGCTTGTTGCAAGCCCTAGCCATGCTGCTGTTGGGGAATAGGCACACCTGATATTAGACTTCTCTGGAGGTATTTTTGCTGGAATTTTCAAAAGGGCCTACTGAATGATGCAAATAGTGTGTCATCTGCCAATTTTACCACCTCGCTAGTCATTCCCTTTTGACTTAATTTTTGTAGGGATAGTTTGTTAATAGACTAGTTTTGCTAAGACAAGCAAGATTTGGCATTATGCATGACTAGCAGCTGGGCTTAATTTAGTCTAGCTAGTATAACTCTCTCATAGGGGATCTTTCTCATAGAATCATACACTAGAATACTAGAACTGGCAGGGACCTCAAAAGGTCATCAAGTCCAGTCCCCTGCACTCATGGCAGAATCAAGCACTATCTAGATAATTTATGACAGGTGTCTATCTAACCTGCTTTTAAATGTCTCCAAGGATAGAAATTCCACAACCTCCCCAGGCAATTTATTCCAGTGCTTAACCACACTGACAGTTAGGAAGTTTTCCTAATGTCCAACCTAAACCTTCCTCGATTCAATTTTGATCATTTCTATACCCTTTTTTTACCCAAGACAATTGGTTCCATAAACGGAGGGGGGAATGAATTTTGTGCCCATCAAAAAGATAACTTTATTGGATCTTGCAGGATTTAGCAATTCACCTTTGCCTCTAAGGCAGACATAATAAAATTTCCATCTTTATGGAAAAGGAATGAACACTTTTATTTATGTTGGATGGGTCTGTCTTTCTCTAGATTAAAGAGCTGAAGGAGAATACTCAAGACAATAGCAATCAGATCAATGCCTTTCTGGTTTGCAAAAACTTCAAATGGATATTTTTGGATTTCACCTGATTCCACAGAATTTCTGCCTCCCTCTCTATCGCTACAGGGATTTGATCATAGCTAATTAATAATTTTGTGACTCTTCATTGATTTCCCTGTCTGGGTTTAGGTTGAGCTTTGCTTTTCTCTACTCCTTTTACCCAGGCATTCAGATTAAATGTTTGAGACATCGTATTTCCAATATTGTTTCCACCCAAGTTAATGGCAGTTGTCACATGTGGCTAGATTTTGATGCTTTTATCCATGCTGAGTAGCATAATACTTCATGAGTGGTTCCTTTGATGTCAGTAGGGCCATTAATGGAGTAAGCTACTACTCAACATAGGAATAAAGGTCCCCATTCATCATATGGACTTTGATCCTTCAAGCTCCTGTTAGTGAGCAACTACTTACAGGATGAGCCAATGTTCAAAGTACTATATCCTTATTTGGCAGTATTACAACTTCAATAAATTAGATTGATTTGGGAGATTGGAAGCTGGGCTGCCCACAACACTGAGCTCCTAGGAAGGTTTTCTTTGTTGTTGTTGTTGTTGTTGTTGTTGTTGTTTAATGTCCTTTATTTTTGCACAGGAGACTTTTCACCTGAAAAAAAATCATGGTCTCCACTTTCAGCTTGTTGTCCTACTGAATTACTTACAGTTTTATTGTGTTTTAGTAGCAGGAAAGCAATGTATCTGAATCGAGGTTATAGATCTTCTCTTATGTGCATTCTTTCAACCCCTTGTCAGATTCTTCATCCTCTGTGAAAGGATTAAACTTCTTCCTTTTAATCTCCTTAAACTTTCTTTCAGTTTGGATAGTTCAATGGTTAGATAGTACCAATTATTCCTGTAAAACAACAGCAAAATCTCACAGGCTTTCATTCCCTTGAAAGCTGGCAAGTGCTGTTCAAATTGTCTGTACTTTTTTGTGTCTTTTTTTGGTTTGTTCTCCCACTTGCCCGCATAATACCAAAACCTACACGTTCCCTCCTAATCTACCCGGTGCCAAATTTTCCAGGAAGTATTGTGCAGTAATGAGTCCCTGACGGGATCTGCTGTTCCCAAAGCAAACATCTGCATTGAGAACAGCCACATAAGGAGAGATGATTAAGAACCATGTAGATCTAATATGCTTTACATCTGTTTGGTTATAACTTATTTAATTACCAAATTTCATAGCTTCTGCTTGGATTTTTAATTTAATCAAGAACCAGGTGTTTGCTACATCTAGGAATCATTTCCTCTACAAGAGCGCAGAAATCATTTCTCCTCATAATAATCTGAAGCTTGGCCAAATACTGCAGGTTGACATTGCACCTTGGGTTACAGTGCATTCAGGATAATTTATTGTTCAGGGTCTAATCCTAAACCATACTCCTTTGCAGGTTGTTTTAAAATCCTTTACCTCATAAGTAATGAAAGTCAATCCTGTGACTTCCTGTTAGATATATTGCTAAGTGCATCCTTTAGCATAGATTTGTTAATTAAGTAAAAGAATTTTGGATTTTATGCCCAAAAGCTGCTGGAAAGTCTCAAAAATTCAGGCTAGAACAAACTTCATTTCAAAGCTTATTAGTAAAAAAAGAAGGCATTGTTTAGCCTTAAAGGAATCATTCTCCCAGGATGACACAAACATCTATAAATCATGATTTCATTTGGGTTGTAAAAAAACACCAACTCTATTTTTTCCCCTGATGCAAAAGAAAAGATTAGTTATTTTAACTGTATTAGGAAATACAACAATGGCCAGATTGTCTCTGGCCATTGCATACGTGGGCAGGGCGGTGAGAAGGATACAAAGAAAGAATATCCATTTTTTAGCAAGAGAATATGCATTTGAATATCAAGGACAAACAAAGTCCCTGTACTCCCTATATCTTCAGCGATATAATGTAATTCATATGGGGCATGAAAGAGACAGGGCTTTGGCTTACCTATGCCATCCTGTAGAGAAGGAACAATCAATAATATGTTAAACAGCGGTGAAGTGTGCAGCCTGCCCCTTGTGTATTGGGACATTAAGAGGCGCATTGTACTTCCTGAACTCAATACCTCCTAGTGCTTTGCCAGAGATCCTGCGCTACCATTTGCACTCCCCAAAGGCAGGTCAGCCATTGAAAGCCAATTTGTGGTCCTAAACACTATCAACTTAACTGGTTCTCTACTATGGCTCTTTCATCTAATGATATCCTGTAATTTCCCAGTAATAAACTCTGGGAACAGCAGATATCTTAATGGGTCTATTACAGTAGTGTGAGTGAAGGTTGCACAGTCTAGCCCCTGGAGACTATAGAACAGGAGCTTTTCCCAATGTGACAGCTACAGAGTTTGGGTGGAGGGGGAGGAAACCTCTCAGTGCATTCAACTAGTCAAATCCTAAAGTCCTTATTCAGTTGTTACTCCGTCTTAACTTAGAAAAAAATCCTCTGTTAAGGACTGGACCTATTGACTTGTATGACAATTCAGCTTTATTTATAATTTGACACAAACATTTCCTACCATCTGGGAAAGGAGAAACCTGGTCTGGACCTTCCTTACAACCATCCAATCTAAACTTCTGCCTTCCGACGCAGAAACCTATTGATTAATCACAGAGGGTACATCTACACTGCAAGTTTATTTCAGAATAAGCTATTCCGGAACATATATTCTGAAATAAGCTTATTTCAAAATAGAGTGTCCACACTACAGGGGAGCCTAAAATTTGTCCAAGGAAAGGTCCCCTAATGTAGATGCACTATCTTGATTTAGAACCCCAGGAAGCACTGGGGAGAAATTACTTAGAACGGCCCTGGTGATGAGTGATTTCAAAATATCAGCAGTGGAGAGCCTCCACTGAAGTTATGTCGAAATAGCTATTTCAGAAAAGAAGTTATTCCTCATAGAATGAGGTTTACAGAAGTTGGAATAAGCCTTCTGGTTTTTTTATATTATTTGAAATAATGGAATTGCTGTGTAGATGCTCACATTGTTATTTTGGAAT
The DNA here is from genome assembly GCF_049634645.1 of Pelodiscus sinensis. Lineage (NCBI taxonomy): Eukaryota > Metazoa > Chordata > Testudines > Trionychidae > Pelodiscus > Pelodiscus sinensis. The sequence continues at coordinate 136,192,312 of NC_134713.1, forward strand.
AATGCACCCTAAGTTATTGAACTAGGCACTCATCTTAGAAAGGAGTCCAGTATTGGAATAAATACTAGGATTCTGTACCACACAGTTCTTAAGACTGGCCCATCTCAAATCTGTGACATTTCCTAGGTAGCACCTTGCTTCTCAATCTGACATTAAGCTAAACCAAGGGTGCCATTTCGGGTGTATGTCATGGGGGAGAGTGGGGACTGGAGCCATGTGCTCTGGGATGCCGCTTGCTTTTCATCCCATTCCCTGACACTAAGGTCCCTTTACCAGCCAGGTGTAAGAGGAATGCACGGAATGCAAGCACTTTCCCCTCACTCCCTTAGCATCGGGAACAGAATAAAAAGCTAGCCGCGTCCAGGACCACACGGCTGCTGCTCCCCCTCCCCCCCACGCAACCGAAATGGCACCCTTGAGCTAAACCTGTCAGCGATTCTTGGTGTGGAGGTGAGAATCAGAATATGATCCTAATGCAAATTATCTCCCAAATAAGTTTAACCCTCTCTGGGATTTTTTCCTTCAAGCTTCTTTTTCCATTTTTTAACTGTAAAAGTTATCAAAATGCAGAAACAGCCCTTAAAACATCTCCCACAGCATAAAGGAGATAATGGAGTTTGTGCTCCAACTATAATAACTTGAATACGAGCTGGAAGCTAAATGAAATAAGGTCCAACCGACACAGTTAGATTTGTTTTCTTCATGGCTCATTGCATACCCAGGGCATTTATTGTGGTGAAACATGTACAGCGGCAAACCAATTTTCATATATAAAGCTTGAATGTTTTCTTTCTTTTAAATAGTTTTTAACTACAGTCTGGTAAATTGTTCTTAAATAACCGATCATAAACACTGAGTGCTCTGTGTTTTCTATGCACAGGACTTCTTTGGGGACCGAGCAAAGACTCCATTTTGGAAAGCATTGAACCATCAGAAGATGCATTGCCTTGGAAAGACCCCCAACTTCTAGGAGGAAGAGAGTTACTACTACACCCCTTGAGAAAGAAGGCACTTTCTTCCACTGCATGTCAGTTCAGCTGCTCCATGTAAAGAGGAGAGAGACATTCTCTCATTATTCTTGGTCATCTTTTGGAGCTAGCTCCATAAGGCCTGAATTTCCTTGTGTTTATGTGGGGAGAGAAACTACAAGCACACTCAGCATTAGCACAGGAGATGCCCACAGCCTCATTACACATCTGTACAGCAGGGAAAACATAATTTAACTTAACTTCTTCTTAGACTGGGATTGTGCCCTTTTGCATGACTCCAAGAAGCAACTGTCCTGTCTAAACTAAACCTCCCCAGAAGCAGTGTTGGGAGGAAATGTGCCTGAGGGACCTTCCCCCCGCCCCCTGGCATATTTTGGAGAATACTTTGCTCCCATTTTTTCCCGGCTGCAGGTCTCTTGCCTGATTTATTTGTGGACAATGTCATATCTCCACTCACACACTGGGGTTAGTTTCAAATACACATCCTGCTCTTATCCCTTCCTGCAGAACCAGGAGTTGTAATGCGAGAAAGCTTGCAAAGGAGAGTGACTTAGTACCCTGTATGCCTTTGCAGAGCTATGCAGTGCATAGCCAATCCTCTGGTAAATGCGCTTGAGACTAACCAAAATGAAAATAGAATTTTGCCAAAATTGTCCTAGATATTGTGATGGTCCAGGATTCATTAAGAACATAAGAACGGCCGTACTGGGTCAGACCAAAGGTCCATCTAGCCCAGTATCCTGTCCACCAACAGTGGCCAGCACCAGGTGCCCCAGAGAGGGTGGACCGAAGACAATGATCAAATGATTTGTCTCCTGCCATTCCTCTCCAGCCTCTGACAGACAGAGGCCAAGGACACCATTTTATTCCCTGGCTAACAGCCTTTTATCCCCTGGCTAATAGCCATTAACCTTTCCATTACAGTGTTCACAAAAAGTTTCAGCCAAATGCTAATGGTAATAATTTTGTGTAAACTATTTTGGTGGTCTTCTTTTGGGGGTGGGTGTCACATAAAAAAACCATATGTAGGCTTGCAAGCTTTAAATTTGTATTCCTCTAGGCCAGCCTTGAGCCCTACTGGTGAAAATACCAAGTGTTCTTTATCAGACTGCCTTCATCAGCCGCAACTCCCTATGCTTGCTAGCTGAGAGCGGAGTATGGGATAAACAACATGACCTCTGTTCTCAGCCCCGTGGAAACGTTGAGAGTGGCATTGAACCAACTCGCACACCTTCAGTAAACAGCTAAAGTGTAAGATCACTGGGAGTCCCACCCCTCTGTGAGTCTCACCAGGGACCTAGACCTCGAAGGTGCTCTGGATCCCACTAGCTGGAACCACATCCATTACAGCCAAGTTCAAGGTGACCAGAACAGGACTCCCCGCAAATTGAAGGGGTGTAAGCATTTCCAAGTACCTGTTACTCTTTTATGCGTTGCTCTGCCTATGCTTATTTACATATTACTTTGCAGTAGCTTTGTAACCATCTGGCAGTATTAAGCCTGTAATGGTAGTGACATAGTGAGAATAAAAGCAACGATCCCTAATCGACTCCACAACCCTGTTGCGCCCTGCCCCTGTGAGTTAACAGAGGGGAAATCACTTTTCAACCAAAAAAGTGAAAAAATGGTGGCCCACTAGAAAAATTCATCAAAAAAGATATGCTCAGAACTAAGAATAGAAAAACAAGTAAAACTGATGGGCAGTCTGGCTATTCCTACACAGCAGAGCTATTTAAGGATACTTCTGGTGTCCCAAAATAGCTATTCCATGTCTTAAGAGCAAGACCGTTATATTGAAATATAATGGGCTCACTATTCCAATGTCCCTATAAACCTAATTGCACAAGAGATAAGGGAAGTTTCGGAATAGTGCCTTATTTTGAAATTTGGTGCTGTGTAGACAGCGCCAAATTTTGAAATAAGCTATTTCGAGGTAAGGGTGTTGTGTAGACGCACCCTCTTATACTAAAAATAATAATAATAGGTTGTGTTGCTTTCAATTAATATTTCTTTCCTAAGATCAAATTCAGACACTATTCACTCCAATTCTTGGAAAAGTATAGGAAAGGTTGTTGCAAATGCAAGTTTCTTTTTTTTAATTTCTATATCTACTTTATTCATTCAAGTTAAAATGTAAAATGTGTTTATTAATGGTAATGCATTAGGAAATTATCAACAAGCACGCTTGAAAAGTTACAGGCCGACAGTATGTCATAATTTTTCACTAGTGTTATAGCAGAATGCCCTACTTCATTAAGGGGCATATATATTTAATATATATTTGAAAACTGAAATAAAATGTATAGAAATCTCAGAAGGGTAGCCGTGTTAGTCTGTAACTTAAAAAACAAGTAGTCCTGTAGTGCCTTAGAGACTAGCATAGATAAATATATATATTTGTTAGTCTCTAAGGTGCTGCAGGACTACTCATTTTTTAATATGTATAGGTTAGACAAATGGAGTACCCTCATAATACAATAAATTTTCTTGTAATAGACCCAAGAGATATTAGCATATAGCTGCATCCATCTTATCTCCTCTCAGATTTGCCTGGGTTCTCTTCCCTCCTCTAATGATGCCTGCTTTGACCACCCATAAGTCTACTTCTCCCACCAGTGGTTTAGTGCCTCTTATGTATGGACTCCCTGAATCAATTTATATGGCTATTCCTTTCTCCTTCAAATCTCTCCCCACTGCTAAAGGATGGGTTATCTAGATCACTATCCCATAGGGAGGAGGTCACTCCATCTACCAAAAGTCACGTCGGAACCCCAGTTCACCTCAGCCCATTTGCAGCTAGTAACAACAAAGTCTGAAGGGGACATCAGAAGAACTCACTTTTTTTCAATTGTCAGATAAGCCAAAATTCCACGATGAATCGGAAATGCCTCCTCTTAAACTGGGGAGGAGCCTTCTGACAGGGGGATCGTGTAAAGGGCATTTGTTCTATTGCTTACATCTATGATCATTTTTATATTTTAATTTGAGCAAGTCTTGGCGTTTAGGACCTAATCCAAAGCCTATCAAAGTCAATTGGGAGTCTTTGCATTGGCTTCAATGGGATTTAAATCAGATCCATGACACCTAAAAGAAACTTTGTCTGGAGGAAAATTCTTTGTTTTGGCTTACTGACTGAAGCCATGTTAATTTTGTAACTGAAAAAAAAAGTTTTGACCAGCTGCAGAGTAGGTGACAGTTATGAATTATGATATGCTTCTGTGCATTTGGAAAACAATTCTCATACAATAATTCTACCTTGCATTTTTGTGACCATTATTTTGGTGGGAGGATAATTAATAGTGTTTAAAGAGACTGCAATTGATATCATAATTCAGTAACAAGGTTGGTAAGCATAGTGTTCCTTCACATGCATCCTCATATTTCTATTTCCTTCACATTTCATTCCAAAGAGCTTTATATTGCACTCGTAGTGAAATAATACCCACTGGTGTAGAATCTTGGCCCTATTGAACTCAGTGGGAGTTTACCGTTGACTTCAGCAGGGTTAGGACTTCACCTTGACACAGAGTTACCACCTTCTCAGAATAGCTGGTTGTGCATCATTTATGATGACAGAAGGAAAACAGATTGATAAAAGATGCCGGAAAGCACATGGATATTTCTGCACTTGGGCTACTTATTTTTGGAGCAAAATGCAGGACAATGTAGCACTTTAAAGACTAACAAGATGGTTTATTAGATGATGAGCTTTCATGGGCCAGACCCACTTCCTCAAATCAAATAGTGGAAGAAAATAGTCACAACCATATATACCAAAGGATACAATTAAAAAAATGAACACATATGAAAAGGACAAATCACATTTCAGAACGGGGGGGGGATGCAGGGGGGGAGGAAGGAAGGTAAGTGTCTGTGAACTGATGATATTAGAGGTGGGATGTCTGTGAGCTAATGGTCTGGCCCACGAAAGCTCATCATCTAATAAACCATCTTGTTAGTCTTTAAAGTGCTACATTGTCCTGCATTTTGCTTCAGCTACCCCAGACTAACACGGCTACATTTCTATCATTATTTTTGGACACATTTCTGGAAACCATTGGGATGCCAACAAAGTAAGAGAACAAGACCTGAGAGGAAAGCATTATCTGTCAGTGACATTATCTCCTACCTGAAATACAGGGATGGCTTAAGGCCTAGGCAGTACTAAGGGGCTAGATTCTGAGGTCATATAATAAGATAAGAATCTTCACATTTATGGGAGCACAATTTTTTACAATAAAAGCTAAGAAAAGCTTGCAAACATAAGCCACATGTAGGTGATCCCTGCCTAAATTGGCAGACAGCCTGAAACAATAGCTCCAACGGGTGTGAATTGCTTCTTCCATCCTAATTCCAAAACCTACCACCCTAAGGTGCTTTAGGGGGTAGCCGAGTTAGTCTGTAAGGGTATGTCTACACTACCCTCCTAGTTCGAACTAGGAGGGTAATGTATGCATACCGCACTTGCTAATGAAGCCCGGGATTTGAATTTCCCGGGCTTCATTAGCATAAGCGGGGAGCCGCCATTTTTAAATCCCCGCTGCTTCGAACCCCGTGTAGCGCGGCTACACGGGGCTCGAACTAGGTAGTTCGGACTAGGGTGCCTATTCCGAACTACCGGTACACCTCGTTTCACGAGGAGTACCGGTAGTTCGGAATAGGACCCTAGTCCGAACTACCTAGTTCGAGCCCCGTGTAGCCGCGCTACACGGGGTTCGAAGCAGCGGGGATTTAAAAATGGCGGCTCCCCGCTTATGCTAATGAAGCCCGGGAAATTCAAATCCCGGGCTTCATTAGCAAGTGCGGTATGCATACATTACCCCGCTAGTTCGAACTAGCGGGGTAGTGTAGACATACCCTTACAGAAAAAAACAGCAAGCAAATGGTCTGGTAGCACTTTATAGACTAACAAAACACGTAGATCGTATCATGAGTTTTTGTGGGCACAGCCCACTTCTTCAGATGATTGGAGTTATGACTGGAGATAAGAAAACTCGAAATAATAGGAGGAGGGAAGGGGGGGAGAGAAAGATGCTCTGTCGCCCACCCCCCTACCTCTATACATAAAGTATCAGGAGAAAGGGTGCTAAACCTGAGTAGATAAAGATCAAAGTGACTGTTTAGGAGCAGCACCATGTTTGAGGCTGAGCCAATGAAGGGGTCCCATATGGAGATGAGGCCCCAGGCTGTCCTAATTCATCCCTGCTAAAATGTAAATAAAAGAAAGATCACATAATAAGTATCACACTCTTAAAGCAAAGGTACATTAACAAGAAGTGCAATTGAGTGACTCCTGTTAAGTACAAATATCCATTTCAAATTCATGGCCACCTCCCACAATCAGAGCTGCTTTTATACTGTAGTAAAAGTTAATTTGTAAGGTTTTTTTTTTCTTCAGATAGAAGCACAGACTTCATTTCATCATGATCTGTGAGCTCATATTATTCCGTATGTACACATATTCAGATGACTGCCATGTGTTTATGAAAGTACTTGGAAATCTCAGAACATCTTATAAATATTACTTAATCAAAAATTGATACTAGGATTTCATTATTGTCCTTTTAGAGAGTTTAGGTCATGTATCCAGGATGCAGAAACAATACTCTGTGCCTTATGCTACTAATTGCCCAGTAGAATAACAAATTAGAAAAATGTACACTTTGCATAAGTCTAATTTTCAAAAATGACAAACACTTAAGATCCTAAGTTCCACTGACGGTTAGTGAAACTTAGAGTTCTATGTACCTAGGTCACTTTTGACAGAGGGACTCAGAGAATGCTTAGATGCTTTGAAAATGTCATCCTTATGTACCTAGGATCTTAAATTTTAGTCACTTTTTTAAATGGAATTTAAGCCCCTATCTCATTTGGAGGGCTTTTGAAAATTGTATCAAAGTGAATATTTTGCAAACAGCTGACAATCTAAAAATTATTTGACAAATCAAGTTTGGAAATCAAAACTTCACTTGCAGAAATCATGCTCGGCCTGGCCAAGACATACGTTCAAAAATCACTTGTCAGGCTTATAAAAAGTAAGCTCATGTATTCTTGCTTAATTTTTTTTAAATTCTATAAAAATGAGCACTCAGACCTGGCCACCTAAAATAATAAATAAGTACTCAGCTAAGCTATTTCTAAAATTCTGGCCATTCTTCTTTACCTACTCACTATATAAAATGTCAGTCATTCTTCTATGCCACACTGGGATATGTGAGAACAATATATATACAGGAAGAGGAAATGAGTTTAAAACACATGGAGAAGTAAAGCCTATGCCTCTAAACTTTTTTGTGCCTATTTAATGCAGAACAGATATCAGATTTCAAAGTTGCCTTGGACCAATTATAGCAGGTGTTGCAAATGAATCACATTTTAAAAGGCAGTTTTCAAACCAGGTTTTCATGACCCCGCACTGCAAAAAATTAATCGGTTCAATATGTAAGGAAGCGGGATGGTCGCTGCTGAGACCGCAAAACTCATACATAAAAATAAAGTTGATTGTTTTGTTTCAAAGAACAGAGCATTGTTGTCTTCGTAAGGGCTACAGTTCATAATTCTTCCCAAATGGGCAAAAAAAATGTTCTTAACATGTATTTGTTTTTCTTGGGTGGTAAGCTATGAACAACTCAGCCTATAAACACATTGTGATCCTTCTATAGCCAGCCTTTAAAAGTGTGAAGCGTTAGCCAGGAATCAGTGTTGTCACTATTTAAGTTTTATAATGTCATGGTTGCCCTGTAAGTATTCCAGCTAAGCTATTCAACTAGAATGACTAATTACAACAGCAAAACACTGTGGCCATTAACAAATGATTTGTCAGTATAATGAATTACGCCCATTTATTATAGTTAATGATTAATGCTTGTTTGTAGAGGTGAGGTTGGTCATTTGGCTTATTCGTTATAATTTTCTAATTGTTGTTGGCAGTCAAACATATTTCCATTTCCTAAATAACAGCTAATAGGTTAAAATGCGTCTGTGCATATCTCCTATGTGCTTTTACATGATTTGAAGTGTGGCAATCAAGACACATTACAAAAGCGATTATATGGTGTAGAACACTCATTTCTTTTTCATTGCTGCAATTGTACATTTAAGCGAATGTATTTATATGTGTCCCATCCCCTTCATTCTCCACAGGAGTTTCTCATCCATGTAAGCGTACAGGGAGTTTTCTTCTAGAAAGGCAGAACAGGAAGAAAGTGTGTGTTTCCTTTAGCCAGTGTTAATCACAAGCTGCTACAAATATGTGAAGTCGTTTTTGGATGGGACTGAATTCTTCTGCAAGTTTTTAAAACACAACATTATATTTAACACAAGAAAAGTTTCTGTGAGGAGACTTGCCCCGCTTTCCAGTTGTCTACCCTCGTTGATGACAAGGACAACTGTTAGCTCTAGTACAGTGTAAAGTCATCAGCATTACATAGCTGCTAGTACGGAAACAGTGATTCCCCAGGACAGGTGACATCCTCAGTGATTGCCTGGGAGGACAGGAGAGATGGATATGAACTGGACAGAGCTTTAATTAAGGAGTGGACACAACAAATTATAGAAATAAAAGAGAAACACTAGCTGAAGAGAAAGGTTAAGGGAATTCAAAGGCCAGCTCCAGCCCACAATGTGGAGGCCATTTTCTAGGATTTGCTAGAAGTGTCTTTGGACCAGTTACTGCAGGTGTTGAACTGAGTAGCTGAGTCCCCAGTAGTTTCCATTTGACCTCTTGGGTTGAGACTTTTGATGTGGTATTTTCTCCCTTCTTCTCCATACACCCTGCTTCTTTGTACTCAGACTCAAAGTATGGTCACAATCATCCCCTATAATTCTTGATCAGCCCTCACTATCTAGGTTCTGAGCCACTGACAAATGCTACATCACTAAGGCTGTGCCCAGACTCAGGGGTTTTTTTTCGGGAAAAGTAGCCTTTTTCCGAAAAAACTTCCCCTGCGTCCAGACTCAAGCCGCGTTCTTTCGAAATTAAATCGAAAGAACGCGGCTTTTCTTTCGATGGCGGTAAACCTCATTTCACGAGGAAGAACGCCTTCTTTCGAAAGTTCCTCTTTCGAAAGAAGGCGTTCTTCAATGTAAATAGGGCTTCTTCAAAAGAGAGCATCCAGACTCACTGGATGCTTTCTTTCGAAAAAGCAAGCCGCTTTTTCGAAAGTTCAACGTGCAGTCTAGATGCTCTCTTTTGAAAGAGGCTCTTTCGAAAGTATCTTTCGAAAGAGCCTCTTTCGAAAGAGGCTTGCAGTCTAGACATAGCCTAAGTGAAACTAAGACCTTTAGTACTGCACTAACAGTTGCTCCTCTTATTAGCAATCACTATGGGTGTGTCTAGATTACATGCCTCCGTTGACGGAGGCATGTAGATTAGCGAGATTGGCAGAGGGAAATGAAGCCGCGATTAAAAAAATAGCAGCTTCATTTAAATTTAAATGGCTGCCCCGCTCTGCCGATCAGCTGTTTGTCGGCAGATCGGGGCAGTCTGGACGCGACGCACCGACAAAGAAGCCTTTCTTGATCGGCACAGGTAAACCTGGTTTCACGAGGCATACCTGTGCCGACCAAGAAAGGCTTCTTTGTCGGCGCGTCGCGTCCAGACTGCCCCAATCTGCCGACAAACAGCTGATCGGCAAAGGGGGGCAGCCATTTAAATTTAAATGAGGCCGCGATTATTTTAATCGCGGCTTCATTTCCCTCTGCCGATCTGGCTAATCTACATGCCTCCATCGACGGAGGCATGTAGTCTAGACGTATCCTATATGTTGTCTCCTCTTTCAGACAGAACACTCCCCACCCCTCACACACTCTGTTCTGCACACGCTACCTTTTAGCATTCCTTGCTGAGGATGCCTGCCTCAGGAACATTTCTCTGAGGGGAAATTGTGCTCCATTTTTCTCCCCACTGCCACTGGCCTCACCTTCATGCCTGCAAAATATTGTACCACATTGTTGAGGGTTTTTAGGCTACGTCTAGACTGCAAGCCTGTTTTGAAAGAGGCTTTTTCAAAAGTATCTGTCGAAAAAGCCTCTTTCAAAAAAGAGCATCTAGACAACAAGAAGATTTTTCGAAAAAGCAGCTCGCTTTTTCAGAAGAGAGTCTAGATACTCTCTTTCGAAAAAGCCCTGTTTTCATTCAATAGCGCCTTTTTTCAAAAGATGACTTTTGAAAAAAGTCGTTATTCCTCGAAGAACAAGGTTTACCACCGTCGACAAAACCACCTTGTTCTTTTGATTTACTGTTGACAGAACGCAATGGCAGTCTAGGTTCAGGTATAGTTTTTTTAAAAAAAGGCCACTTTTTTTTAAAAAAAACCTGTAGTCTAGACACACCCTTACAGTGCAGGTCTCTGCTGTGGCCAAGAAGTGCCCAACATAGCTGAGAAACAGGAGAGATAGTAAAGGTGACTTTGAATTTTAATATCTAGCAAAATTAAGATTGATTAGAAGGGAGGGGAGTGGATTCAGGAGTTTGTGAAGAAGGAAGCATGACGTGGCAATGAGAAATGTATTGCATAGCTGACTGTGATGGGATGAGGACTACCCTACACAGGTGAACTAAGGATTAACATATTTAAGCTCAATTCACCCACTTTGCTTTACCTGAAGGGTGTGTCAGCCTGGATTTGTTATTGGACCATCTGGGGAAGAGATGGGCCTTCATTTTTAAAAATGTATGCTGGAGGGCAACGAGTCTATGAGAGAAGAGGTAGGGTCTTCCTGGGATAGAAAGAATGATGAAAGCCACAGGGGTAGAATGGATCTCTTTGGTGTACCCTGGAAAACAGGAAGACACATACAGGAACAATCCTCAAGCAAAGAAAGGAGGAGGTGGAAGGAACTAGGGAATGGCCAGAGGCTTGGGAATCAGAGGAGAGGGTGTGTTTAGTGCAGTCTGAAGCAGTACTAGGCACTCCGTGGCAGAAAGTAGCCCCAGAACACAGCAGTGCATTTGAAGGAGCACACCTGCCTGCTTAATGCAAGGTCCCTGCACAGAGTGTGGTATTGCTATTCCCTACTGTCTATGAGCAAGAGTTGTGTAAGTCCGATACGAAGACTACTGTGCTCAGGATAGGGCTGAAGTTAGAGACTCCAGGATGGGGTGAGGAATGGCACAAGGAAGGAGCAAAAGGATCATCTATGTTGCAATGTTTTGGACTATTAATTGCATATTTGTTAGCCTGGAAGGGACAGAATTTAATCATGAGCTAGCCAGGGAGCTGAGTCTTGAAAAGGCTGACAGCCAAAGGCTTGCAATGACTGTCAGCAAGAAACACTACAGAGGAGAGACCCTGCTATGCCATCTGAGCCATGAAGAGGTACTCCAATGGTGAGTCTACTCTGCCATGCTTGTTTTATCACATCCAGATTTTTTTAACTATTTAGGATATTCCAAGACAATGCACTGTAGTTTCCTCTGGGGCTCACATTAGTCATTTTAATAATACTTGTTCAGATTTAGCGGTCATCTAGCAAAGTCTCTGAACTCTGAAACAGCCTTTGAATCAAGCAAAGGACAGATAATAATGACTGTATGGCTGATCCTCATATCCAAATAGCACTCAGAGTAAAATAAAATGCAGACTAAATGTCAATTAAAGCTGTAAACACTAAACTAGACATGAAAAACTGATTAAAAGCCAAAGAATCATGCCAAGTCTTCATGGGGAGCCCGCACTTTCCTATGTGACATCTCTTCATGATGTTGCTTCTCACAGATTGGACTATACAGCCACAAACACACAAGATACTGTGATGTCAGAAGGAAAATAGTCATAGTAACCCAACTCCTGTGTCTCCTTGACTCCTATGCTATTTACCCTAGATCATGATGACCATCATAATGATGGTCAGCCACCATCTTCAGACTGCACTTACACACTAGTAAAGAGCTTCTAATAGCTAAAATTAATCTGTACTACATGTAGGTCTTGGTGTTGGTGGTTTGTTTATTTCTATTCCTGTATAGGACCAAAAGAGTACCATGTGGACCTCAAAGTTTTGCATTCATCTTATCTGTTCATGCCAAAAATCTAGCCATCTAGCCATTCATTCCATGAATATTCAAAGGAGATTCAGTTATTTCCAAGGCCAGCAGATTAATATAAAAAGTTCTAGGACATGTAGGGTTTTTTTGTGGGGGGGGAAGGGGGTTTGAGATAGTAAGAAAAAATTAGGAAACTATTTAGGGAGCTATAACATCACTTTTAAAACTTAAAAATGCTTTGTCTAATTTGCCTCAATAGTTTTGCCAAAAAAGTACCCTGACATAAGACTGTATAAATAAAATTTCAAGATGAGTTATTTCTGGTGAAATTAGGTCAACAATATCAGGAGTTGCAATGGAAAGCTTGACTATGAAGGTACTAAACCTGATTCTCCACTATGTAGGCAAGTGAGCCAAATCTGTACAAAAGGAATGATTTTGGGTCCCTTTGCCATCATTCTGATTTGGTTCCATTTGTCAATCCTGCAACTTCACACAGAGCATAGCAGCCCTGAAGCTTGGTTTTTGAAGGAGTGAAATTTGGAATCTGTGTTAAAACTTGATTGTGGGTCAAATGGAGAGATCTGACAAGTCAGAACCTAACTGAAGTAAAACTGAGGAAATGTATAGCTTGCATTATCTCGGAGGAGTGCAGTGTAATCTGAGAATTCATTCTAAATAGAAGTTTGCTCAAGTCCAAAAGAAGTCCAGTCTATATGCTCTGTTGAGGCAGAACACTGCTCCAGCATGAGGATTTTACTCCAGGTGGAAGATGTAATTTTGCTCATGTTTTAAGGACTTTGTATTCTGAGTAGCTGGGAGACCCTAGCAAGGTAAGATGACTTTACTCACTCATGGGGGGATACATCAAATACCCTATTAAACTTTCTGTAGTTACTGCAATTTGAATGTTCTTCCTACTTACTGGATCTTAAAATAAGTCACATATTTTAGTGAATGTTTTGGGGGCAGTTGTATATTGCTTTTTCTGTCACTTTTTTTCATTCTCTCTTTCACCACTGTAAAAGGTGGGGAAGGAATGAAAATTAAAAAAACAAAGCTGTACAGGTGATGGTTTAGACATTTGGTTTTTCCCCAGAAAAAATTCTTTAAGAAAATCATGGAATGTGTTTGGTTTAAAAAAAAATCTGTGGGAAACTTAAAAAAATTCCATTGACACCTTCGTTAAGGCAAGCTGGCCTTAGTATGTTACTCCCATTTAAGTTTAGGCTGGACAAAGCCATTTTATGTTTGTTTGATGTTGAATGTATGTTAACCTGATGGAATCTGGTTATTGATGTATGGGCAACAACTATTCAAATAAGCCATTCCATATGCTCCATGCAGAACATCTTCAAGGCTAACTCAAAATTCAATTATTTCCACACTGCGTCTTTTGTAATACTTTCTGCATAATTTAAAATTGAAGCAATAAACAAGAATGTTGAAAATATCTTGAGAAAAAAAGCTTGTGTGCAGCTTCCATTTTTCCCTATCAAATTGCATCATTTTATGAACAACACTACAAATTTTCAAGTACAGATGGGGAAAAAAGACCCATTCAGCTTTCATTAAATAATTAGAATGAGAAGAAAAACAAATATTTCACTTTGAATTATCTCATTGTTATATATAAGTGCCATAACTACCTACGTTTAGTGCTACGTGCTATACATGTAAAGATGTGCTACTGCTTGGAAATCTTATGCTAAATCAAAGAAATAGTGGCTTCAAAGTGAAAAATACCATATTTATTAGCTAAAATACCTAGTAATGTGTTGCAGGCAGAGATATTTGGCAGGAATTAATAACTGCCTTTCATCTTCAATCATTTGAAAATATGAATTAAATTCACACTTTTGTCTGCATAATTGTATTGACCCCCTTCAAAATATAAGGCACTATATTGAAAAGTTCCATTATAGGATAAATGCGATTGAACATTTGGCATATTAATGAGGTTGAATGGGCATCATGAGGGACAGAATTTGGACCACTAACTTTGAGCTGATTGTTTCACTTTCATTATTAACATAATTTAGTATAGATTAGGATATGGATTACATATTTCCTGTCCTTCCCTCACCCATGGGACAGGTAAATGGTGAAAGCGAACAGCTCCCCAGACCCTACCTGATGCAAGGTCAACATAGATGAGATGGTAACAGGGGTATCGTAACTTGCTGTTGACTTAAGCCAGTAGCTATAAGACAAGGTAGAATCAGGAAGGAAACTTCCCTATAATTCTATGTCTGAGTTGCAGTATTTCTCCTTTTAGTCAAGGCCCAAAGGCTCAGCTGAGTGCATAATGTACTGGAGTGGTTTTCAACCTTCTTTCATTTGTGGACCCCTAAAAAAATTCAAATTAAGGTGCAGACCTCTTTAGAAATTTAAACATGCTCTGTGGACCTCTGGGGTCCATGGATCATAGGCTGAAAACTGCTGATATACAGTAAATTATGTGAGTGAACTACTGCCTTCAAGGAGTGTTCAACAAGTGACAGAGAGATTAAAGGGAAACTGTTTTAGCACCATTGAGCTAATTCAGCTGAGTTTTTAACTGGACTGGACAAGAAATAGTTGACAGAATGGCTAATAGTGCTGCAAATCTGACTTGCCTGTTCTATTTTAGTAGGAAAGGAAAAATCAGGTTTAGGAAGAAGTAAGGGTATGTCTACACTACTCTCCTAGTTCGAACTAGGAGGATAATGTAGGCATATCGCACTTGCAAATGAAGCCCGGGATTTGAATTTCACGGGCTTCATCTGCATAAGCAGGGAGCCGCCATTTTTAAAACCCCGCTGGTTCGAACCCCGTGCAGCGCGGCTACACGGGGCACGAACGAGGTAGTTCGAACTAGGCTTCCTAGTTACTGAACTAGGCTTCCTAGTTACTGAAATGAGGAGTAATGGTAGTTCAAACTAGGAAGCCTAGTTCGAACTACCTAGTTCGTGCCCCGTGTAGCGGCGCTGCACGGGGTTCGAACCAGCGGGGTTTTAAAAATGGCGGCTCCCCGCTTATGCAGATGAAGCCCGTGAAATTCAAATCCCAGGTTTCATTTGCAAGTGCGGTATGCCTACATTACCCTCCTAGTTCGAACTAGGAGGGTAGTGTAGACATACCCTAATAGACAGGAGTTGGGACCAATATTAAGCTGTGTCTACACTGCACCCCTTTTCCAGAAAAGGGATGCAGATTAGACACTTCGGAATTTCAAATCCGCGGGGGATTTAAATATCCCCCATGGCATTTGCATTTACATGGCTGCCGCTTTTTTCTGGCTCGGGGTTTTTGCCGGAGAAAAGCACCAGTCTAGATGCGATTTTCCGGAAAATAAGCCCTTTTACGGAGGATCCTTTATTCCTACTTGTAATCCCTTTTCCGGAGGATCCCTTGAAATTAGGAATAAGGCATCCTCCGGAAAAGGGATTACAAGTAGGAATAAGGGATCCCCCGGAAAAGGGCTTATTTTCCAGAAAATCATGTCTAGACTGGCGCTTTTCTCCGGCAAAAACCCCGAGCCGGAAAAAAGCGGCAGCCATGTAAATGCAAATGCCGCGGGGGGATTTGCAATTCTGAAGTGTCTAATCTGCATCCCTTTTCCGGAAAAGGGGTGCAGTGTAGACACAGCCTTAGTGAATAATGGCAGGATGTGTTGTACTTAGCTAGGAATGGGCAAAAGTGTTTTACTAAATCAGAACTTCCGTACATTCTTAGCCATTGCTTGACCCAGCACAGTTTTATGCCATTTATCAGCTTCTATGCTTAAATCATTTAACATATCACTGGAATGATCCTCAGTGGGTGTAAATTCTCATGGCTCCACTGACTTCAAAGAAGCTGTGGGTATGTCTACACTACCCCCCTAGATCGAACTAGGGGGAGTAATGTAGTCATATGGAGTTGCAAATGAAGCCCGGGATTTGAATTTCCCGGGCTTCATTTGCATGAAGCCGGCCGGCGCCATTTTTAAATGCCAGCTAGTTCAGACTGCGTGCCGCGCGGCTACACGCGGCACGAACTAGCTAGTTCGGATTAGGCTTCCTATCCGAACTAGCTATACGCCTCGTGGAATGAGGTGTACAGCTAGTTCGGATAGGAAGCCTAATCCGAACTAGCTAGTTCGTGCCGCGTGTAGCCGCGCGGCACGCAGTCCACACTAGCCGGCATTTAAAAATGGCGCCGGCCGGCTTCATGCAAATGAAGCCCAGGAAATTCAAATCCCGGGCTTCATTTGCAACTCCATATGACTACATTACCCCCCCTAGTTCGAGCTAGGGGGGTAGTGTAGACATACTCTGTGAGAGTTATTCCAACTGGAGATTTGCATTACCCTGAGAGAGCATTCTGATAGGACCAGATTCCATGATGCCTACCTTATTGCTTTGGGTTGAAATCAATGGGGCTAATTCATTGAGTAAAGTATCATAGAATCCCTAGGCAATTTATTCCTGTGTTTAACCACTGACAGTTTGGAAGTCTCAAGGGTATTGCTCAGTGTTAACATTGTTTGGGTGCCCTACATGTGCATTTTCATACTTTTACATATTGAATTTCAGCTCTGAATTTCCTAGGTTTGTATTTCCTAGGTTTGCTTTTAAAGATCCACAGATCCTAGAATCATAGAATCACATCATAGAATACTAGGACTGGAAGGGACCTCAAGAGGTCATTGAGTCCAGTACCCTACCCTCATGGCAGGACCCAGTACTGTCTAAACCATCCCTGATAGAAATTTATCTAACCTACTCTTAAATATCTCCAGAGATGGAGATTCCACAACCTCCCTGAGCAATTTATTCCAGTGTTTAATCACCCTGACAGTTAGGAACTTTTCCCTAATGTCCAACCTAAACCTCCCTTGCTGCAGTTTAAGCCCATTGCTTAAATCTATCCTCAGAGGCCAGGAAAAACAAGTTTTCTCCCTCCTTCTTGTGACACCCTTTTAGATACCTGAAAACTGCTCTCATGTCCCCTTTCAATCTTCTTTTTTCCAAACTAAAGAAACCCAATAGTTTCAGTCTTCCTTCACAGGTCATGTTCTCTAGACCTTTAATAATTCTTGTTGCTCTTCTCTGGACTTTCTCCAATTTCTCCACATCTTTCTTGAAATGTGGTGCCCAGAACTTGACACAATATTCCAACTGAGGCCTAATCAGCGCAGGGGAGAGAGGAAAAATGACTTCTCGTGTCTTACTCACAACACATCTATTAATGCATCCTAGAATCATGTTTGCTGTTTTTCAACAGCGTCACACTATTGACTCATATTTAGCATGTGGTCCACTATAACCCCTAGATGCCTTTCTGCCGAATTCCTTCCTAGACAGTTGCTTCCCATTCTGTATGTGCGAAACTGATTGTTCCTTCCTAAATGGAGCACTTTGCATTTCTCCTTATTAAACTTCATCCTGTTAACCTCAGACCATTTCTCCAATTTGCCCAGATCATATTGAATTATGACCCTATCCTCCAGATTAGTCGCAACCCCTCCCAGCTTGGTATCATCTGCAAACTTAATAAGCTTACTATCTATGCCGATATTTAAATTGTTGATGAAGATATTGACCAGAACCAGTCCCTGCGGAATCCCACTTTTTATACCTTTCCAGCGGGATTGTGAACTGTTAATAACTACTCTCTGAGAACAATTATCCAGCCAGTTATGCACCCGCCTTATAGTAGCCCCATCTAAGTTGTAGTTGCCTAGTTTATTGATAAGAATATCATGCTAGACCGTATCAAATGCCTTACTAAAGTCTAGGTATACCACATCCACCCCTTCTCCCTTATCCACAAGACTCGTTATCCTATCAAAGAAAGCTATCAGATTGGTCTGACATGAGTTGTTCTTTACAAATCCATGCTGGCTGTTCCCTATCACCTTATTATCTACCAAGAGTTTGCAGATGATATCCTTAATTACTTGCTTCATTATCTTTCCTGGCACAGAAGTTAAACTGACTAGTCTGTAGTTTCCTGGGTTGTTCTTATTTCCCTTTTTATAAATGGGTACTATATTTGCCCTTTTCCAGTCTTCTGGAATCTCTCCTGTCTTCCATGATTTTCAAAAGATGCCTTGAGTATTCTAGGATGCATTTCATCAGGCCCTGGTGACCTGCAGACATCTAACTTTTCTAAATGATTTTTAACTTGTTCTTTTTTTATGTTATCTTCTAAACCTACCCCCTTCCCATTAGCATTCACTATGTTAGGCATTCCGTCATCAGACTTCTCGGTGAAGACCGAAACAAAGAAGTCATTAAGCATCTCTGCCATTTCCAAGTTTCCTGTTACTGTTTCTCCCTCCTCACTGAGCAATAGGCCTACACTGTCCTTGGTCTTCCTCTTGCTTTTAATATATTTATAAAATGTTTCCTTGCTTCCCTTTATGCCTGTAGCTAGTGTGAGCTCATTTTGTGCCTTTGCCTTCTAATCTTGCCCCAGCATTCCTGTATTGTTTGCCTATATTCATTCTTTGTAATTTGTCCTAGTTTCCATTTTTTACATGACTCCTTTTTTATTTTTAGATCATGCAAGATCTCCTTATTAAGCCAAGGCGGTCTTTTGCCATATTTTCTATCTTTCCTATGCAGCGGAATAGCTTGCTTTTGGGCCCTTAATACTGTCCTTTTGAAAAACTGCCAACTCTCTTAAGTTGTTTTTCCCCTCAGTCTTGCCTCCCATGGGACCTTACCTATCAGCTCTCTGAGCTTACCAAAATCTGCTTTCCTGAAATCCATTGTCTCTAATTTGTTGTTCTCCCTTCTACCATTCCTTAGGATCATGAACTCTATGATTTCATGATGACTTTCACCCAAGCTGCCTTCCACTTTCAAATTCTCAACCAGTTCCTCCCTATTTGTCAAAATCAAATCTAGAACAGTTCTCCCTTCCCCCCCAGCAGCTTTTTCAACCTTCTGAAATCGAAAGTTGTCTTCAATGCAGTCTAAGAACTTATTGGATAGTCTGTGCTTCACCGTGTTAGTTTCCCAACATGTATCTGGATAATTGAAGTCCCCCATCACCACCAAATCCTGCACTTTGGATGATTTTGTTAGTTGTTTAAAAAAAGCCTCATCCATCTCTTCCGCCTGGGTAGGTGGCCTGTAGTAGACCCCTAGCATGATGTCACCCTTGGTTTTTTTTACCCCTTTTAGGCTAACCCAGAGACTCTCAACATACCCGTCTCTTACTTCCATCTCCACCTCAGTCCAAGTGTGTACATTTTTAATATATAAAGCATTATCTGCTCCCTTTTTTCCCCGCCGGTCCTTCCTGAGTAAGCTGTACCCTTCTATACCAATATTTCCAATCACATGTATTATCCCACCAACTCTCTGTGATGCCAACAATGTCATAGTTGTATTTATTTATTAGCACTTCCAGTTCTTCCTGCTTATTACCCATACTTCTTGCATTTGTATATAGGCATCTCAGATACAGATTTGATCTTGCCTCCCAGTTCTCCCTTGTTCCTCCTTTCTCTCTGCGATTATAGCCCACACTCCCTCCCATTTCCAACCCATCTCCCAAGTCTCCATGTTCTTCACTTACCCATGGGCTTTGGTGACCTGTCCCCATCGAGCCTAGTTTAAAACCCTCTTCATTAGGCTAGCCTGTCTGTATCCAAATACGGTCTTCCCCTTCCTTGAAAGGTGAACGCCATCCCTGCTTAGCAGTCCTTCCTGGAATAGCATCCTGTGGTCGAGGAAGCCAAAGGCCTCCTGGCGACACCATGTTCGCAGCCAAGCATTCACCTCCAGGATGCACCTGTCTCTGCCTAGGACCCTACCTTTGACAGGAAGGATCAAAGAGAATACCACCTGTGCTCCAAACTCCTTCACCTGTACTCCCAGAGCCCTGTAGTCACTCTTGATCTGCTCAGTGTCACACCTCGCAGTATCATTAGTGCCCACATGGATGAGTAGCATGGGGTAGTAGTCAGAGGGATGGATAATCCTCAACAATGCCTTCATAACATCTTGTATACAGGCCCCCGGCCGGCAGAATACCTCCCGAGATGACATGTCAGGGTGACAGATGGGCACAGGTATCTACCCTGTAACACTTGTGATAAAACAGGAACCATAAAATTATGGGCAATGTTCTTGGGAAAGCCTGTTTTTGTTAGAGTCCCATGGTGATTTTTCTTTTTCTGTGGCCATTCTCGCCTCTACCCACTGGAAAGAAAGAATGGAAGCTGTACTCTGGAGAGTGTGAATAAATACAACTAAAACATAGAAAAAGAAACATTTTAAAAAGTGAAATGGAGAACGTGCAGCTCCCCCACTGAATACCTCTCAGAGCAGTCTTAAGAGTATGTGCAACCGATCCTTCCCTCAAAAAGGCCTGAGTACCTGCGATATGGGCAGAGAAATTAGGGGATATCACTCATCTCCCCCAGTGGGGCCACAGAGGCTATTTCAGCTTTTGTGTCTCCCCACGCAGCTCATGTTTCAGTTTTTGGATCTGCACATATAAAAAGCCAGAAGCCTTTTCCCAAACTGTTCCTCATCTCCTCCATAGATCAGAGAAGACATGACTCCCTTTCTTTGGTATTCAACGTACAGAGAGTCCCTGCGTAGCTTTTCCTTTTGCCTCGCCCACCTACAGCTCAATTGCATTAATAGTGAAAATGCCCTGAAATATTTAGATAGGTGACATTTCACCTGAAAATCACATGGTTTTAATCCTTGTTTCCTCTTCTGCATACAGAGGTAACACTTTGAATTTTTCATCAGTACGCTGTAAGGCCTCACTAGGCTCTCTTTGTTAGGAGTCTCAATGCAGGGACTTTACTACTATTGTCTCAAGGGCATTATGTATTATGGTAGCTTCTTTAGACAGAAACTAAGACTATGGCCCTAGTGCATTAGACGTAGTTCACATACATATTCAAAGTTTCTGCTTGTATGAACTAACAGTCTAAGTAAAGGAGATGCACAGAAATATTGTCCTCTTTGAAAGGGGGGCAGGGGAATGACACAGAGATGAAGTCACGTTCTCAAAACAAGTTTGTAGCCTACCAGGATTTGAAACCAGATCTCCTGAACCCTATCTCATTGCCTACACTGGGTGTTTCTCAGAGGCTACGTCTAGACTCGCATGATTTTCCGGAAATGCTTTTAACGGAAAAGGTTTCCGTTAAAAGCATTCTCGGAAAATCGTGTCTAGATTGGCATGGACGCTTTTCCGCAAAAAAAGCCCCGATCGCCCTTTTCGCGATCGGGGCTTTTTTGCGGAAAACAAATCCGAGCTGTCTACACTAGCCCTTTTGCACAAAAGGACTTTTGCCCGAACGGGAGCAGCATAGTATTTCCGCAAGAAGCACTGATTTCTTATAGTAGGAAGTCAGTGCTTTTGCAGAAATTCAAGCAACCAGCGTAGACAGCTGGCAAGTTTTTCCAGAAAAGCGGCTGATTTTACAGAAAAACTGGCCAGTCTAGACACAACCAGAGTGTTTTGTGAGCTTGCATCACTTTTTTTACCTAAAGGGTCCATAGCCATGGAGCCTTGCAGTTCCCATTGGCTCCAGTTTGCCATTTCCAGCCAAGGGGAGCCATGGGAAGTGGGGTGGCCCAGGTCACCTCTTTCCATGGCTCCCCTTGACTGGAGATAGTGAACTGCAGCCAGTGAGAGCCACCTTTAGGTAAACAAAGCAGCACGGGCCCGCTAACAGTTCTCTCACAGCAGGCCCATGGAACACGTTGAGAAACATTGGCCTACATCACAAGATCATTCTGTTATAAATATTACTAATGATTTAGATGTAGTGGTACTAATCTGAAATCATGCTACAAGGCAGTGTAATATCTGTTATGACGTGGATCCTCTCGAAGATGAAGTATCCAACAGAAGCAGTAGTGGTGAATGATCTATTCATAACTGTACTATTCATAGGAATTTCCATGCTAGATCAGAGCCCCAATCCTTCTTGTCCAATATACAGCCTTTGACAGTAAGCAGTAGATGTTTCAGAGGAAGATACAAGAAATTCCTTTCTAGCTCCCAGTAGTGACAGGTTGCTTTATGCTCTGAAACTTGAGGATTTATATCATATTATCCATATGAAACTCTATTCCTATCAATGTAATCTCACAGTTATCTAAACACGAGTATTAATATGACCTAATGAAAAGGTCAAATACATTCAAATAGATTATCCTTTAAAACTTACCATGGTAAACTGGAAACTTCTATAGATATTTTTGACATGCCTTCCAGACTAATAACTTTTTGCATTTATTGAAGCTTTTGAGAATTTTGTCAAGCCTTATGAAAGTTAGCTGAACCTTCCCATCCCTTATGAATAGCTTGTCATCTGCTTCGTTGACTTGCACATTCCATTTTTGTAAACTATGATCGATCACAGCTATTCCCTGGAACAGTTTTTAAAGCACTTCTAAATTTTAATCTTGTTGTTTGCTTATCTGTTGGCAAGAAGGAGACATTTGTGTCCCTTACTGCATCTTGGTCTTAGAAGGCAGTGACGGAAATGTTACCTTCTGACTCCCAAATTGGCTTCATCAAAAAGGATCAGTAAGGAGACAACTTCCATGAAGGATATCATCCATGCAGAGGCATTAAAAACATCATAGCTAAACAACTATATGGGTCACATGGGCCCAGTTTGCACTGGCTTCTCTTGGGTTGAGTGGTTCCTTGTGCTATAACCAGCCCTGCTGATTGTGCTCTGAAGCTGTTCAAGGGACAGATATAGTACAAAATTAATAAGGTTGTGGCAGCTTGGGCTCATTCAGTTTTTGTTCCTTCATTGATTTTTATTTAGAAATCTAAATTGGAACCTATATCGGATGAGATGCAGACGGCTACATTTGGGGGGGAAAGAAGAAGAGGAGACATGAGAAGAGAAACAGCTCCGTTTTAACTGGAGCATTCGCAGCTAGTATTCCCTCACTTGTTTCCATACTGCACTTTGTTCCGTTCATTTTCAGACAAATACAAGTTAAGAAAAGACTTGGTCACTCATGCTTAATGAAAAATAAAGTTGTGTGCTTGGAGCTATTACTATCCAAGCTGTAGTTTTTCCCAGCAGATATGGAATGAGGTGGGGATAGAAAAGACCCCTACAGAAATCCACGCATAGGTGCTCTTTGCACTGATGAGTAATTCCATCTTCTGGGACCTTGCTGAAAGGGAAATTAAAATTGTCTGTAACATGCTGCTCACATATTCACATTTCCAATTTTTAATTGGAAGATACAGGCACAGGAGGACTGGCAAGGAACAGGAATATCCAGATTAAGAACAACATCATAAACTTCCCATCTATTAACCCAGTGTTTCTCAATCAGTGGTACAAATACCCTAAGGGGTACTTGAGAGAAGTCTGGTGGGTACATCAACACAACTGAAATTTGGAGAAAACTGATTTTTTGTTTTAAGTTTTACAGCACTTTTTTTTGTACTTTTTACACCCAAAAATTCATCTCCTGCCCTACTATGATTCAGCTATTTAACCAAATGTGTTGCAATGGTAGAAAAAAATGTCGTGTGTCTGAAAATTGGAGGTACAGGGGGTACTTTTTTTTTAAAGGGGTTACTTATAATTTTTATTTTGGAAAAAGGGGTACTTTATTAAAAAAAAGATTTAGAAACACTATATTAACCTACATTTTAAAATATACCTGTATGACTGTATGGGCTTGGTTCTCTTCTGTGGCTGAGGAGTATTTGAGAAGGATGGTAGCATGTCAAGGAGCCAGTTCCTGATTCTCAGGGTCCTAGATGTAAAGCCACTGAGAGCTGCTTCCAGGCATCACTAACTTGTGCCACTGATCACCGTTTCCTTAACGGACTCTAGGCTCTACTGCTCCACTCCCAGCCTCTAACAAGGTCCCTAAGACAGCAGAGGAGGGGATAGAGGCTCAAATCCTGTCTATTCTGTGTATGTACCAGCTTGCGGTACCCCTGTGTTGTGCATTTTCAGCTTAATTACAGCCTCTTAAACCAAGATTTAATGGCAAGGAGCTATAGCCTATTTTAAGAATCTGACCTAACACCTCCAGGCTTAACACAGTTTTAAAAAATGTTTATGTTCGTGATGCATGTTTAAAATTTTCATAATTCCGATTTCCCCAAACCTACCAAAGGCCACATGAATGCCATACTTCAGGTTTCAAAAGTACTTGGTGAAGTCTTTTTCTTCTTTTTTAAAATGAGGATGATGTGTTTGTTTCCTTCCTCACCTAATTTAAAAGGCTATGAAAGGACTTTGGTCAGACCTTCCAGAAAATATCATGTTTGGTCAGAGAGCAAGTATGAAAAGTGCATTCTGAATAGGTAAATGATTTTAATAACTTACCAGTGTGTGAAAACAGGGACATATAATTGAAACCATTATGCAGCCTTAACATTTGCTGCTACATACACTCTGTAATAAACTACACACATTATAAATAAATATACCATACTTAATGCTACTGAAGTAATTAATTATAGTTATAATACACACACAGAGCCATTTTATATCAATGTTAATCTTGTGAAAACCTGTCATTTGGGAACAACATTTTTCTTTACGTTGAAATACCTTCATTTCTGAGACTCCAATGAATCTTTATGTCTTAATTTTGTGTTCCGGAATAAATTGTAGAACACGTCATTTTTGCATTCATGGTCAAAATGTGCCTGTCACTGATGAGCGAGGGAATGCATTAATCTTAATTTTTAATGATGGAAGTAGGACAAGGCAACCTTTATTTCAATTGTAATTGTGCTTCATGGAACGCTGCAGCTGCCTGATATCTTACCACTCTGCTCCATTGGAAGCCGAACAGTTTCCACAACAACATACAATGGAGTTTACTTTTCAAAAAAGTCATAGGCAGTTCAAGTATATAATCTGCCTCAGTACAATAGTTGTGCTGTTTATTTTAACCCCTGGGGAGGTCTTTCCAATTGCCATCTTCAGGTGCCTTTCTTTGAACCCTGGGAGAAGGAAAATAAATATGACTTTGTGTTCCAAAAGCTCTTAGGTTACATTCTGTGTGCCTTTGGTAACAATAATTTCCTATAAAGATGCTTTTACTGACAGCTTTTTGTTCCAAAGGTCTGTTTTATCTCACTCTTAATAATGGTACCCAACAGGGCCATTATACTGAAGGGTTTTAGGATCTTTTAGTATTATTATTAAGAGATGCCTTTTGAGGGTTTTTTTAAATAATACTGCCATTTTTATTCACATCAGGACAAATGTTAGCAAACAGGTTCCCATGCTAGGAGTGAATTGACTGTACATAATTAAATTGATTACACTGCTTCTTAGTCAGGCTGCAACAACAACAACAACAACAAAAAGGAGTCTCTGTGTTCCATTCCCACCATGGGAAGGGAGCCATCTAGCAAATGATGAATGGCTGACAGTTATTTAAATGTCAGGTTGGCAACCCCTGCTGCCTTTGATTTAAATCCCACCTAGCCTAGTATCCTGTCTTCTGACAGTGGCCAATGCCAGGTGCTTAAGAGGGGAATGAATAGAATAGGGCAATGATCTAGTGACCCATCCTCTTTTTTCCAGTTCCAGCATCTGGCAGTTAGAGGCTTATAGATATCCAGAGCATGGGGCTGCATCTCTGACCATCTTCACTAATACCCATTGATGGACCTATCTCCTGAAGTTATTTAATACTTTTTAGACCATTTATACCTTTTGCCTTCACAACATCCTTTGGTAACAACTTCTACAGGTATATAGTGTGAAGAAATTCTTCTGTTGTTTGTTTTAAACTTGTGGCCTATGTATTTCATTGGGTGAGTCCTGCTTCTTGTCTTATTCATATTCTCCAAGCTACCAGTGATAAATTGTTTCTTTTCCAAGATGAACAATCCCAATCTTTTTATCTGTCCCCGTAAGGAAGCTGCCACATACCCCTAATCATTCTTGTTGTCCTTCATCCTTTGTTGTGAAGGAGATCAACTTAGTACCATGTGACTTATTCTTCGGGGAAAACATATCCCCCCCATAAAAGTTCAATCTGCTCTGATTAGCCATCAAAAGGTACGTCTACACAGCAGTGTTATTTTGGAATAATTGACATTATTTCAAAACATAGTACATATCTACACCGCAAGCCATTATTTCAAAATAATATCTAACTGGAGGACTTCTTACTCTGACTCCTGTAACACTCATTTTATGAAGAGTACGGGAAGTTGAAGGAAGAGTGTTGTTCCTTTGACTTCCTGCTATGTAGACAGTGCCAAAAGCCAAATTAAACTATTTCAACTTCAGCTATGCAATTGACATAGCTGAAATTGTGTATCTTAATTCAGCTTTTGCACTGTTGCATAGATGTACCCAAAGGGCCTAATTATTTTTATACTAGTGCACACTTACTCCCACTTTTTGTCTCCTTTACAGTATAAAGCATCCATACTGTACAGATCAGTATAAAGATATTTTAGTACAAATGAGACTTAGACCTCAAAGATTCCATCGTAATTGATAAGAGCTGGGGTTGCTGATTGTGTTTGGTCAAAAGTCTCCTCTCCCTGAACCATTCTGTGGCCTGTTTCCCTCCTACATAGGTACTGTAGATATTTTGTGAAGTACTTTCAGGGTGATTTTCAGACATAGGTGTGTATCACCAGCACCGCTGAGCTGATTGTCAAGAACTGAGACCAAAAATGGCACCACTGGATCTTAATACGCTACTCTCTACTGTTTGAGCTAATAGGCCCACTTATGTCAGGTCAGGCTCTACCAGACTCATTACACTTGTATTGCTTTGGCATCCATGCCCAGACATTTATGTGCATTATTACTCTAAAGTCTCTAAAGTTCTTCATTGTAAAGACCTTCCACTGAGTTATTTCAGGAATGCACCACACCCGGACAGAGGTTGAACTACCTCCTCCTCTAGAGATCAAACAGTAAGTATAGCCCATGTTTTCCAAATCCCAGAAACACAGCAAGTAACCAGAAGCTCCTGGAAAATTTCCTATTCGGCAGCCATTTCCACTCCTATAAAACACCCAGTGGGAATAGGAGTAGGATGTGTGTCTCTGAACCTCTTCAAATGACAACCTGTTGGGGGCTCACATCACATGAACACTGATGCAAGAATTAAAACATGCAGGATAGAGCTATGCAGGTTATTCCATATAGAATACAAGCTAGAGCTCTTGCGGTTCCAACAGGGGCCCTATTACATAGCGATATAGTGCAAGGAAGTGAGACAGTGATTAGGTGAAACACAGCCATTTGGCTTATTATGTATCCTTTGTTCAACTCTTTAAATGTCCCTGATACTTTGGTGTAGAACAAGGATAAAGTGACAACGAAATATTGTGGTGATCCAGTCAAATAGAATCAAAATAAACTAGAAAAATCCCAGTCAAATATTTAAGACCCTTTTTAATAATTATTAATAAGTAGATAAACCATTTTTATAATTTAGGGTGGAATGCAGAATTTTTGGTTCACAGAGCATTTTGATCACAGAGCATTAATTATTATGTGAATAGTGTGAGGAAAGGGAGTGTTGATAAAAGTCTGGTCATAGCTTGGGTATGAAAGAACTTCCTGAGACTTAGGCTATGTCTAGACTGTAGAGCTTTTCTGGGATACCAGAGGTATCCATGGTACCAGAGGTATCCCAGAAAAACTCCGCCACATCCAAGGAACCTGTCCACTTTTTCAAAACAGGTTCCGAAAAAGAGGACGTGTTCTTTCAGCATGCCTGTATTCCTCTTAGTGAGAGGAATAAGGGATGTTCTGAAAGAAGAGTTTTTTCCAAAATTTGGCCCCATCTAGATGGGCTATATTTTAGAAAAGCCTCTTTTGGAAAAAAATCAGAAAAAGATAAGCAAATTGCGGTTCACAATTTGTGTATCTTTTTCCAACTTTTCCCATCAGTGACATAGCCCCAGTCTTTGCTTTTATTTGCATCAAGTAGTCTCTGTAGATACTTGGCCATTTCATTGGCTGCTTGCCTTCAGCTGATCATTGGGGTGTGGGACTTTATGCCTATACTGAAATAAACCTGTTCTTTGGCTCTGAATTTAGCTATGATTTTGCCTGCTACTGCAAGCAGTAGTTGTCTGCTTTGCTAGGTCTGCAGTCCTGAAAACATCCTTACTTATGGAAGTGTAACTGCTTGTCTTTGGATAATTGAGTACAGAATAATTAACTGTATTTAAAGAGCACCTCTTCGTTCTCTGCAAAGGGTTCCTCCTCCTTCTGAATATACCTGTACCATGCACAGGTACCATTATCAGGATCTAAAAGTTATCATATTTGTCCTGAATTAGAGTTGGCATTGTGCCGCCTTCTGACTCAGAATGGAAAGCTCCTTTTATGTTTGAGTCCACATCAACACTCATCTGCAGGACAGATGTGTATAAATGCTATGCCACAGATCTCTAGGTTATGTGAATTTCCCCATGAAGACTAGAGTTGCTTTCCATTTATCTTGAATGTGCATAATATGAAGCTGAATCCCTTTAAAAACATGGTTCTTGATGTCAAATAATGAAACTTTGACTCTTTATGAGTTACCACAGCTCAATGGGAAATGGTTATCTGATCCTCTGGTAATTTTCAAGATTTCAAAAGAAATTCCTTCCCAATATCCAGCGAAAAACTTGAAAGCTTTTCTCAAACTGAAAATCCAAAAAACCCCTAGTTGTTTCATTTCTATTGTTTTGAAATGTTTTGGTTTGGTTTTGTGTTACTTTTTAACTTTAATGTAAATTTCAAACTAAAGTTTTGAGCATTTCAAAAATTTTGAAACTTAATTAATATGTATTGGAAACAGGAAATTCCTCAAACATGACACTTTCCCAAAACAGTTTTGGTTAAAATTAATCCACATTTCAAAAGGAAAAAGGTTTTGTCAAAAAAACCCTGACCACCATATTGGTTACAAATTATGGGTGCAATCTTGTTTCCACTGAAGTGAATGAAGAACAGTATTGACGGCAGTAAGAATAGCTGGTGATTTACGGGACATTAAAGTGTTTCTACCTGGCCCATGTTGGATAAACCTTACTCAGTGAAACATGGGCTCTGCTGGACTGAGGTACCATAATGGCACTTGGGGTTTTATTTTTTTAAGACACTCATTTTAATTTAGTCAGATCTAGTAGATCATAGTTTGATACCTCTTAAACTAGGATGTTAAACTGAACTCTCTGTAACTGATTGCAATTTGTATGTACTGAAATTTCTTAAGGAAGAAAGTTATAGCCTCCAAACCTCAGATACATAATTTTCCAGTACCTGTTCCCTCTGTTATGTTAAAACAATATTCAGAATTGTTTTGTTTTTAAATTAGTAAATTGACTTCTGCTTTGGCTAAAGCTCTGAGATTATTTTGTACACCAAGTAGAAATTGAAGCATTGCCGAATCATGTCAGTGAAGTTGTTTTTTTATTTGTTGTTGCTTGTCCATAAAGTTTCAGGCATTCTCTAGTGTCCTGTTAGCCACATTCACAAATGGAAGCAGCCCCAGAAGTACACTTCTAACAATAAATTGTCTTGAACAACCAAGCTTGTATATTGCTCTGTATTCAATTAAGTTGTTCTTTTGCTACCTTAATTGTAAGTGACAGTGACAATTTTATTTTCCCAGTTGAGCAGTGTTAGCAACTAGATACAGTTTGTATATCCCTTATGTATCCAGCTATGTCAAATTGAATGTCTTCCATGAATGAACTGGTATATATAATCAATATTTTTTTAAAACCACCCAATAGCTTACAATTATTTCCTCTAACTTAATGCTTTTAACCTTTTGCTATTTCTTCTTCTATTTATTATATCACATTGTTTATTAAATTAAGTAAAGATAATTACCTATAATTTTATTCTAGTTTGTGTGCATTTGCATTGTTTCTTATGTCATTCAGAAAGTACTGAAAGCACAGGATAAAACCTCTAGTACAAAGCTATATGCAGTACCACTACTAAAATACTTAGCTTTGATATTTTCCAATTTGCAACATAACAGGAAAAGCTATATCTTGACAGCTTTATATATCAAGGGCCTGATTCTGCCATGTTTACTCATTGCATAGTACTTTACTCGCTGAATAGTCAATATGAATTAAAGTGGCAGAATTTCAATCCCAAAACTTATTCTACAGATTCTAATTGTTCACTTCACCTGAAATAGAACAGAAAGTAGATATGGAAAATATCAATTCAGATCACAACTTTGACAATATAAGATTTTTCCCTATACTATGTAGACAAGATTTTGTCCAGTTTCAGATCACCTAAGTATTGGGGAGGCCTTCGCTCTTTCCCTATAAAAGAGACTGTCCAATGAACTAGTAGATCTCACTGTTAGAATATATTTTCTAGATGCCCAGTTTAAATTTTTTCTCTACTCCATTCATACCATTACTTCTAACAGAGTAATCTTTGTGGGCCACCCAAGATAATGTTTTACCTTCATTTAGCTCTCTTGTGGCTTTACAAGGCACAGTGTAATGTGTTTTGGGAATCAGGAAATGCTCAAGTGCAAAGTGTATTAGAGCCAGTTTCTAGAAGCATTCTGTCTTCAGAACACACAGGCTGGCAGAATGGCCCTCAGACATCTGTTTAGGAGTTGTACAGGTTAAACTTCTCTTGTTTGGCACTCTCTGGTCTGGAAACATCCATTGTCCAGTATGAGTTTAATTAACTGAGTGTCCACTTATCATGAGTGTGGCCAAGTTTCCCATAGTCCCATAAAGTTTGTTTTCAGCCACCAGAGTCCTGGTTCTCGATGTTCTGTGCAGTTATTTAGCTCTAACTTACTCCTAAATGTCTTCTAAGGGCTCAGTATGCAGTGGAAGTGTTGGTAGTGCTGCTAGACAATATTGACCTCCCGTGGTGTGGGGAATTCTCTGAATTGGAACTAGTTAGGTCCCAATGGTGCTGGACTAGAGAGGTTCAACCTGTAGAAGATGTACCTCCTCCCTTTCCAGGCAAAGAAGGGAAGATAGGACCCTGGCTTTTGCCTTCTCCTTGTCATCACCCACCACTGACCATTGTAGCACTCTCCTCACACTCTGGATCTGACTTGATGGGAAGTATGTGTGGTTCCAGTCATTACCTCAAAGACAGGGATTTGGGTGCTGCACTTCACAGGTGTTTAAAAGTGGAGAGACCTTATGTGTGCCTTTTACCTGCATTGTTCAGGACAGGGGCATAGCCAGGAGTGGGTCTTTGTAGACCGGGGCCCACCCACTTAGCAGAATAGGCCCACCCTCCCCCATCCCTACCTCTGCTCCCACTGCAGGGGGAGCTTGCCCCTCTGTACCCATGCTCCAGCTGGGCCAGAGGAGTGGGATTGGGGACTTACCTTGCTCCACTTACCCTACACTCATGACAGGGAGTGGAGTAGGGGGCTTGCTAGCTTCCATGCCCCAAACCCACTTCCCACTGGAAGCGCTGGATGGGTGGTGCAGGGCAAGCCCTGGTGGCCCAACCCTGCCCTTGTGCTGAAGCCCCAGGCAAGTGGAGCAGGGCAAACCTCATGCCTTGATCTCCTCCACCCCTTCCCAGCAACAGTGCCCAGTAGGTCAAGCAAGATGGGGGCAAAGTGAGAGAGGAATGCAGGACACACATTTTTATGGGGGATCCCATTTTTACAGGGCCCCTAGCCAGAGCATCTAGTCCTACCCCTCTTCCAAGGCCGGCTGGGCAGGAGAGGCAACACCACTGCTCCTATTCCCACAGCCATTGACCACCCACCCAAAGTCAGTGTCCGTGCACCTGTCCCATTCTGGCTACGCCCCTGGTGCAGGGAGACATGATCTGGCTGTTGATGCAGATTCTCTTCAAATTCTATTGAATAGGCAATCCTACAAAAAGACAGGTGGATGTAGATAGAGCTCTTGGATAAATGTGGGGAAGGATGAATATTCACCTACTCTAGGGTATGTCTACAATACCACCTAGTTCGAACTAGGGTGGTTAATGTAGGCAACCAAAGTTGCAAATGAAGCCCGGGATTTAAATATCCTGGGCTTCATTTGCATCTTGCCGGGCGCTGCCATTTTTAAAGCGTGTAGCCGTGGGTACGGAGTCCGAACTACCAGGGCTTTAAAAATGGCGGCGCCCAGCAAGATGCAAATTAAGCCCGGGATATTTAAATCCCGGGCTTCATTTGCAACTTCGGTTGCCTACATTAACCACCCTACTTCGAACTAGGGTGGTAGTGTAGACATACCCCTAGTTAGCTAGCAATACACAGCAAACATACCAACGCTCAAAAACCCCCATGTGAGCTGTGATAAAACAAAATATCTCTCTTTTAAGGCAAATCATATCTCAGTGCCGTGATTATTGATCACGGAGCTTTTAAATGTGTGAGGATTATGTGTCCATCACGCATTCTGGAGGGGTTTGGAATGGGTCCCATATGAAAAGAGATTAATAAGACTTGGACCTTTCAGCTTAGAAAAGAGGAGACTAAGGGGGAATATGAGAGAAGTTTATAAAATCATGATTGGTATGGAAAAATTAATAGGGAATTGTTATTTACTTATTCCCACAATATAAGAACATGGAGAGCACCAAATGATATTAATAGGCAGCAGGTTTTAAACAAACAAAAGGAAGTTTTCTTCACTCAGGCTACATCTAGACTGCAGGCTATTTTCAAAAGAACGTTTTTCCGGAAGAGATCTTCCAAAAAAGCTTCTTGCAAAAGAAAGCGTCCAACACACAAAAGTGCATCGAAAAAGCGATCTGCTTTTCCAAAAGATAGAGTCCATTCAGTATAGATGCTATCTCGCATTTAAGCTGTGATTTCTATGGACGGAGTGGCCACCAGAGCACCTGTGCTTTTTCCTCTTTCCTCTTCTTTCAAAAGAACTCCTTCTTCCCCGTCCACACATGCCTTTTCCCGAAAGAGCTCTTTTGGGAAAAGGCTTCTTCCTCATAGAAGGAGGATTATCAGAAAAACCCCTGTTCTTTTGATTTACTTTCAGAAGAACACGATTGCAGTGTGGTTGTAACTCAGGTTATGCCGGAAAAACAACCATTTTTCTGACATAACTCTGTATTGTAGACATACCCTCAGTGCACAGTCAACCTGTGGAACTCCTTGCCAGAGGATGTTGTGAAGACTAGTACTTTAACAGGGTTCAAAAAAGAGCTAGATAAATTCATGAAGGTTAGGTCCATCAATGACTATTAGCCACAATGGGTAGGAATGGTGTTCTTAGCATTTGTTTGTTTGGAAATGGATGACAGGAGAGGAATCATATGATGATTACGTGCTATGTTCCCTCCCTCTGGGGTTTCTGGTATTTTCCACTATCAGCAGACAGGATACTGGGCTTGATGAACCTTTGATCTGACACAGTGTGGCTGTTCTGATGTTATGTTCTTAGGACTGCATGCACCAGTGCACGAACATTTAAAAATGATTGCTTTGTTTTGTTACCACCCACAGTGATTGCTATGGTTCCTGAGACCTGCCTCCAGCCACAGAGCTCTACAACTCGTAAGCTCTGTGACCAGGGTGGAGGTCAAACTTGGAAATTTTCTAGTTAGGTTGGCAAGTCTACCCCAAAATCATATTCTTAACCCCAGGTTACATGGTGTCACCACACCCGGCCCCCCGTAATCCCATGGGCCATGTTGCTTGGTGGAGGGGATAAGGAGTGGCATAAGAGGAGGGGTTTGGAAAAGGAAGGGCAGTGCCTGGAGTGGGTAGATGCTCTGGCTCTGGGGCACTGAAAGAGGGGGCCCAGAATGTTTTCATCCTCTCTTGTTAATGTGGAAGGTTGAACTAAGATGGCAAATAATGAAAGTGAGCAGGAACAGCCCTGACTCTAGACAGGTGTGTGTGAAATCCCTCTGAAGCAAATCTATTCAAAATACATTAAATCTTGGGAGTGTACGTGTTTTTTTTCACCAATCAAAGTACTAGGATGCATATTTTACTAGGATGCATATTATTCATATTTTCAAAGTATGAAATAAATGTTTCCATTCCACCCAATCAATGTCTTCCTTTGCATATGAGGAAGGAGCTACTAATGAGTTTTCCTTTCTAGAGGGAATGGAGAATATTCAGGGCTCTTTTGTTGTCAGCATCATGTCTCCTTTTCATAGTCCTTTTAATCTTCACTGACTATTCTAAAATGTGTGTCATCCTAGTTGCTTAGCTCCTTGCCATTACTTTTACGTGGGCCCTATCTGGCAAAGCATATATAGGTACTTCTATTGAAATCAGGGCATATTTGAGGAAAAACATGTGCTAAAGAGTTTTGTTGGATCAGATCTTACCAAATGAAATAGGTCTTTAAATATGATCTTTGTTGTTTCTGTCTGCTAACTTCATAGGAGGTCCTAATGTCTTGTTTCTGCCAAATACTTTTCCATATGCTTAACTTGTGTTTAAGTTTTTCATTTTAAGCACAGAAGTAAATCCAGCCCTATTTAGCAAAGGTATGGAAATGCTCTGTTGAATTAAGGCCTTAGACAACATTAAATATATCTATCTTTTTCTTTTCACAAATTGTACAGTGTAACCATGGGATTTTTCATGTTTAGATGGGAGAGGCAGAACAACTTTAGAGACCATATGGGGTTATCATGTAATCATAGAATACTAGAATTGGGAGGGATCTCGAAAGGTTATCAAGCCCAGTCCGCTGCCTTTACAGCAGGACCAACAGCCACACAGATCATCTCTGACAGGTGTCTATCTAACCTGCTCTTATATATCTTCAGTGTTGGCGATTACACAACCTCCTTAGGCAATTTATTCCAGGGTTTAACCACCCTGACAGCTAGGAATTTTTTCCTAATGTCCAACCTAATCCTAAATCAATTTAAGCCCATTGCTTCTTGTCCTATCATCAGAAGCCAAAGAAAACAATTTTCCCCCTCCTCCTTGTAACACCATTTTAGATACCTGAAAATTGTTATAATGTGCCCTCTCAATCTTCTTTTCCAAACTAAACAAGCCCAGTTCTTTCAGTCTTCCCTCATAGGTCACATTTCCTAGTCCTTTAATCATTTTTGTTGCTCTTCTCCGGACCTTCTCCAATTTCTCCACATCTCTCTTGAAATGCGGTGCCCAGAACTGATCACAATACTCCAGCTGAGGCCTAATCAGTGCAGAGTAGTGCGGAAGAATGACTTCTTCTGTCTTGCTCAAAACATTCCTGCTAATGCATCCCAGAATCATGTTTGCTTCTTTTGCAACAGTGTCATGCTGTTGACTCACATTTAGCTTGAGGTCCACTATGACCCCTAGATCCCTTTCTGCAGTACTCCTTTCTAGACCATCACATCTCATTCTGTATGGGTGTGTCTAGACTACAGAGTTTTGTCGACAAAAGTGGACTTTTGTCGACAAAACTATACCTGCGTCCACACTACCGCTGAGTTCTGTCGACATAACGTCGACAGAACTCAGCAGTTTTGTTGACGTATGTAAACCTCATTCTACGAGGAATAACTTCATTGTCGACATAGTTCTGTCGACAAAACAGCAGTGTGGACGCAGGGGAAAAGTTATGTCAACATAAAAGGCCTCCAGGGAGAACCCCTGGTGGACGCTCCTGCCACAGCTTGCAACTCTATTGTTCCTGCCCGTAGCCATCTTTAAAAGGCACAGGCACCCAGGAGCAGCACTCTGGCAGCAAGCGAGCTCCAGAGCAGATCAGAACTGTACTGCTCAATTGTGGGTGAGCTATGTCAGAGGGACCAGCCCCCCCCCAAACCCTTCCAGCCCTTCCAGGGAATCATCCCCCCGGGAACCCCGGGGCTCGAAGTGCCGGGCACCCTCCTGGTCAGGGCCGGAGATAAAAGCCCTCCTGGGCCTCTGGGCTGAGGAGGACTCCCTCCAGGCCATGCACTCCACCAAGAGGTGGAATGCCGACATCTTTGCCAGAATGGCAGAAGACCAGGCCAAACAAGGCCACCATCCCCACACACTGGAGCAGGTTAGAGCGAAAGTTAAGGACCTGAGGCAGGGGTATGTCCGGGCCCGTGAGCAGAGCTCCCGCTCTGGGGAAAAGCTGTACTCTTGTGAATACTACAAGGACCTGGACAGGATCCTGGGGGCAGGGGATCCTCTGCCTCCTGAGAGACTGGTGGAGTCTGGGCGCGAGACCCCAGTTGTACAGCAGCCGAAACACCTGCTGGGGGACCAGGAGCTCCCGGAGGAGGCAGACGAGGAGGACGGCACCCAGAGCACCCAGGAGCCAGGCCTCGAGACACAGGAGGCCTCCCAGACCACCTCGGACCCCGGGGAGGGAACATCAGGTGAGTGCTGTGAGGGTCCAACACACACGGGGCAGGGCAGGGCAGGTGGGAGCAAAGGGGACGATGCAGTCCTCTAACATGTCATGCTGAGCAAGGGCCGGGGGGAGGGAGAGGGCACACCCATGGCTGCCCTCAGGGAGGACTGTGCTACCCCCCTACATCCACACGGCTGCTAGGCACCGCTTGTTCCTGCAGGCAGGGATGTCACATGCAGGCATGGGCTGGAGACGCTGGGACAGCCTCACAGCTGCAGGCCTCTCAGCACTCAGTGGGAACCCCGACCGTGGCCCACTCATCCATGTTGCTCAGCCATGGGCGATACGTGGGGGTGGGGGGGTATGACAGTGGCCTGCACACCGCCTGGGCCAGACCGCACCATGCCTTACTGAGACACGCATGAGCAGCCTCTGACCCTAGCACAGGCACTGCCTGATGAGAAGAAGGAGGGTATGCCCTCTCAGGGAAAGGGTGAGCATGCATGACTGACGACTTTTCCCTCTTGTTCTCCACAGCCGGACCAGCTGACCAGGAGGGGGCCGCCCCACCTGCCCGACCACCCAGACGGCCGCAGGGCACCCGTAGGCACTGGCGCACCTATCTAGAGCTGGTGCGCCAGCACGTTGGAGTCCTTCACAAGATGAAGGACTCCATGGAAAAGAGGCTGGAGGCAGATGCCGAGTGGCGCCGGCAGTTGCTGCTAGAATTTAGGCAGCAGCGCAGGGACATCTGCGCTGCCATCCAGGGGGCCATGGCCTTCCCCGGTCCTTTGCCTGCTTCTGCCCCTCCTCCTCAGCCTGCCCCCTCCTCAGCCCCAACCCCACCTCCTGCTCAGCCCCCTTCTGTGGCATCCCGCACGTGCAGCCGGGCGCGACAAGGCCACCAGAGCCCAAACAGCAGGAGCTCGGCCTCCAGGCAGCTCCCTCAGCCCTGAGCCTCTCTCCCCCTTCCACGTTCACATTCCCCCTTCCCACCAGTGACACAAACTGAGGGAAGCATTTTTTTAAGCACTTTATTTTCTATAGCAAGCATTTTTATTTTGTCTCTGAATCCAAGAGTTATTTATTTTCAATTGTTACAAAAAACCAGTTACATAAAGTGTACTGTATTTTTCAACATCACCTGTCTCCATTCTCACTGAGTGGGGACTGAGTAGAATGGGTGAATGTGGGGCAGGGAGGGGTTGCAGGGAGGAAGGCACCAGGGGTATGGGGCAATCCCACATGTGGAAGGCCGTGGGAACAATCAGGGGCCCCCCTGTGAGAATTGCTCCCTCAGGGCTTCCCGAATACGCAGGCCCAGCTGGTGGGCTTGCCGGGTGGCAGCTGTCCGGGGCTGCCCAAACTGCCTCCCCTCCATCTCCATCTGTGTCCTCCACGCAGGGAGGAAGGCCTCCCCTTTCCTCTCTACGAGGTTGTACAGCACACAGCATGCTGCAACCACATCAGGGATGTTGTGTTCCCCCATGTCCAGCTGCGACAGCAGGCACCTAAACCTGCCCTTCAAACGGCCGAAGGCGCACTCCACCTGGAAGCGAGCCCTATTCAAGTGGGAGTTAAACAGTTCCCTGCTTGCATCCAGGTGGCCGGTGTAGGGCTTCATGAGCCAGGGCATAAGGGGATAGGCCGCATCAGCCACAATGCATGTAGGCATCTGCACATCCCCGACAGCCAGGTTCCTCTCTGGGAAGAATGCCCCAGTCTGAAGCCTGCGGTACAGGTAGGAGTTCCTGAACACAAGGGCATCGTGTGCACGGCCTGACCACTCGACACAAACATCCGTGAACTGTCCTCTGTGGTCGACCAGAGCCTGCAGCACCATAGAGAAGTAGCCCTTCCTGTTGATGTACTGTGCCGCTCGATGGGGCGGGGCACGGATAGGGATGTGGGTCCTGTTCAGTGCTCCACCGCAGTTTGGGAACCCCAGCCCCACAAATCCAGCCAGGATGTTCTGCAGGTCTCCGAGGCGAACGGTCCTGTGGAGCAGCTCCACATTGATGGCCGTCACCACCTGCAGAATGGGAGAAATAGAAACACACAGCACAGGACTTTAGAGGGATTGGCTCACCTGATGAGAAGTGCTCCCCCCTTTGTCCCCCAGACAATCCCTTCCCTGGCCCTGCACCATGGCAGGGGGAGGCTGAGAGGGCTTCTGCCTGTGCCACCCTATCCCCAATTCCCTGTGCCTGGTCCTGACTGCCCCCTGGACTGTCCCCTGAGAGTGACTTACCTCCATCAAGACGGCCCCAACGGTAGACTTCCCCACACCAAACTGATGCCCCACAGAGCGGTAGCTGTCGGGGGTGGCCAGCTTCCATAGCGCAATGGCAACGCGCTTCTCCAGGGGGATGGCAGGCCGGAAGTGGGTGTCCTGGTGTTTCAGGGCAGGGGCGAGCCAGGTATAGAGCTCCCGGAAGGTGGCCTTCTGCATCCAAAAGTTTCTGAGCCACTGATCGTCATCCACTGCTGCAGCACTAGCCGGTCCCACCAGTCCGAACTGGTGTCCAGCCTCCAAACCCGCCTCTCCAGGAAAAAGTTGGGGGGCAAGGGCAGCAGGGCTGCAGCTGGATCCTGAGCGAGGGGCTCAAAGCTGGCCTCAGGATCCAGCTCTTCTGCAAAGGTCAGCATGCTCTCCTGAGCATGAAGTAGAGCTTCCAGCAGCATGGTGTGGGGCCATCGCCTGCCCAGGGGCAGCTCAGGCTCCATGCCCAAGGAAGCCAAAGTAACACACAAACAAAAGACCAAAACAAACAAATGCACACAAGAACAAAAATACAAACAAACAAAAAAACCAAAAAAGTCTAAACCCAAGCAAACAAACCAGCAAACACACACAGAAGCAAACAAACATACAAACAAACAAACAAACAAACAGACAAACCAGATAATACACAGCTGTGGTGTCCGACAAAGCAAGGCAACCAGAGCCAGGAAAACTGCAGCAAGCTTTGCTTTCCCTGTAAAGGTTGGCAAGCTAGAAGCAGGAGCAGAGCAACAGCTATCCAGGAGTATCCCTTTAAGCACGCGTCTCTGCAGAGAGCATGCAGCAGTGCCAGGGCTTTATGGCTGCCCTTGTGACCTTTCAGAAGCACTTCCGGGTGCCTCCTTCTGTCGATAGAGCATCCTGCAGTCTGGACGCTCTTATGTCGACAAAGCTGATCGCTTTGTCGACAAAGCGATGTAGTCTGGATGCTCTATGTCGACATAAGTTTTGTCGACAGAAGCCTGTAGTCTAGACGTACCCCAAGTGTGAAACTGATTGTTCCTTCCTAAGTGGAGTACTTTGCATTTGTCCTTATTAAACTTCATCGTGTTTACCTCAAACCATTTCTCTAGTTTGTCCAGATCATTTTGAATTATGACCCTATCCTCCAAAGCAGTTGCAACTCCTCCCAGCTTGTTAGCATCTGCAAACTTAATAAATGTACTCTCTGTGCCAATATCTAAATTGTTTATGAAGATATTGAACAGATCCAGTTTCAAACCTGACCCTTGACAACTCCCACTTGTTATGCCCTCCCAACATGACCATGAACCATTAATAACTACTGTCTGAGAACGGTTATCCAGCCAGTAATGCACCCACCCTATAGTAGCCCCATCTAAGTTTTATTTCCCTAGGTTATTGATAAGAAGGTCATACAAGACTGTATCAAATGTCTTACTGAAGTCTAGGTATACCACGTCCACCACTTCCTTCTTACCCACAATACTTGTTAACCTATCAAAAAAAATCAGATTATAGATTATCTAGTAATCTAGATGCTCCTGTGTAGGATGGTTAAGTAGTTTTGTAAAATAGACTCTATTTAATTATTTCTGTATTATCTAAATTGTCTAACAAATAACACTTTTTATAGTGTTTAATTGAGCTCAATTGTGATCTTTGTTTCTTGGTCTGGTATGCAAAGTATTTGTTTTTCCTTCCTCTTTTTTTCATAAAATTGGGACTTTTTCATTCACCTATGTGTTTTCAGTCATAAGTGCATTAATTTACTTTTTTACATTGTATAATTTTCTACGAGTATAACATTCTGTCTTTTATTAATTTTTAAAACTCCTTCTGGAGTGTTTGTTTGTTTGTTTTTTAAATTTAGTCAAAGCCAATATTATCAAAACTTGGGTGTCTGACCATGGATTTGCACATCTGACTCTAGACACTTATATTTAGAAAATATGCACTAATATTTTTATTTTGAAAGCTCTCTTAGGAGGTAAGTTAACCTCTTTCACAGACTTAGTACCCCAAAAAGAGCATCCATGAAGCCAGGTGAATTACATTTAACATTAACTTGTAGCCATTGACCAGAACCACACTGTGCTAGGCACTGTACAAATA
The DNA here is from genome assembly GCF_049634645.1 of Pelodiscus sinensis. NCBI lineage: Eukaryota > Metazoa > Chordata > Testudines > Trionychidae > Pelodiscus > Pelodiscus sinensis. The sequence goes on from NC_134713.1 coordinate 136,232,870, forward strand.
CAGAGCAAAAAGATGGTCTATTTATGAAGGGTGAGTATTCAAACTGTATGGAAATGATGTGTAACTTGGCAAAACACAATAACTGTCTTAGCCCCTAAATAGCTGTTCGCTGGGACACCAGGTTCACTGGCTCTGTATGAACAAGGATTTTTGACATATTATCTGTAGACCATCATATTGCTCATTCTGTCCTTGTATATTATCCCCTAAATCCTTTGTCTGTCTTTTCTCTTTGAATTATTTCAGTCAGTTTGTAGAGTCTTAAAATGTTATGAAACCTAATGTTTGAAATTCAAAATTCATGTTACATGAGTTTAAAGAAAGGTTCGGTATATCTGGGGTCAAACTTGGGTTATCAACAATTACAAGCATTGGTTAGAAAGTCGACAAGATACATATAATACATAAAAACACACACACCTAAATATGGGCAATTATGTCTCAAGTGTTAGGGATTACATGTTTGGGTACAACACTCAGTATAGTGGATGTGTACATAGGTGGCATTGTCCCTTGGCCTTCAGTGTCTGGATAGGTTTTCTGTTGGAAGATACAGTATGTCAAGGAAAGATTTGGGCCGCTTTCCTGACTGTGTCCCTTATCAGCAGTCCTGTTCATGTATCTTGGTGTTGTCGGTGTCCTGTGATATGCTCTGTGTATATGTCCTTAGACCATATGATGGTTTCAGACACCATGAACTGCCACATCACCCAAGCGTAGTACCAATCAACAATGCACGCTCTCAGCGCCATCTCGTTATTAGAGTCCCAGGAGCCCAAGACTCCGATAATCAGGGCATGGAATTATACCTCACAGTCCCGGGCACCAAGGGTGTCAGCCTGTGTGCTTCTTCACATTCCAAGATCAGGCCCCATGGAAGGCTGAGATCCTATTCTTGCACTATGACTGTCAGGCTCTGGAGTAAGGCTGTCAACCACACAGGACATGGGGCAGCATCTCGTGCATAGAGCAACATTTCCTGCAGCACTTGTCCTGGTCCCCATAGTAGTCAGCTCTGCTCAGGGGAATGCAGTTCAGCTGAGCCTGGTGGATGAACCACCCATTGATAAACTGGGTGAAGCTGCCACTGGTGGGGAAGTAATTGCTGGAGTCCCATTTGCTGGCCACCTTGAAGATCTTGCCCTGATCTGGCTTTCACTTCAGGTTGTCAGTGTAGTGGCAGTGGATGGGGTCCTTCGGGGTCCTTTCCAGCATCATCCTGGTGGTCATGTGATGGGGCAGTCTGAGTTCTTCGTTCACAGTACCAGGACTCCCAGCTCTCAGCACTCCTCGCACAACATCCAGTGGCAGCCAATTCTCTTCTCCAGTGGTTCTGAAGCATTGCGGGCAGGGGACCAAAGTGAGGACAGATTTTCCCCCTTCTCTGCTGTATTCAGCCTCTAGGGAGCTGTTGAGATAGATAGCGACATCTTGCCTGGAGAGTATCCTGGTGATGCACTGCTTTACCTTGGGTGGTATCTGTCAGGAGGCTGGTGCCATCGGCTGGGGTGCCTCTTTGTTGACAGGACATTGGGCAGCATTGAGATCCTGGGCCACTGAGCAGGTTCCCTTTGGAGCAGCCTTCTTTTGAGCAGCAGAGGTATTCAGAACTCTGGGTAGCAAGCAAAGAAATAACAATTATATATAAAAAAAGTTGTCTCCCATATTCACCCAACACTTGCCAACATACTAGTTAGATAACTTATTTGCTAGAATATTCCAAGTACATGAAAGTAGACAAATACAACACAAAAGTCTCAAAATGTGATATTTTTCAACACTTTCTCAGGTGTACAGTATGCCTAGCAAACTGGTTAGGTGTCAAAAAAAATTAACAGATAATTGTTCTGTCATTGGTGTAAGATTTATATGGGTACCTCATTTATAAAGCATAGATCATCTCCAATATCAACTCAGCACTAGAAATGCATACATTAGCAAATATCAAATACTATAAAATTCATCTTCCATTTCATTCCTGACCTCTGTCTGTTGCAAGAGATACAGTCCATGCCTTTTTAAAATGTCTACTCGGCTCAAAGAGCATTTCATAAACTAGATTTATTTTGGCTCTGAATATCAGTGAAATAGATTCATTCATACAACGGAGGCTAGCCTGAGTCAGAATCTGCACATTTACTCACATTTCCCAAAAACCCAGTGTTACTAAAATAACTATGAAGTGTGGGGGTACTGGCTATTTTCTCATGTTACTTTACACTTAAGGCTTGCACCTAATCTGATGCCACTGTAAATCAGGACTTACTAAATGGAAATAATGGACTTACATGACTTTTACACCCTTAGAAGAGCTAGATCTATCCTTTTATCTGGGAACATTTTCCTTATAATGTACTATAGATAACCTATCTTGTAACTGCATCAGTTTGGTTGTTACATTTTTGGCTTTTGAGTATTCCTTAAGGATTCTGACAGCTATGCTGTTTTATTCACATTTGAAATAAGAAGCAGAGCTAGAAATGTAACCCCCATCCAAACCACACAACTCTGTTATTACTGGCAACTCTAACAGCATCGTCTCGGATTAAAAGTACTAGTTTTTCTCACTGTTCTGTACAGTATAGTTTTTATGTGAAGCTCTGTTTTCTACGCTGGGCCTGGGTTTCTCACCAGAGCAATCCCTTCTGCATTTTTTTGAGCCCAATGACACCACATGAGTTGTCAGTCACCCAAATCTGGAACAAATCATCCTATAAGTTTTACTATTTTTGCTCCCTTTCCTGTCTTTTAATATTTCCTTGAGACTCTCCAGGGCTTAGCTATGCACCCTTCCTCAATAGTTTGGTTTCTCCTTTCCTCTTTTTAAAGAGCTTCATCTCACCACTGCAGAATTTCATTGATGCATTCTTCACCAACACAGAATTTCATTGACCTTATCAGGGAAGTTAAATGATCATATGAGCATGATCTTGAAGCTCACATGTATGGGTCATCCTAAGTATGAGCATCTTTAACATGGGAATGTTCCCTGCACAATAAATGTTTCTGTAACCTACTGATAAGCCAGATGGGCACGCTCCTTCATTTCTGTCCATGCATACTGCCAGTGACTAAACAAAGTGAATTTTGAAGGTTCTGAGAGAAGGTGATGAATCTTTGATATTACTAGAGTCTAGATAAAAGATCATTTGAACTTCAAGAACTACTACGACTAAGGAAAGAGTCAAAGCTAAGGTCAGTAACTTTCTTCAGAGTCCTGCACTTGTGACAGAAGAATCCCACTGTTACCAGCTGTGGACTGACTGGCTAAGCAGCAGTTTGGCAGAACAGGAACTGGGGATCACAGTGGACGAGAAGCTGGATATGAGTCAACAGTGTGTCCTTGTAGCCAAGAAGACTAATGGCATATTAGGTTGCCTTAGGAGAAGTATTTCCAGCAGATCTAAAGAAGTTATTATTCCCCTTTATTCGGCACTGGTGAGGCCACATCTGGAGTATTGTGTCTGGTTCTGGGCCCCCCCACTATAGAAAGAATGTGGGTGCATTGGAGAGAGTCCTGCAGAAGGCAACCAACATGATTAGGGGGCTGGAGCACATGACCGACGAGGCGAGGCTGAGGGATTTGGGCTTATGTAGTCTGCAGAAGAGAAGTTTGAGGGGGATTTGATAGCAGCCTTCAACTACCTGAAGGGAGGTTCCAAAGTGGATGTAAAGAGTCTGTTCTCAGTAGTGACGGATGGCAGAATGAGGAGCAATGGTCTCAAGTTGCAGGGGGATGGGGAAGGTCTAGGTTGGATATCAGGAAAACTATTTCAGTAAGACGGTGGTGAAGCACTGGAATGGGTTACTAGGGAGGTGGTGGAATCTCCATCCCTAGCGATTTTTAAGTCCCGGCTTGACAAAGCCCTGGTTGGGATGATTTAATTAGTGGTAGTCCTGTTTTGGGCTGGAGGCTAGACTTGATGACTTCCTGAGGTGTCTTCCAGTCCTGGGATTCTATGATTCAGTCACTTTCTTCATTCTCCTAGAATACAAAGAATAAACTGTACATGTGGTGGGTTTTTTGGTGCTATAGTTGTAGCCTATTAAGCCCAGTAAACAAGCAGTTTAATAAAAGTGTCTGTGCTCCAGTTTGTGCCTGTGTTAATTTACAGTGTTGGTGACAGCAGAGTGGGAGGACTGGCTGCTGGGAAAAAAAAGAGACCTGAGTAGGATGGAGTCATGGCTTTTGGGCACTGCAACAACTTTCTCCAAGCACCAGGGAGGGTTTCAGACATAACTGAGTGAAAATGATTTTGTAGAATTTGCAAACCTTTTATCAGAATAAAAATGGCATTTCTCACAATTGTTGGAGTCAATATAGTTTCATCCGTTTAATTGCTCGTAAGGAAAACTCTCATTTTAATATTATTTTAAATATGATTCTAGGATACAAAGATCTCTGTTCCGCCTAAATAAACACCAGTACTCCAAATATGGCCTCATTCCTCCATGGCCTACTGATACGAATCTAAGTGAATGAAATTGATAAAGTATGTGACTGGACATTTCACAAATAGCAACATGGAGTGAGTGGTTTGTAAATGAGGATGTAACATAAAATGAGCTTAGTGCTTATGAAGCTACACACATGACAGACATATGGGGTTTTATTGTATATAGAAATGCACAACAACTTCCAAGCCCTTTGTTCAGAGGTGTAACTAGCCATAAATCTTACCAGAACCATCACATCAAATAGGACTGTGTATATTTACAATTAACTGGAGTGACTGTGACACAAGAAAACTGAATGTAAAGTGAGCTATACAGAGAATTAATTTGGTTCTGTGATTCTTTCCTTCAGGAAGGACCCCAGGTATTCAGCATAAATTTTCAAATGTGACTAAGGGTGTATCTACATAGCAGGGCTTACCTCGAAATAAGCTACGCAAATGGAGCTATATCAAGTGCGTAGCTTATTTCAAAGTAGCTTAATTCGAAATTGGAGGCATACCTGGGTGGTCGACAAATACCTTTGATGTCGACACCCGCGCGTCCAGACTATCGCGCTGAGCCGACAAACAGCTGATCAGCTGTTTGTCGGCTCAGCGCAGCGGCCATGTAAATTTAAATGAAGCGGCGATTATTTAAATCGCCGCTTCATTTTCCTATGTCTGGTAGCCTAATCTACATGCCTCTGGCGACAGAGGCATGTAGTCTAGACGTACCCTAAGTTATTTCAAAATAACACTAGTTATTTTAAAATAATGTTGCTGTGTAGACGTATCCTAAGTTGCATTAACATTCACTGGTTCTTAATCACATTTGAAAATTTTACCTTTTGTTTATACATCCCTCCCTCTCAAATACTAAAGTGAACAAAAGAACAGGAAGAGATTTAAAGAATCCTGAACTGGCCTAGGCCTACTAGCTCTTTTCCTGAAGTCTTTTCCTCTGTCTGTCTATCCCTCAATTATTTGTTTGGGCAAGCCTCCTGCTTATAAAAATGTGGCCATCCAATTAGGGAATGGAAGTTATGCCATGTGATTTAGGCTGACACTCACATAAACCAACTACTGAATTCCAACTTCCCAACACAGGAAGGAATATTTCTTCAAACTGTTTGGGAAGGAAACCACACTGGTTCCAAGAGGCTTGTTAAAAATGTTCAGCAAACAATTTTAAACAATGAATAATTCTAGGAAAATTCTCATTGATTCATGGAATGTTCATGGGCCAGAAAAGAGACCAAATTTAGTTAGCTCATAAGAGAATTCATACAGCTCTGCGTTTAGATGTGCACTTTGAATTTCATACTACATTGAAAAGCAAAGGGGAGTCCGTAAGAAAAGTCTGTGTGAGATACAGAAATAATCGTGAGGTATTATAACAATCTCTTGTGTCACCTGAGTTTCTGGGAGTCGCACAGCAGAGACACTAGACAAAAAAGCAGGCTCACTGAGAAATAAAGTTGAAGTAGGGGGTACCTGTGCCTCGCTGGTAACACTTCAACTACTGCCAGCCTTCTGTGCATTGACGTTTCATTAAGATACACAGTGACAAAGATATTCTATAAAAAGTCTCTCCCAAGCGGGTAGGAATGTCAGCAGGAAAAAGAATAGCTATTCTCCCCAACCACACTACATTTGTGACACCAGCTATGGGCTGGGTAGAGATTTTGTTCCATTCTGCAAAGAATGTAGATGTAAAATTCTGTGATTATTTACATCCCATTTGCAGTTCCTGTCTTGTCAGTCAGAACTTTTGTGAAGTTAATATAAGTGCCTGCTACAGTCCTCCAGAATAGAACTAATTACAACAATTTGAACAAAATAATTCTCCTTTCCAAAATGCTACTTTCTCAAACTTGAAATGTTTCACAGGATCGTGCCAGTCCCAACTAAATTGTCTAGGGAAAAAATTTCAGAATGATACCCCGTTTCAATTAGAATTTCATTTTGACTTTGTTTCATTTTATTTCAGCTTTCTCTTTTTTTGTTTCATTTTTACTTTTATATTGACAAATGGTCATAATATTAAAGTTACAAAAAATGAATTTGTAACATTTCAATATGATTGAAACAATACTCTTTGATAAGGTTGTTTTTGATGTTTCCAAAATAAAATATTTCAGAATTTTCATTGCCTGGGAAATTTTTATTCTATTTATTCTGGAAAAAAAAAGACCCCAAAACACTGGTGCCATATAATCCATTGAGAATGAAGGAATAAATAGGAAAGATTTTACAGGAGTGTAGTGTTCATCCCAGAAGCAATGTTAAAATAAAATTCAAATAAATAAAAATAAACAAATATGTTAAGTAGGGAAATCCTCTGCCTAGTTTATTTTTTAAAATTACTCATGGTACAGCTTTAAAAGGAATGATTCAACCCTAACTCACAAATAAAAAGATTATCTGTTTTTGTATGTGATTCTTCAAATAAATGTGATTTCCTAATCCCCACAATACAGAAAGGTGAGGCACATTGATTCACTAGCCTGCGTAACTTAAAATCTGAGAGAGGGACTTAGTTTCTTGTAACCAAATCTAAAATTATTTACCCTCAAGTACAAATATGAGCCATCTCCTTTTGTGACATGTTGTTCCTGGCAGGAACTTCGTGTGTATGTTTTACCAGTGGTTTCATGTGTGGGTTCCTGTTTCTGACAGCATATATTCCAGCAAAGTTGCAGCTTAGAGATGCATTTTGTATCATATCGTGGATCAGGTAACTAGTCTTTGCCAGTAGCACACTTCTCCCTGCTCAGATCAGGACTCACAGGACAACATGGCTATGTCTACACTGCAGTGCTATTTTGGTATACCGAAATAGCGATTCTGCATCTTTTGAAAGTACCCGTTATTTCAAAATATAACAGGCTCGCTATTCCGACATCCCTGTAAACCTCATTCTTCAAGGAGTAAGAGGCGTTTCAGAACAGCAGTTTATTTCTAAGTAAGTGCTGTGTAGACAGTGCCAAATTTTGAAATAAGCTATTTCAAAATTAACTGGAAATAGGCTATGAAATTTGCATAGCTCCAATTGCATAGCTTATTTCAAGCTCTGGGTGCAGTATAGGCACACCCTATCAGTCAGGCTTTGTTTACATTGGTGGTGGTGTGTAGGGTAGGGTTAGCTACATGCCACGCTGAAAATCAGATTGCATCTGCACCACTGTGTATAGCTAAACATGATGGTGAGTGGTTCTGGCAGCTCCCTGCAGGTCAGAAAGCCTTTGGTAGCAATGATGCAGTGGGACACTAAACCGTTAAAAATAGCAAGATAGATGGTGAAGCATCTCCTTTACTGTCCTTATGAAAGGAGAGTAAAGACACATCAGAATCTTCCTCCATCCACACTGTTATTTATAGCCAGGCTGGGGTGGCCCGCAGTGTAGGTACTCAACATGCTACCTAAGTGAGGGTGTAGTGTGGACGGACCATTAAAAAAAGGGTAATTGGTCTGTTAGAATAGCAGCTACAGTATAAGTAATAACGCTCTGTCTTTATTGCTTTATTGCTTAAGTGACTTGCTGGCTCTGAGCACAGGAAGATACTCTACAATTCATGAAACAGACAACTATGTTTAGATACACCGACATAATGCATGTATAAAACTATTGGCTTGAGTGGACTAACTCATTCTGGAATCACATTGAATGTAGGGTGTGTCTCTTTGTTTCGGAAAAAAAAAGCCTGGCCTCTGGTTCTTTTCATTTACTGTAGAAGTAGTAGGCAGACATGGGTACAGGTGATCTTAGTCTGTCAGCCCTTGTTAACTAGATTCATAGATTTTAAGGCCACCAGGGACCATTATGATCACCTAGTCGCTTTCATCCATCACTATGTGTGGTGAACGAACAATCTAGGCAGAATTGTATGACAATGGCATAAAACAGCATTACAGGAAACAGACATGCTCATTCCTCAAAAGCAGTATTGAACAGAAATATCAAGTATATATACTCACCTCAGGAAACCAATGTACTAGAGACAAAAGATGATTATTAAAACCTCTATCTCACCCCACAACCTCCATTAAATATTTATTTGAGAGCTTTTCTATGTCTGAGTCCTTGGTCCGCCTCACTTTTTGTTTATCTTGGCTATCTATGAACTTCAGGACTAGGTTCCCAATTTGCTGAAAGCTCTGAAGGTCACTAGGGGTATGTCTACACCACCACCCTAGTTCGAACTAGGGTGGTAATGTAGTCAACCGGAGTTGCAAATGAAGCCCGGGATTTGAATTTCCCGGGCTTCATTTGCATGTTGCCGGGCGCTGCCATTTTTAAATGTCCGCTAGTTCGGACTCCGTGCCCCGTGGCTACACGCGGCACGAACTAGGTAGTTCGGACTAGGCTTCCTATTCCGAACTACCGTTACTCCTCGAATAGGAAGCCTAGTCAGAACTACCTAGTTCATGCCGCGTGTAGCCGCGGGGCACGGAGTCCGAACTAGCGGACATTTAAAAATGGCGGCGCCCGGCAACATGCAAAGGAAGCCCGGGAAATTCAAATCCCGGGCTTCATTTGCAACTCCGGTTGACTACATTACCACCCTAGTTCGAACTAGGGTGGTAGTGTAGACATACCCTAGATAATATCAAATGTTTCCTCACTCATGGGTTATCAAAAGACAATCTATTTGTCACAAGCACCTTGAGTTATTATTAACCTTTTAAACCCCTTCCCAGGTGGATGTGGCAAGATAATTTGGGTTCATACTAATGAATGTATGGTAGATTCACCAGCACTCTCCAGGAAAGCCTCTCTGATAAAGGGGAAGTCAGAGCTACAACAGAGATATTGGTTTCTATAGCCTTCACCCTGCATAACAGTTGGCGCTTGACAGTGGTGGTGCACAGTAGTTAGAGGATGGTAGGATATCTGGGGCCCTCTGTTTTGCTGGGCTCTGGTCCAAGGCCCTTTGATGGTATCCAAGGTCAAGCATCCAGAAGCACCTTAAGACAATCCTCCCTGGGCTACTTCTTGCCTCTCCACTCCATTGGTCAAGCATTTTGATTGGTAACTCGGGCAATGCAGAACAAACAGGAGGCCTTTATTTAGTCTGAGTTCTTGCAGCTCAGTTTCGCTCATCTCAGAGGAGAGGCTTCTGCATCCTTTCACAGGAGCTCCCAGGGCAGGACCTTCTCCTTCAATTACGTCCACACTGCAATCGCATTCTCCTGAAAGAAAATCGAAAGAACAGAGGGGTTTTTCTGGCATTGGTAATCCTCTTTCTATGAGGAAGAAGCCTTTTTCCAAAAGAGCTCTTTCGCAAAAAGGCGTGTGTGGACGGAGAAGAGGGCGTTCTTTTGGAAGAAGAGGAAAGAGGAAAAAGCACAGGTGCCCTGGTGGCCACTCCATCCATAGTAATCACAGTTTAAATGTGATAGAAATGTAGCCGTGTTAGTCTGGGGTAGTTGAAGCAAAATGCAGGACAATGTAGCACTTTAAAGACTAACAAGATGGTTTATTAGATGATGAGCTTTTGTGGGCCAGACCCACTTCCTCAGATCAAATAGTGGAAGAAAGTAGTCACAACCATATATACCAAAGGATACAATTAAAAAAATGAACAAATATGAAAAGGACAAATCACATTGCAGAACAGAAGGGGGATGCGGGGGGGTGGGAAGGGGGAGGAAGGAAGGTAAGTGTCTGTGAATTGCTGATATGAGATAGTATTCATTCAGTGTGGATGCTGTCTTTTGAAAAAGCAGATCGCTTTTCCAATGCGCTTTGACAGTGTGGATACTCTTTCAGAAGAAGTTTTTTCAGAAAATCTCTTCTGGAAAAGCTTCTTCTGAAAGAAGCCTGCAGTCTAGACGTAGCCCCTGTCTGGTCTGAGCTGTCTGGGTATCTTATAAGCTCTGTGGGGGCAGCTGGTTGAGGTTGTCTGGACCCAGAGCTGTGGCTCAGCTCTCTGTCTTCATGTGAGGTTTATGGACCCCATAACACGCTAGTCCTATGGTTTCACCTAATCCAGACCTTCGTAAATGTTCCAAAAGCAACTTCCGCTGAGGTTTTACTGGATATTGTCTCTTTTTTTAAGCTCAGACCCTACTATTTCAGGGAATGGAAGTGCCAATGTCTAACAGAAATCTTTTTAAAGTACATGATCCTTCAGCTTCTAAACACTCCCTGAAGCTGTTGCTTGCATTAAACATTCAGCAATGCCCTGCATAGTTGCGAGACTAGAAACAGCTCAACAACAACAACCAAAAAAAAAGGCTTAAATAACCAGCTGGAAGACCAACAGTCCCATTGCTGATCTTGGATATTTCATCTCATCTAGATTTCTTAACAAGCCAGTTCTAGGGCTGTAGAATTCTTATTAGTATAAAGGTTCTTTGCCTTAATAAACCAAGGGACTAGTAGTTCCTCTATTCTGCCCAGAGGTCGATTTTGGAAGGCAGAGTTCAGCATGTGGCAAAAGGCTGCAATTAAAAGCCAGGGCCAAGAAGGTTCCTTCATTCAGAATGCACTGTCCCCAGCCCACACACATACCAGACTAAGGACTGTCACCTCAAGTATTCCAGCTGATCTCAGAGGGAAAGATAGTTGCCTAGGTGCAATGAGTTTCATCATTATCAGATATGAGTGAGTCTTGGGTACCTCCATTTTGGGGTTCATATATTGGCACACTTTAAAGGGCCTGATAGTCAGCACATGGGTATGTAGCATGTCTGAAAACAAGGCCCTTTTAAGATAACTCAGGTCAGGCACTGAAAAATGTAGGCACCCCAAATGTTTATAGTCATCTGAAAATTTAGGACACAGAATCCAAATCATAAAGGGCTCCCTGAGTGGAAACTAACAAGCTGGACTGCACTCAAAGTGAACCGGAAGCCCCTGCAGTCCATGGCATGCAGTCCAATGCTAGAAGCACCACATGTCAATAGGCAGCTGATTTTTTTCCAGCGCCAGGTTTGGAACTTTGAAAGACTGTCACAGAAAGAGAATTCATTGGTCGCAAGTCAATAACACAGTCTTTTATTACATTGCAGTGATGCACTTAAAATGGCCGCTGCCAGCCCATAATATGTGAGGTAGCCTGTCAAGTGGATTATTCTGTCTATGTAAAGTCACTCAGAATACCAATGAACAACAGGCATCATCTCATTCTTTACCTCACATCACCATCCCAGTGGGAATCCATGCTGATTAATCAGTTTGATTTTTCAGTGAGTAGGTGAAGTTAAAATGTATCCTCCACCTGAAATCATTTATTGCCAGCTCTCATTATGAACAGGCTTTTGCAGGTTAGAAAGGATGTGGATGATTGTTTGTTTCCATGGTGATAAGGAGGTGCCAATATACAGTAGGGTGTGTGAACTGCAGTACATCACCCTACTGCATCTCCCTGGTAACGGATGAGAATCCATGTCTGCCCTCACCTTCTGTGGGTGAAGAGCAAGTGTTTGTGGACAACGAAGGAAAGGACTGAATACTGAAAATGGCTTGGCTCTTTGTGAGCAGAGGCAAAAGCAGGCAAACACCCAAATCAATAGCCATCTGCCATCAGCCTTACCCAGGGAACACCAGCAACTGCTCTGACCTCCTAGGAAAGTCAGGTATGATACACAGCTGCAATATAATTATAAAGTTCCCATTTACTGAACAAAAATATCTGAATATAAAAGTAAATTGAAAGCAAATACAGACCCAAAATGCAATTATATACAATAAGAAAATTACTTCAGTGTAACTAAGAGCAACTCCCCTTCATGCATTTATCTGAATTCTTAGGGAGAGCTGACACAGGATGTCTATGAATCTGCAATGTTTATAGACACCGTGTAAGGAAAATGGAATTTATATATTTGTGAACTGTAGACTACAGTGTTATCTTCAGAGTTGTTGTGAATATTTATTGCAAATTTAGGATTTGCTCTTGCAAATATTTAAGCACTTGCGTAACTTTACATATGTAAAGTTGACTTCCTCCCATGGGTAAAATTACTTACTTGCTTTAATGTTTGCAAGATAGGTGCCTTGTTCTACCCTCCTCCCTCCCCCCGCATCCCATTCTTAAGTGGCTCAGAATCAGATGGTGATTTTTGCTGATACATTTATTGGTCATAAATAGTATTTGAATAGAATCATAGAATTAAAGAAAAGAGAGGGCTGATGTTGGTTATCCAGATCAGCCCCCTGAGTAAGGCTACCACCTAGTTATAAATAGTTTGAACAAATGTCCATTGTTGGATTGTTCTCAGATATGTGACTTGGACTATTTACTGTTTACTCTTAATTATCTGTGATGTCCCATTACTTTAATCTAAATATGCTATTTCTCCTCCTCTCTGATTGGTCAGCTTTGAAACATTTTCTAAACCCCAGAGTGACAAGTAGCAAACAGTGAATCAGATACTTTTGGTTTGAACTTGCAGGCAAAATAATTTTTGTCACTCATGAAATTTTAACAAATTTCAATACAAATAAGTCACATGCACTTAATCATTGGCCAAATATTCGTTAATAAGGAATAACAAATTAAGCTGAAGTGAATGTGGTATTTTTTGTCATGAAATCATTGGCATTTTTTAATATTCTGCCAACTCCAGCTACTATTATTTCTCTCCTGAGGTGTTGCAGATTAAAAATCATGTGATCTGAATTTTTAAAAAACTTTATTTCAAAATATACTTTTATTTTGATAAAGAAAGATGCCTATTAGAAGGATAGGATTAATGATTAAAAATTGATACAGAGAAGGCATTTGAGTTGATGGATACAACTCAGCGGTTTGCAAAAAATCTCCTTTAATTTGGCTTCTTTATAAGGATTTTAAAAATAACATTCTCTTCCCCTCCCTCCCAAACAGGTCTGATATAAAGCCCTTGAAATCAATGGGAGTCTCTCCCACTGGTTTTGAAGGGATTATTTGAATGTGAGGTCCAAAAGAGATCTGAGTTTTGTGCAATATTCAATCATCACTGCACAAGCATGATTAAGAGGAGTGGAATTTTCAGTCTCTGAAACTGTGCATGGAATGAGATAAAGCCTTTTACTGCGCAGAGTGAGGAAAGAGGTCTGTAGGAGCCCTGACCTCCTTGAATAGGGAACCTCGAAATCACTGAATGTGCATCTGGTTCAGAGCACAGAATTCTGCAGATGTCTAATGACTTGTTCCACTTCAAAGAATATCCTATTTACTATTTTGTCTATGTTTTAAAAATTGAAAATGTAATTAAAAACCCTTAAAAGAATTTTAAGCTGTGAAGTACATAAAATCAGGACATTCCAATATTATACCTTCAATAGAAAGTGGTTCAGAACGTGCATGAGAGGTCCTCCATAAATCCATCCCTAGCAGAGTAGCTAGAAAACTTTTGTAGGTTCCCTAGGAATTGCACAATAACACGTGTGTCCCCTAATCCTGCCTGTCCAACCATGGGGCAACGATCCCCTAGCCACCACACTAAGAATTATGGAGTGTCTCTTGGTCCTGGCTTATTGTATGCAGCTGGTCCTGGCTTATTGTATGCAGCTGCAACCACAGTATAATTTTTGTGTTCTCACAACTCTGTGGTGGGGGATTGCTTGTAAGGATTGAGGGCAACACAGAGGATGCCTGTGGCAAATGGAAGGTTCAGGGAAGTGTACATACCCAGACTGTAACCCAGGTGTATTAATCATTCATAGACTTGTGCTGGTTTTTGAGAGCGCAGCAAAAAACAACCCCAGTCTCAAATAGGATGGACTTGGCCATTCTGTATCAGTTATTTTCACAGTCTTATTTTCCTGCTTGAAGTCCTTCAGATACAGTTCTGAGAGATTTGCCATGTGTACAGGTGAATTAAGGATAAGGCTCTGAGGAGGAGTTTGCCACTGGTCCCAACATTGGTCTAAAGCTGCCTCCACTGGAGTCAACGGTAAAACTCCTATTGCCTTCGCTCAGAGCAGTGTTAGGCCTACTGTGTGGCCTTTTGAAAATCTCATCTGAATTTCCATTATTTTTGTGAACTGAAGTGAGATGCTGAACGCTCTTTGAACATTGTAATGTAATTGCATTCTTTCCACCCTTCTTTTAAAGTTAAGGTTTCAGATCCATGAAATTAATTTTTAACTTTAATTTTGTCCCCAGTGTCAATGACTCCCTTTTTTGAATGATTGGCTTTTACTTAGGGTGAAACCTGAGAGGGAAAATGCTGTTTGAGGACAGATACAAAGCGTTAGGTTTGTGCCTGGGTAAAGACTCACGATGGGTAACAGAAGTTGGTACTCAGTAAATGATTTGCGTAAATGGAGTATTTGATTATTTTCATCAGACATTTATACCATTGTGTATGAACCAAAACCACTTTGTTGCATGAAAATGGCCAAAAAAATTGAACTCCAGTTTCCAGCATTCTACTTTCAAGTGTTTGCATAAATACTTAATGCTCCCAGCTCCACACTCTCAAGAACCCATAAACAAGACAACTGGTTTCTTTATGAAAGACTAATGTGTTTCTAGAACACTATGTAATGAGATGCAGTTTCCTTTGCAAAAATTGCAAAAGCCCTAATTGCTAATGTAGTATCTGCCCTTAAGGAAAGGCACACATTTAAATCCATTAATTATCATGCGTTGACTGAGTTATCTAAGAGAACAGGGTTTTTCCCCCCTCAAAAGATGCTAATCGGCTCCTGTGGCAGATTTGTTTGAAAGTGCATGTCCCAAGCCTTTACACATTAATTTAAAACAAATTATGAGGAGTAAATTTCATCCTTATTATTTTTCCCTGCTGAGCTCTCAAAGCCATTCCCAAGATGAACTTCCTATTTTTCTAAGTCTTGTTTGGATTTTCTGCATAAAATCCTCTCTAAGAAAACACACTGGCAAACTTTAGATTAATTAGTTTTGTGTTGGTAAGAGTCTCAATTAATAACTTGAGTATGCCAGTGAACAGGTTGGAATTTTAATATTGAAAATATGTAGACATTTTCCTGCTATGGTTAGTAAAACAATGCCTTGCTAATTCATACATGTGAGCAAACGCACATGTGCACACATCTATGCACACACACACACGCCAAAAGGTTTTTAGCAGTGAGTTATGTGGATGGTTTTGTGTGACAAAGATCACCCTGCAGTAAAAAAATAATAAAGCCCTAAAAACATGTTTATAATTTGTCCCTGTTTACAAAATACTAAAAGCAAGGTCCTATGCAGGCATTCTGTAACATGTTGAGCCTAAATTTTAGGTCTCAACTCCATGATTTCTGCATCACACCAATGCTGAACTGTGAATACAATTTATGTTCTGCAGCTTCATAGAACAATCAGAGAGAAACTATTATTTCATCAAATATTAATATGAGTACCAATCAATACTCTATTGAGTGTTAATTATCTAATTAAGCAATAACTTCTGTCTGGATGATTTTGCATTTTTTCAACCATTAAGCTTAGTATTGACTGGACAGTGCATGGTAGCAGGGATGGGAAGATAGCGGGGGAGTATATTAACTGGAATATAAGACTTTGGTGTTTGTAAAAGGAGATACTAACACAGAGAAGGGGGATTCAGGAGTTCGGGAGGAGTGGGCTGAGGATGCTAGCTGCTGGGAGAAAAGTTCAAGGTGTTTACATTATCTGTGGTAAGCCTCCCTTTTTTCTCATTCAGGGGACCTTCCTTCCCCCTCAACTTTCTTTTCTTCTTTCCCTAACTGAATGCTCTCTATTCTGGCTGAGTTCCGATTAATAGAGAAACATGGCCTTGGAGAATATGGGCAAAGGTGGCTTATGCCTGAAATGTGCCAGCAGTCTTTTTGTATTGGTCTGGTTAGGGCTTTTGTATGTTGATTTTCATTCATTCTAGAATAATATCCCTGCTTCCAAGACTTTGTCATCCAGATTCTCTTCTCGGACTGGTGTAGATCTATGGTGTTATAGAGCTTTCCCAGTGTGACTAAGAGGAGGATTCGGTTCTCAGTAGTGCTGTCAGGCAGGGAAAATAAAACAGTTCTTCTAGCACGTTGTACCTTGTCGTTGTGTGCTGCAATTCAGAAGTGTGAATGATGTCCAAATAGCTTGTGTCATCTGCGTGCACAGAGAGGAGGGATGGCCTTATGATTAAGGCATTAGAATGAGACTCAGGAAGTTGGGTTCAATTTTCAGCTCTATCACAGACATCCCTTGTGACTTTGGGCAAGTCACTTAAGATCTCTATCACAGCTCTTTATTAGTACAGTGGAGGTATTAACACTTTTCTTGCCTCACATGAAAAAGGAGGAAGGGCTGTGAGGATAAATGCATAATTACTTGGAAGGCACTTATGTGCCTGGATGTAAGCACAAATGTTGCAGAATACCTATTCCAAATAATTGCATCCAAATGGCCAACTTGTATCTACTTCCCTCTGAATCAGTGCAGGCACAAGGCACAGCCTTTTTTCAAAATAAGCTCTCAACATGGCATTCTGGGATGGGATGTTCATATTCTGAGATTTTTCTCACAATGCATTGTGGGATAGGCACCCCAAGGTAGGTACTGGAAGCCAGTATGATTCTGGGATTTAGGATCAAATTAGTAAATTCCCCTGATTTCTCTCCGGATGCCCCGTAGTTCATTTGTCCTTTGTGACATTTTTAAACTACTATGACATTTTTAAACTACTATGACATTTTTAAACTACTCTCAGCCAACAGAGAGGGATGAGCTACTGCTGCATACCACAGCCCTGACAACCGCTAATATGCAGAGGCTGATGCACCTTTGCAATCATACGCGCATGTGGCCTTGGCAGCCAGCTGAGATTCTGCTGAGCCAATTTCAATAGAGGAGAATGAAATGAAGCATTTCCTTATGGATAAACTTTTTTTTTCCCCTGGAGCTGCTTCATCTGATGTAGTGCTATTTCTGGACTCAGGGAAGTAGCACTAATGGGTGGGAAAAGACAGAGATGCAGTCTTGGATGCCAGCAGTGGCAAAAAAAGTTCAGGATCCAAAAGAACACTTGTCTAGAAATCTGCATGGATCACACTCTGCAGCTGCAGAAGTGCAACACCAGCATGGGAGCTCTCTTCTGCAGAAAGACGTCATTGGCATCTGGAAACTCTCCTTCAGTCAGTAGCTAACCAGTTTGGTGTTGGTAGATTCTGTCATGCGGGAAGTATGTGTGGCGCTATAAAGAAGTACTGATGTTGTGTGTCATAAAGTTTAACAATGCACAGGAGATTATTGAGGGGTTTGCATGGGCAGGGTTCCCAAATTCTACTGGGGCCACTGAAGGGACTCATGCCTATTCTACACACACTCACACACACACACACACACACACACACACACTCACTCCCCACCAGCCTCAGAGTACATCAGCAGAAAGGAATATTTCTCCCTGGTACTGCAAGGCCTGGGTGATCACTGCAGCTCATTAACCAATATTAACGTGGGGATCTCTGAAAATGTCAATGATCCTAGAATCTTTAGAAACTCAAGCCTCTTTTCTTTAATGAAAAATAGAACTTTTAATCCCAGAAACGCCATAGACATTAATGGTATTTGGATTCCCACTGTCATTTGGGGAGGCCCTATTTGTCCTCTACCAGGGATATGTTAGCACTTGCATGTGCCTCTCTGCAGGAAGTCCTTATATTGCAAGATGTCACTCTGATAAGACTTTCCAAGAGGCGGAGAAGGAGTTTGTTCAAAAAGGCAATGGGAAAACCAGCAAGATATGCATTGATGTTATTCACCCAAATGGTATCCCCAGACGTGCTAGAGTCTGGCAGGACAACATTGCTTTTACAGGCAGCCCAGAGAGGGACACTTTGCCATACTTTATTTTGGCACCGACACTGCACTTTCTTTGCTTTTATATTCTGTTTTATATCCTCCCCCACATGCACATAGTGCACTGCAAAATAAAGAGAGTTCTGCAGAATTGTTCTGAACTGAAGGGATTGTCAGCGCTGAGTGTCTGATTACTGCTAGCCAAGTGCCTTCTAATCTCTCTGCATTTTAGATGCGTCACTCTGAGAAGTGTACCTCAGAAAATGCTAAAAATCGCTGGAAGCTCCGCACATTAGTGAAGACTATGAAGCAAAGTACTTTTTATGCTGTCTCTTTTTTACTCTATGCAACATTTCAATGAGCTTGCTGCATCACAAAGTTTTTAGATTTAAAAGCACTCTGGGAGCAGGGCTGCTGGAACAATTTGTATGGTGGAGGTGCTGATGATGGAAACCATGTATTTGGTGTTTGTTATTGCTACTCCAAGACAGAGAGTGCAGCAGCACCTCTCCAGCACCACTGCCATGGTGCCGCTAGCAGAAATCCATGTCAGTTGGCCGAGGGATGGGAGACAAGAAGAGGGATGAGAAAGTAGGTTTGGGAAATGGGTGCCCCTATGGCAGATAACTTTGGGCTATGGGAACATAACTGCTGCAAGGATTAAATTCTCTGGCACAGATGCCATGCTGAAACATGGGAAGAAGCAAGCAGGCTCAGGAAAGCTCTTAGATCACATCCATGCAAATTTGCTGCATCTATCAAGCACGTGGGGAAAAAACTGTTAAAACTGCCTGAGTAGTTTTGTAATGATATTGCACATACTTATTGGCAGAAGCTGAGCAGGGAGTGTCTGCTTGGGTTTGGGGATCTGCCTGTTCTTCTGAGGTTGTTTTGGGCTCATGCCGGGGGAAAGAGATCGTGGCTCTCAGGGTAAATTTCTGTGATTTCAGGGTCCTGGTCAGGATCCACATCCTCTTTGAGTATGTCTATGCTGTAAATGAAGCCCCACAGCAGTAAGTCTCAGAACCCAGGTCAAGTGACTCAGACTCGTATAACAAGGCTGAAAAAAGAAGCCTAGAAGTTCCTTCTTGTGCTGGAGCCCAGGCTTTGAGACCCACCCCCTTGCCAGGTGTCAGAGCCCATGTTCCAGCCCAAGTGGGGATGTCAACTCTGCTATTTTTAGGCCTGTGGCGCAAACCCCCTACAGCCCAGGTCTGTTGACCCGGTCTCTGAGAAGCTAGGCTATGGGTTTGTATGGCATTGTGAGTGTGTGAATGTATGCTTTGGTGCTTTCAGTTCCTGGCCTCATTGGAAAAACCCAGCTCCTCATAATAGGGGCAGATGCTTGGAGCATCGTCACAGTCCTGTCTTTGCTGGGGGGAGGGTAGCAGCATTCTTTCCAGAAAACCTTGTATTTATTTTGTCATTGAGAACTGTCCTAGGAGAGACCACTCTTCAACACTTCCTTTGCTATGTGTTCATATATCATCACATTGTGGTGGCTGCTGTTACAATAGGCCTAACCCATCTTCTGCCCACAGTTTTCAAGGAAATCTATGATCTCTGCATGGCTCCCCACAGACGAATGAGGTATGGGTTCTTGTATTACTCCAGGAATGTAATCACAAATAGGACAATGGGGAGGGGACAGGCAGTTAACATGACCCCAGCGTAGAAGAGAGCACACAGGGAAACAGACAGACCAGTCCTGTGGTGAAGCAATGGAGTGGAGAGAACAGACAAGTTATTCCAAAATAGAGATCCATCCACGTGAACCTTTTTTGCACAAACTTGTCCTGAAATTAACTGAATTCACTTTCAAAGAAGTGGATTCAATGGGCCATTTAATTTGGAAGAATTGCATCATGTGAACACAAGGTATATTCTTTTGAAAAACAGAAGTTAGTGCAAAATTCTCCCTCCATGCCCCCATTCTGCATTCTGTGGTGATGCATAGGCCTTGTGAATACTTTGATAAGATAAATAGAAGTGAAATGCCCCAAAATGTGTAAAGGCAGGTGACTGTTGTATCGTGCAAGCAAGGTACTAACAAACTTCAACAGGCCTTTATTCAACAAAGGTGAAACCTCTTTACAAAGCTGCTGCTGCACCCCTCTGTAGCTCTCACTCAGCCCTGGCTCATCTCCTCCCCTCCTTCCTGTTTCCTGTGCTTCCAGACTCCCAACAGCCAGTGCTCCCAGTTCTAATAATTACAAGCAGCATCTAAAACACCACAGTGACTGCACAATGTTTCATGAGCAAAACCACTGGCATACTGAGACCCATTTGAAAGTTTGACCCACTGAAGGCAGTATTTGTGATATTACATTATAACACTAGACAATCTTACACTTTCTTGTAAGAAAGATAATATTGGGTTAAAACAGTTAGGTATTTTTGTCTGATGAGATAAATGATTCCTTTTGAATGTCTGTCTGTGTGCATGCAAGTTAAAGATTAATCATCACCACTAGAACATTTTGTTGTAGATAACTGCACTCCATCAGTTATGGTCCTGGAGTCACATTTATACACAATTTGAGCTTGTTGGACTAGTACCAAAGAGAAATCCAATTCAAAATATGGACTCTGATATCCTCAGTAAATATCAGAGGGGTAGCCATGTTAGTCTGAATCTGCAAAAGCGGCGAGGAGTCCTGTGGCACCTTATAGACTAACTGAAGTGTAGGAGCATAAGCTTTCATGGGCAAAGACCCACTTCGTCAGATGCATGTAGTGGAAATTTCCAGAGGCAGGTATAAATATGCAGGCCAGAATCAGGCTGGGGATGACGAGGTGGATCCAATCAAGGAGGATGAGGCCCACTTCTAGTAGCTGATCTGGAAGTGTGAATTCCAAGAGAGGAGAAGCTGCTTTTATAGTTAGCAAGCCATTCACAGTGTTTGTTTAATCCAGAGTTGATTGTGTCATACTTGAAGATGAACTGTAGTTCAGCAGTTTCTCTTTGAAGTCTGGTCCTGAAGTTTTCTTGCTGCAGGATGGTTACCTTTAGATCTGTAATTGTGTATCCAGGAAGATTGAAGTGTTCCCCTACAGGTTTTTGTATGTTGCCATTCCTAATATCTGATTTGTGTCCATTGATTCTTTTACGTAGGGACTGTCTGGTTTGGCCAATATATATAGCAGTGGGGCATTGTTGGCACATGATGGCATATATTACGTTGGTAGATGTGCAGGAGAATGTACCAGTGACAGTATGGCTGATCTGGTTAGGTGCTGTGATGGTGTTGCTGGTGTATATATGTGGGCAGAGTTGGCACCGAGGTTTGTTGCATGGATTGGTTCCTGAGTTAGAGTTTTTATGGTGCGGTGTGTAGTTGCTGGTGAGAATATGCTTCAGGTTGGCGGGTTGTCTGTGGGCAAGGACTGGCCTACCTCCCAAGGCCTGTGAAAGCGAGGGATCATTGTCCAGGATGGGTTGTAGATCACTAATGATGCGTTGGAGAGGTTTTAGCTGAGAACTGTAGGTGATGGCCAGTGGTGTTCTGTTAGTTTCTTTCTTGGGCTTGTCCCGTAGCAGGAGGCTTCTGGGTACACGTCTGGCTCTGTCAATCTGTCTCCTCACTTCCTCGTGTGGGTATCGTAGTTTACGGAATGCTTGTTGAAGATCTTGTAGGTATAGGTCTCTGTCTGAGGGGTTGGAGCATATGCAGTTGTACCTCAGTGCTTGGCTGTAAACAATGGATCGTGTGGTGTGTCCAGGATGGAAGCTGGAAGCATGCAGGTAAGCATAGAGGTCGGTAGGCTTTCGGTATAGAGTGGTATTGATGTGACCATCACTTATTTGGACACACAATTGCAGATCTAAAGGTAGCCATCCTGCAGCAAAAAAACTTCAGGACCAGACTTCAAAGAGAAACTGCTGAGCTACAGTTCATCTTCAAGTTTGACACAATCAACTCGGCATTTGTCGGCAAAAAGCGGCAGTCTAGAGGGAGATCTGTCGAAAAAGAAAGCATTTTTCGACAGACCCGTTATGCCTCCTGCAAGGAGGTTTAGAGGATCTGTCAAAAAAGGCTTTCTTTTTCGACAGAGCCTGCTCTAGAATGCCGCTTTTGCCGACAAAGTGCTGAGTGGGCAAAACGTGGTGGCCACTTTTATGCAAATTAAGCACAGGATATTTAAATCCCTGCCTGATTTGCAATGTCGACCTGCCTAATCTGCATCTCTCTTCTGACAGAGGGATGCAGTCTAGACATACCCTGAAACAGGTGAAATAGATAGCTGGCCTACCACCAACTCCCTCCCATACATTAGATCCAGAGAGCAGCTGGCCACATGATTTGAACCAATAATCACCTTAAATACTCTTGTGGTCATCATGGTGGCCACAAAATCTAGAGCTAACTCAGAAGGATTATCTTCTACATGGGGATTGTTAGGGAATAAAATTACCTTATCTACTCTAGTGTCACGGTCTTGAGGGATTCCATCAACTTTCATAGGGATCTGTAGTACACTGAGGAAATTTATGTACCTCGAAACTGGCTTCAATGCCAGCTTATTGCAGGACTCTCAATACAGATGTACATGCTGTATTATTCCGGTTTTTGGTTAGATGACTTCTTACACTTTAGTGATATGTAGACAACGCTGCCACTTTATTTCCTTAATGAGCCCCCCTGAAGCTTTTGCGATATTGTATTCTTCGACATTATTAATTATGACTTTAATTGTGCCCTGTAGTATCGGGTTTCAAGGATATTAGTAAAGTCAGCAAAGGGTGGGAACATTACTGACCACTAGTCTTCCATTAACTGGCATGAATGAAAGATAGGGGATCCTGGTTGTTGGCACCCCAACTACGTACCTAAGAGATCATTCCAGGCAAAATCAATGGAATCTTTGTGTCCTGGTTTACATCTCTTCCTTGTCACCTTCTAGTCATTTCCACAGAATTCAAAGGTCTCCTACACTTACAGCTGCCCCCTATCCTGGAACCTCTGGGTGCCAAACATGCAGCAGCAGTGTTCTACCCAATCCCCCTTGCTGAGGTGACCATCAAATGGGCACAGCTGCTACACATCTTTTCCTTGAAAAGGATTTCCAGGGCAAGCCTCACACGTCAATCTCAGCATTAATAAATCACCCTACCCAGTAGACCTCTCTAAAATTGTCTGGATAATTAGAACTTCATTTATCAGAGGGGTAGCCGTGTTAGTTTGAATCTGCAAAAACTATGAGAAGTCCTGTGGTACCTTATAGACAAACATTAGAAATTCATTATGGTGCATTGTTCTAGGAGATTTGGAGATCTGGACACAACCGCCCACTGATAGTAAATAAGGAAATACATTGATCCTAATCAGAATATTTATATCTCCTTTACAGATGTTTCTATAACCATTTAGATACTTGTAAAACAACTATCATAGAGGTAATAGTTACTACATTGTATTACGATGCTAGATTTTCTCAAATCCTTGGATAGGTAACATAAATTATCCTTATTTGCTTTGGAGAGGAATCAGCAATCAACACTGTCAGCAGCGCAGTCCTGTTTTTTAACTAGATGGGTGGAGCTATCACCTTGTGCCATGTTGAAGATCAATTCCTGCTGCATGGCTTTCTTATCTTTCTAGTCCTCATTAGACTATACATGTAGACTGCAGTGACCAATGTACTGCATAATAAATCCAGCCGTTTGGCTTTTGAAGTGTCTGGAAGAAGATGAAAAGAAACTGTAAATATCTCTATAAAACATCAGAGGTATTGCTCCTACTAGGGGACCATTCATTTCCAGTGGAAATAACAGATGTGGTATTCCAGCTATGGGTTACGTAGGTTTTTATGCACGTCAGTTCAATTCATCTGCATTTAAATCATTTGATGATAGATGAAATAAATTTACCCTACCAATTGAAAACTTATTCGGTATAATCAAGCTAGACATGTTATAAATATTTTAGACATAAAAAGGGGAAAAAAGGAGGAGGAATAAATTTTGCTCTGATTTGCAACCTGTTTCAGTCCAGTAGGGTGGAACAAGGAGGTAAATCACAGAAGAATCTATTAGATTCATGACCAAAATGCCCTTTAATTTGCCTCGCTAAAATTTGTGCAATTTTCACCCTCAATAGAATTTAACAAAGTATTTAGCCTGGGGTCAGCTGGACCCAAATCACAATATTTTAGTTTGTAGAGCTGATCCAAAACATTTTGTTTCTAGGCAGTTCAGCATTAAATGACATTTGTCCTAGAGTAGTTCAGTGTTGCAAGGGAGTTTTAGTTTGAATGTCCGAATGCCACCATCCTACTCCAGGGGCCAGGATCTCAGACTAGAGTGTTTTATGATGCCACGTGGTCTCCCCTCTGAATCAGCAGCCAAACACATCATGAAAAGATGCTGCCCAGCCATAGAGCTCAACCCTAAGTTAGTGGAAGACTGGGGGTTCTAGCCCTTAATAACTCAAGACCATGGATTTCAGCTCAGTGCCGACTATTCAGTAATAGTGACATTAACCCCATTCCAGTTGTGGCTCTAATCTTTGGACACACAAACTACATCACTTTTTATTAACTCCCTAGGTCTTTGCCAGCCTCAATGTAGAATTTAAATGGTCCCTTAGGAAAATTCCGTCCTTCTTGACGTCAGGCCAGTGGATAACCTCTCCCCTCCCCCAATCATTTTAGGCTTAGGCCCTATTACCACAACATCACAGAAAATCCAAGATCCATTCTTCCAAAAGGACCAGACACAGACCACAGGTCAGTTCCTCCTTACATCTCCCTCATTTATCCAATAGAACAGTGTAGGCTTTATTAATTACATGGCAGTGGAGCAAGAGATATTTGCACATTACTAAGTATACTAAAGGCACAGTAGAAGACAAACTTTTATTATATTATAAAATGTTTGGTCAATTGTAACAAGGTCTTACATCTGAGGCTCATCACCGCTAGGGGTCCTTTATCTGGCAAAGTCCTTAGGAGCCAGTCTGGGCTTTTTTCCCCCTCCATTAGATTACTCTTATTTGACTGTTCTCACCCAGAGCTCACAGATGCAAAGGTCAAGGGGCAGACTGAGGGTCCGTGAAGTGAAGTCATCACCCACCCCCTCAATGTCCCAAGTAAGGCACCTCTGCCTCTCCTATTTTAAATTCAGACACTTTGACCAATAGATTTACTGCTTTAAGGATCTGTGGCTGAAGTGATCTTGTAGCTCCAAATGGCCCTGTGGTCTAGGTACACTTGGGCAAAATTGTGTAAGCCTTTCAACAACCCTGCATTAACTGGGCTTTGAAAGATTGCATCTGCACTGATCAATCAAAATGAAATAATTTGAGTTCATATAGGCCAGATTCATTATGAAAGTGGATTTTTATTGGGCATCTGCATCTAATGGAATTTGCCCTTACGCTCATGTCATACCAAGGGGTGCGTCTACACTGCACCCTTAGCTCAAAATAAGATACATGATTTGCACTACGCAAATTGCATATCTTATTTTGATTCTATTTTGAAATCGGCTATTTCAAATCTGGCACGTCCAAGCAACGCCAAATTTCAAAATAACACACTATTTCGAAACATCCCTTATCCCTCGTAGAACGAGGTTTACAGGGCTGCCAAAATAGTGGGTCCACCATATTCCACAATAGCAGATGCATTCAAAAGACATGGGATAGCTATTTCAGGATACCTCTGGTATCCCAAAATAGCCTTGCAGTGTAGATGTACCCTAAGGTGCTTATCCATCTAGTTCTTCCCAATAGGTCCTCTGTCCATGCTGTGAGAAAACAATTTTGTATGTTAATGACATTTACTCTCCTGAAATCCAGGCAGAATCATCTCCTGGTTCCATCCAATTTTAATAGTAGAAACCCATGGATTCCTAGACCTGGTAATCACCCCCTTTTTAACACATATTATAATTCTTCCTGGATTTGCCTCTACTTTACTCCCTTTACTCTGTCTGCCCATAGAAAAGTAGGATGGGGCTCTGATGTTTCTGTGGAATACGCTATACTGACAATTAAATCTGATTGACTGGAAAATACCCATCTGTGATCTTTAGCAGAGCCATCATCTGTGTCTTTTGTTTTGGGTTTAACGCCTTATAGTTCTCCATACTTTCCAAGGGAGTCTTATTTCTTACTTTCAGTAACTAAGGGTGTGTCTAGACTGCAGGCTTCTTTCGAAAGAGGCTCTTTCGAAAGCATCTTTCGAAAGAGCCTCTTTCGAAAGACAGAGTCTAGACTGCACGGAGAAATTTCGAAAAAGCGGCTTGCTTTTTCGAAAGAAAGCATCCAGTGAGTCTGGATGCTCTCTTTTGAAGAAGCCCTATTTACATTGAAGAACGCCTTCTTTCGAAAGAGGAACTTTCGAAAGAAGGCGTTCTTCCTCGTGAAATGAGGTTTACCGCCATCGAAAGAAAAGCCGCGTTCTTTCGAATTAATTTCGAAAGAACGCGGCATGAGTCTGGACGCAGGGGAAGTTTTTTCGAAAAAAGGCTACTTTTTTCGAAAAAACCCCTGAGTGTGGACACAGCCTAAGTCAGCCAAAGGAGCAGTAAATGTTCCCTCATCTCTTCAGCATATAATATTCACTGCCACCTCACTTCCCTGGTAAGCTTTTCATCAGTTGACATGCACAGATAGTAAGGCTTTCTTGCCACACAATCTTTTTACACTATAAGTGACTTTGTTAAGTCTTTCGGCTATCTCAGAAGGTCTTTCCCAATAGCCCTGCAACTTCTACTTTCTTACTGGCATGAACACCAACACCAGGTCACCTTTTAGGCCTCAGTTGGAGTATTGTGTCTAGTTCTGGGCACCACGTTTCAAGAAAGATGTGGAGAAATTGGAGAAGGTCCAGAGAAGAGCAACATAAATGATTAAAGGTCTAGAAAATATGACCTGTGAGTGAACACTGAAAGGCTTGGGCTTGTTTAATTTGGAAAAGAGAAGACTGAGAGGAGGCATGAGAGTAGTTTTCAAGTATTTAAAAGGGTGATACAAGGAGGAGGGAGAAAAATTGTTTTCCTTGACCTCTGATGATAGGACAAGAAGCAATGGGCTTAAATTGAAGCAAGGGTGGTTTAGGTTGGACATTAGGAAAAACTTCCTAACTGTCAGAGTGGTTAAACCCTGGAATAAATTGCCTAGGGAGGTTGTGGAATCTCCATCACTGGAAATATTTAAGAGCAGGTAAATACATATCTATCAGTGATGATCTAGAGAGTGCTTGGTCCTGCTGACAGAGGAGGGGACTGGACTTGATGATCTCGCGAGGTCCTTTCTAGTTCTAGTATTCTATAATTCTATTTCAAATAATGTCCTCTTTCCTTATTTCTGTCATACCATTCTTTCTGTTAACTCTGACTCTTTCACAAATTCTGCTACATCAAATCTGTCATAGACTTCAAATCTCCCCTAAAACAAGATATGCATTCAAATACTGACTGCCCCAAGTCTTCAGTGCTACCTTCTCGGTTTAGATCCAAAACCTCCCATCTTTCTTCCATACAGATCAAAGGCTCTGTTGATTCTTGGGGCATTCCTATAGGCAAACAGCAAATATGACAACAATACATCCCAGTCATTCTACTGAAAACAGACATGCTTAACACAGACTTTAGTGTTCCATTGCACCTCTCAACCAAGCCATAAGTTTCAGGGTGGTAAGGGGCAGTTAATAAATGCCCCACATATCCGCCACAATAAAAAAAAAGTATCATGAAATTTGTTCCATGGGCTGACAATTTCTCTGGGAAACCCTATGATACTAAAAATCATAAGCAGACCCCTAGATACTGTTTCATGGCAAACAAAGCTGTAGCTTTCAAATATTTAATGGCAGAATCCACAACAATCAAAACATATTTTTCACATTCCTGGCAGGTTTGGAGTAGGACCTACAGAGTCTATAGACACCCTTGCAAATGTTTTCTTAATCACAGGTAACAGCTGCAATGGAGCTTTGTAAGGTCCTGCCTTCCATTTACACTTTTAACATAGTTCATTTTACAATAATCTTTTACATCGTCATATATATGAGGCCAATAAAAGTTATGTTTCTGTTTTTCCCCACCACAGCCTCCCAGTATTACCCTCCCTCTTGCAAGAAAAGCCTGCCTTTCCTTCCCTGGACTGGGGCATTATCACAAGCCACCTCCAATTGACATTAAGAACCATTTTCAGTGCTTTCAGCCCCCTCCTCTGAGAACAAAATGTTACTCTACAGCAAAGGAGTGAGGGAATCTTCCCCCGCCTTTACAGCTCACCTCTCCCCACCCAAGCCAGGTATGATAGGGCCATTATCCTTCTGTCTGTGAGTTGAAACATTAACCTTGTTGGGCATTAACAATATACCATTTCCAATTAAAACATCGCTCAGAAGCTGATCCTTTGCTTCCACTGCCATAATACTCCCACTCTGTGGAGATTCTAGCTAATGGTACTGTTATAGTGAACTCTGGTAAGGCCAGAAGCTGAGTTCTGTCCAGGAAGTTTGTCATCTTGTCTAACCAAACTACCTTTGGCTGCATTTAAATAAACCATCCCAATGTGCAGAAAGAATAGCAAATATGGCTGGTGACCATCTTGGCTTAACAGAGAAATCTCTGGTGAGCTTAAACAGAAAAAGAAATGTTACAAGAAATGGAAACTTGACTAGGGAGGAATATACACACATTACTCAAGCATGCAGGGTGTAATCAAGAAGGCCTAAGTACAACTGGAGTTGCAGCTAGCAAGAAATGTAAGGGATAAGAAGAAGAGTTGCTACAGATGTGTTAGCAACAAGAAAGTGGTCAAGGAAGGTGTGGGACCCTTATTGAATGGGGAAGGCAACTTAGTTGCAGATGATGTGGGAAAAACTGAAGTATGCAATGCTATTTTTGCCTTGGTCTTCACAGACACAGTCAGCTCTTAGGGTATGTCTAGACTACATGGAGCCATGTAGATGAGGTTTCTAGACATAGGGAAATTAAGTGGCGATTTAAATAATCGTCACTTCATTTACATCAAAATGGCTGCTGCGCTGTGCTGCTCAGCTGTTTGGCGGCACAGTGTGGTAGTCTGGAAGCTCCGCGGTTGACAAGGGAAGCCCTTGTCGACTGTGGAGCTTCCAGACTACCACGCTGTGCTGCCAAACAGCTGAGCGGCACAGCGCGGCAGCCTTTTTCATATAAATTTCCCTTTTTCGAGTACACTAAACTACATGGCTCCATTGACGGAGCTATGTAGTCTAGATGTACCCCTAGACTGCTGCACTGGGCAGCACAGTATGAGGAGGAAGTGAGCATCCCTCAGTAGTGAAAGAACAGATTAGGCACTTGTGACCCCTGCACTTAGAACCCATTTAGTTCCTGGAGAACCGTCATAAGTCAAACCCTTTTTTCCCATAGCCACAATGATAAAAATGCGGGTTTTGTTCCTGGTCTGCTTTGCCTCCTGGGAGTCTGCAGCACAAGCTGCTCCCAGAGTTGGCTGGAGGTTGTGCCAGGTGGAGGAAGCAGCTGGAGCAAGGTGGTTGTAAATGCAGGGGGTCACCTCTAGTTAGAAAAGCTGGACATGCACAAGTCCATGGGGCCAGATCTAATGTATCTGAGGATGCTGAGAGACTTGACTAATGTGATTGCAAAGCCATTGGCCATTATCTTTGAGACAACTGGGGGAGGTCCTGAATGCTTGGAAAAAAGGCAAATATAGCATCCATCTTTTTGAAAAGGGAAGATGGAGACTCCAGGGAACTACAAACTGATCAGCCTCACCTTAGACCCTGGAAAAATTATGGAGCAGGTCCTCAAATAATCCATTTTAAAACACTTGGAAGAGAAGAGGATGATCATAAACAGTCAACATGGATTCACTAAAAGCAAGTCATGTCTAGGTAACCTAATTGCCTTCTATGATGAGATAACTGGTTCTATTAATATGGGGAAACTGGTGAATGTTATATACTTTATTTTAGCAAAGCTTTTGATATGGCCTCCCACAGTATTTCTGCCAGCAACTTAAAGTAGTATGGTTTGGATCAGTGGATGGTGGATAGAAAGCTGGCTAGATCATCGGGCTCCATGGGTATCAAGCGGAGAGCCCTAGGGAGTTGGTCCTTGGGTTGGTTGTGTTCAACATCTTCGTTAATGATCTGAAAAATGAATTGGTTTGCACTCTCAGCAAGTTCATGGATGACACTAAGCTGTGGGGGTGAATATATGTTTAAGGTTAGGGATAGGGTCCAGAGGAACCTAGACAAATTGATTATTAGTCCAGAAGAAATCTGATGAAGTTCAATAAGACTCTGTACTTAGGATGGAAGAATCACATGTACTGCTACAGACTGGGGATTGACTAGCTAAGCTGCAGTTCTGCAGGAAAGGACCTGGTGATTACAGTGGACAAGAAGCTATAAGCAAGTGGTCCCCAACCATTTAAGGTTGCCGGGTGCCAGGGGGCGTGCCTGTTTGCCCGACGGGCGCCAGAGGGTGGGGACACTTGCGCGCCCGGGGGCGGGGCCCCCCCATAGTCGCGTGCCCGGGGGCGGGGCCTCCCCATGTGCTGCGTGCCCGGGTGTGGGGGCCCCCCCCAAGGGCCGCGCGCCCGGGGCTGGCGCCCCCCCTCCCCAAGCGCCGCACGCCCAGGGCCGGCGCTCCCCCCCATGCGCCATGCACTCGGGGCCGGCTCCAGCACCATGCATGCGCCATGTGCCTGGGGCCAGGCCAGCCCCGAGCACTTGGTGGGCGCACACAAATGCCCCCGCGGGTGCCATGGTGCCCGCGGGCACCGTGCTAGGGACCACTGCTGTAAGCTGTAGAAATCAACAGTGTGCCCTTGATGCCAAGAAGGCTAGTGGCATATTAGGGTGCATTAGGAGGAGCATTGCCAGCCGATCGAGGGGAGTGATTATTCCCCTCTATTCATCCAATTTTGGGGCCCCCACTACAAAAAGGACATGGACAAACTGGAGTTAAGCAGAGGGCTACAAAAAATATTAGGGACTGGTGCACATGACCTATGAGGAAAGGCTGTGGGAACTGGGCTTATTTAGTCTGCAGAAGAGAAAAATGAGAAGGGATTTGACAGCAGTCTTCAACCATCCGAAGAAGGGGTTCCAAAGAGGATGGAGCCAAGCTACTCTAGATGGCAGAACAGGAAACAATGGTATCTAGGTTGGGAATTAGCAAAAATTATTTCACTAGGAGAGTGGTGAAACTCTGGAATGGGTTACCTAGGGAGGAGCTGTAATCTCCATCCTTAAAGGTTTTTAATGCGTAGCTTATTTCAAGTTAAGCTCTGCAGCATAGACGTACCCTTAGATTCTCACTAGACCTAGTGGACACAATCCTGTCCTCTCAGTGCTGTAGTCTGGCTAGTTCTGCCTGAGCAGCGATCTCTGTGGAATTAAAGGATGGCTGACTTCCAAACTCTGGGACAGTCTCCGGTGTTCTGTATCCTCCCCATGCTCCTCACTTTGCTCAGTGAGTATGACTCTTAGCTCTTCTGATTTCCCCTTATGGGGTCCATTGTACTGTACTCATAAAAGGTCAAGGGTTTTCTTGTTCAGTTTGTCAGAAGACTCTACCCCAGAGGTGGAGAACCTCGGGGCCAGATGTGGCCCCCGGCTAGCCTGTGTCTGGCCCCTGAGGCTCCACCAGCATGGCAGAGCCCATGCAGGCACTCCAGCTCCCCACTACCCCATTGTAGGGCTGGGGCACACAAAATCTAATAGCCTGGATCCCCCCTGGTTTCTGGTGTGTGAGGGGAATGTGGACAATGTTTTTCTCCTTCTCAGTACAGGGCCACATCAGTGGGGGGGGGAGGGTTCTGCTTCTCACTTGTGTTTTTCTGTGGATCAGCAGCCTCCAACCCAAAAAAGGTTCCTCGCCCCTGCTCTACCCTATTCATTCTTTCTTTTCTTCTTGTCTAAAATTAGCACGTCAAAATCTTTTAGGGTATGTCTACACTTGCCCCCTAGTTCAGACTAGGGAGGCAAATGAAGCATACCAAAGTTGCTGATGAAGGGCAGGATTTAAATATCCTGTGCTTGATTACCATATTTGCAGCTGGTCGCCATTTTAAAAAGCCGGTAGCCCGAATTAACTCGCCGCGTGTAGACGCAGTAGTCCGATCCAAAACCCTTCCTTCGAATTAACTGTTACTCCTCGTGTGTAACACACGTGTGTAACTCATGAGGAGTAACAGTTAATTCGAGGGAAGGGTTTTGGATCGGAATACCGCATCTACACGTGGCGAATTAATTTGGGCTCCCAGCTTTTTTAAATGGTGACCGGCCGCAAATATGGTAATCAAGCATGGGATATTTAAATCCTGCACTTCATTAGCAACTTCGGTATGCTTCATTTGCCTCCCTAATCCAAACTAGGAGGCAAGTGTAGACATTCCCTTAGCTATCAGTTTTAACAACATTGGGAATATTATTGTTAGAAGAACTGCCCAGTCAACTACATCGACCTGCCAGGACCCTTGGTATCATAGGACCAGGGGTTCCACTTCAGTGGAGACTGATCAATAATAGTGAAGTTAACCCTATGCTATAAACTGTGGATCTAATCCTTAGACACATCCATTACTGCACTGCTTATTAACTCCCTAGGCCTCTGTCAGTCTCAATAATGAGTTTAAACAGTTCCCTTGGAAAGCTCAGTCTCTCTTGAACTGAAGTAAGCAGCCCTCCCTCTCCCTGTCACACTAGGGCCTAATACCACAGTGTCATGGAAAGACCTCTGTTCCAAAAGGACAAGACACATAACCTTGGAGCTCCCTCCTTTACCCAGCAGGACAATGCTCAGTTCAGTCCAATAATGAACTTAGGTAGCAGGTTTATAACAAACAAAAGGAAGTTTTCCTTCATTACAGTCAACCTGTGGAACTCCTTGCCAGAGGATGCAGTGAAGGCTAGAACAGTAACAAGGTTCCAAAAAGAGCTAGATACATACATAGAGGTTAGGTCCATCAATGGCTATTAACCAGGATGGGTAGGAATGGTATCCCTAGCCTCTGTTTCTCTGTGGGTGACAGGGGAGGGATCACATGAGGATTACCTGTTGTGATCCCTCCCTCTGAGGCATCTGGTACTGGCCACTGTCGGCAGACAGGATACTGGGCTAGATGGACTTTTGGTCTGACACAGTATGATCGTTCTTATGTTACGAATTACCTGACAAAGAAGCAAGAGATATTTGCACATTGCTAAGAACACTAATTCTTATGAAAGATGTGTTCAGTGTAACAAACTGTGATAGGTTCAGCGTCTGAGATTCATCCCAGCTTTGGCAGTGCAGTGAGGGGTCCTTCACCTGCAGACAAAGGACATGACTACAGCAGCGCAGCTGCATCACCACTGTAAGCTCTCTACATAGCTGCTCTGAAACAGTAGCGGGGCTTCTCTACCGCCAGCTTAATTACTCTCGCTCCCGTGAGCAGCAGCAGCAATGTA
Organism: Pelodiscus sinensis; assembly: GCF_049634645.1. Taxonomy (NCBI): domain Eukaryota; kingdom Metazoa; phylum Chordata; order Testudines; family Trionychidae; genus Pelodiscus; species Pelodiscus sinensis. The sequence continues at coordinate 136,266,463 of NC_134713.1, forward strand.
AGTCAGACAAGCTATGCTGCCAACATAATGCTGCGTCCACACCAACTCACGTCAGTGTGACTTATGTTGCACCGTGATGTAAGCCTACTGAGTGACATAAGTTATGCTGTAGTTTAAACATAGCCAGAGTAGTCCCTGCCTTTTAGGATCCAGTCTGGTACAAAAAAACCTTGTTTCCTTCCACAAGTTTTAATTTGAAAGCCCTGCCATGTGGCCGTTCTGTCTCCTGGGCCACAGATGCAAAGATCAGGGGCAGGGCAAAGGTCCATGAGGTAATTCTTTGGTGAAGTCATCATGGGTGACTCATCCCTGGAGAGGAGCTTCTTCTCCTCTGGTGCTCTGTAAAGTGATTTCTACCAGCTGCATTGAGAATTGAGGTGTCTTCCCTGGATATGTTGCTTTTTAATGGGTATTAGTTGACCACTCCCCGCCCCTTCAAAAGGTATAGCCTTTTCAATGGGTGAGACTCTGCATTGATTAATGGCTCTTGTTACATGGAGTCAGTCTCAGCTATGTGAGCATTATGAAGCACAACTAGAGATTCTATTCTGAACATGAGAAATAGAGAGATTAGTATATAACTATTATTACAGTCATTCATCCACCAACATCTTAAAAAGGCCAAACCTTACTTAACTACAAATTTAAACAAGTTACTTTTAATAATCTTCTACAAGCTCAGCAAACTCTTCTAAGATAATAAAGACCTTGAAACATTATTACCAGACTAGAAAAATACACTATTAGGCGTATTAAAAATACACCTCAGTTCTCAATGCAGCAGGTCACTTAGCAAAGGTGTATTTTTCTAGTCTGGTAACAATCCGAAGGCAAAGCCAACAGCCAAGTAGAGCATTGGCTTGTAAATACAACTTGACAGTATGGATGTTGGAGAAAGCTTCCTACTATGCCACTGGGTGGAAGCTGATAGGAAAATGGCCTTTAAAAATATATATTTAATTTCTTGAAGAAACTGGAGGTTTAGATTCCTAATGACATTTTTCTGCAGTAAAAAAAATTCTAACAAAGCTGCATTTAAAACTGTTAGGAACAGAATACAAGCTTCTGCAGTAATATGAAGATGGCTTATACAATGTCAATTTTTTATGCTTGTTCTTTTTTCCTTTTTTTTTTTCCTTTTTGTCTCCCAATGCTTATTATCGGTTGCCACTCAGTGGCTAATAAACAGTAGAAGCTCTGTGTGTCACAGCATCGGATGGGATACACATTACGAATTAGCAAATGAGTCTAAAATCCTCTCCCCAGCACTGTTCAACTAGTTTGTCTGGGTGCTGCTGAGCACTGTGCTGCACATGTGTGGTGGAGGTAACAATTTCTCTTCCTAGTTCAGGCAGCAGTGGCAAAAGGAGACCTTCCCTGGTTGTAGCTACAGCCTAAACATAGTACCTGCATGTATGTGTGCACACATGCCCCGCAAGGGGAACAAATAGAAGATTAATGCATTAGCGGATCCTTCAGTCCCACCTCACATTTCCCCTACTCTGTAAATACCCCAGAGGAAGCACCTATGGAGCTTGGTGGCATCCTGTACAAGGAATGCACACATCTCCTCCATAGCTTTCCTACACTCTGCCCTTCTACCTTGCATAGGAGAACCACACGGGCTCTCCTGCAAGTGGACTGCCACCTATGCCCATAACGCATGGAAGCAGCATTTTGACCTACATGACTCTAACAGACATATCATTTTCATTCATCCTTTATGATCTTTCATAACATACTAGTAAATGTAACAGAGTGTCTATTTTAAATAATGCAGTATTAGCAATAAAAGACCTCACCGCAACATCTGCAATTAAATCTTTGCTGATAGGTGGGCAGAGACTGCTGGTTTTGCAAATGGATTTTTAAATCATATGGTTCAGCTAAGTGTGGATTAGTAAGGCACTAATGTATTCAGGCCTATATGTTGAGTTATTTGTTTGACTGACAAGCTAGACTGCTTTAGAAAATCATTTTTCAATAATTTTCACAAAAAATAGCCACAGTGCCCTAGTTAAGCATGATTTTCAATAGCAACAAAGACAGATGCCTTCAGAATATATGGCTGCCACCATTACAATCTGTAGATAAACAAAAAGGCCAAGTATTTCATTATTTGCTCTCGTTTATATGAGGTATTAACATAATGTAGCATGAATGAAAACAGACAGACAATTTGTTTTGTACATAAAGCACTGTTTGAAACTATAGCTGCATTACCGGCAAACCTCAGTTTATGATTCTAAATGCATTTGGTAAATTGGGCTCCATAGTATACCAGCACAATTTTTACAAATTGCTCTATTAGTAAAATTTATGGAAATTATGCTAGGCAAGTTGTTAGTAAATTGAGGGGTTTTGTTTTTTTCATTCTTCTCTTCAAGAACATATCCAAGGTAAAATAGAGGAACCAGATTCTTCTGTCAGTTACACCAGTTTAAATTACAAGTAATTCTATTGACTGTAATAGTGTTACTCTATGTTTATGCTGCTGAGACCAAGAACAATATCTGGTTGCTAGTTTCCTTTACCTAATGGATTATGGGATAACAGTATCTCCAGAGTACTTATCTGCAACAAAGTTGATTTCAACTCTTACTCATTATATAAATGAGATAGTAAAATATTTCTTCTTTTCTCTAACCAGCCTATTAGGCTAGATGGCAAAAGCTCAGTTTTGTTTAAAGTAATGTAGTTAAATTGCCTGTGCAATTATTTTCAATTGTCCAAGTTTCTGAATCAGTCTTTCATTTTTAAAAAGAGTGCATAAACCTTCAACAAAGTGTGTACAAAGGGCAAAAGATGTTAAATGAAAATGGAGAGAAATGCCCATTAAAGACACATTTTTAAAGGATTTGGTAACTACTTTTGATTACTCATCTAATTTAAAACTCCTTGATCTCTATTGGAATCTACTTTAATTTTTAACTTTTTAACCATGATTAACATTATGATTAAGATAGTTAAGGACCTGCATGCCAAGATACACAATGTGCCATCAATTGCACAGGCACTTAAACTAAAGCATGGGCCTATATCTGAATATTTTAAGTTAGCCAACCAATTCTCAACAAAAAACATTAAGATATCCAATAATTTCCTTAGCAAGTTTTGTGCAAGCTTCCATTATTTTCATTTCAAGCAAATATCGTGGGAATTCTTCCAGAGAATTGCTACCTGCAATACTTTTTGGCTCATGTGAGAACTGATTAAGCTGCTAAAGGAACAAAGGTAACCAAGATGAGTTTTCTAAAACTGCTACTCAGTTCCTAACACTTGCGGAGAGGGATGCTGATTCTGGAAGTCATCAAAGTGTCTCTGGTGACTCACAAGGAGAACTATGGGTTTCTTAAGATTCATAGCAGAGGTCCCATAATGCTGCTAAGACATATATTTCACTCATTGTTTCGCTTTGACTTAATTCCAAACTCCTTTATAACTTATGCTGAGTTTTTAGGAGGCCTTTTCTCTATAATTACTTCCCAGTTTCTTAATACAGTCCTAAAGTTAATGCCTTAGTAGAGTTACTTTATACTAGCACCTAGTGCATCTTGGTTACTATTGTTCCATTGTATTACTTTGACTTTTTCTTTTAACAAGATTCAATTCAGCAATGCAATAATTTCAGATGAGATCAAGAAAGTAAATAAGGAAATAAGAGCATGTCACCAGAGTTCTTCAAACAGCTGTAGATACCAAGGTCTGTCATGTTTCCGTAAGCCTACATACATAACCCTAGACTATGCTTATAAAATATTTAGTATTGGGTTATTGGTTTTTGAGGGGGGCTAATTATGTATGGTTTCTGGTTTTCCTTTACAATAGCATAAAGGAATGAACAACTTGTGACAGTCCCCAAAAGAAGTAGTTTTTAGTGTTTGTTATTATTAATGGCTCCCATACATTTTCTAACCATTCTTTACACTTGGGGCCTCTTTTCCCTGCATTGTGTCACAGTTTCACAGTATGCAAGCACTCACATATGAAATGTCATATTCACATTTTTCTTTTCATCTTTTGATTTTAGTCAAAAACCATCATCCTGTAGCTCCATTTCTGTTATTTCTTTATTCCAGCACAAAAAGGGCTTCTTAGAATTTGTATTTTGGTCATAAAGGGAGCCAAATCTCCCCACATATTCCATATTTTAGATGCACATACTATGTATTAATCCTGTTGGGTGTGAAGGTTTTTGAAAGAGCAGATTAGAATGGATTTTTCTTCTGGGCGAATTGGTTGCTCTATTTTAAAGCCATAGCTTCATTCTCACTGAATCAGCATGTAATTTTACACAGATAGCCAGAAAAATTAATTATTTTTTCATAGTTCTATATTTTTTTACCCACCAGAAATAAAATGTGATGTAGTGGAAATGCAGATAATCAAAGATTTTGTAATATCATTAATATGTTTGTGTGTGGGGATGGTGATGATTTATGTATGTGCTTCAAGTTAGTACATGCAGCACTTTGTTGAATAAGAACATACTTAAAGAATGGGTGAAAATGCTTCAGTGAATTTAAAAGATCTGAATTATAGTACCATATGGTAGAGCTCATTCCACGAGGAGTAACGGTAGTTCGAACTAGGAAGCCTAGTTCGAACGACCTAGTTCGTGCCCCGTGTAGCCGCGCTGCACGGGGTTCGAACGAGCGGGGATTTAAAAATGGCGCCGGCCGGCTTTATGCAAATGAAGCCCGGGAAATTCAAATCCTGGGCTTCATTTGCAAGTGCGGCATGCCTACATTACCCTCCTAGTTCGAACTAGGAGGGTAGTGTAAACATACCCAAAGAAAGCTATCAGACTGGTTTGACATGATTTGTTCTTTACAAATCCATACTGGCTGTTACCTATCACCTTATTATCTTCCAGATATTTGCAAATGAATTCCTTCATTATTTGCTCCATTATCTTTCCTAGCACAGAAGTTAAGCTGAGCGGTCTGTAGTTTCCTGAGTTGTTCTTATTTCCCTTTTTATGAATAGGTACTATACTTGCTCTTTTCCAGTCTTCTGGAATCTTTCCCTACTTCCATGACTTTTCAAAGATGATAACTAAGGTCTCACATCAGATAACTCCTCTATCAGCTCCTTGAGTATTCTAGGAATCATTTCACCGGGCCTTGGTGACTTGAAGACATCTAACTTTTCTAAGTAACACTAGCTTTTGTTAAAACAAGATTTATTAATAGAAGAAAATGGTAATAAGACAAATAAGAACTTGTATAATATGCCTTACCTGGATGTTTTGCAAAGCCCAATGAGAAAGGCTTCCTCTTAACTTTGTGACGGGGCAAGAAACATTTACACCTCTTGAAATCAGCCCCTTGTGACCATTCTGCTTCACTGCTGTGTCTCTCACATCTCTCCTATGTTCCAGGCTTCTGCTTCTCAAGTCCGTGTGTCCTTATCAAGTTTTTTGGTATTTTTCCAGAGTTTATTATCATTGCAAAAATTTTCCCAAGAAATCCTGTGACAATAAAGACACAGAATTGATATTGGTAAATTTGTGAATTGTTTAACTCACCTCCATCCTCCAGGAGATTGTTTTGGAAAGGAAAGAAGGTCCTTAAGTGTTGTGAAATAGCCTTCTTTCAAAATGCTTATCTTCCTGAGCTCCCTCCCATCTCTCTGGGATTGCAAAAGTAATTGGCAAACTTCACTAATTCAGTTTTTACCATAAATATATTTCACATTAAATGTCTCCAGTGACAGATACCAAACCAGCCCCTCTGTCATAGCACTTCACAGGAAATTACCAGTTTCTCAGAAGGACTGGTGGTGCGGGGCTGTAATTACTCTGCTTTTCATATGTCTAAAAATCTGGCTCAACAGTACACTCGAACTCCTGGGCTCATCCTCCTTTGGTAAGGCTCTGTCATGAGGATCACAGACAGTCACAAAACTTTTATGCTCAGCACTGAAGCTAGAGACAGGATGAGCATGCTGTTACCTTTAACTAAAACTAGAACGAAAAATGTTCTAGTGAGTAGAGAACTATGCCAAGTTTTCCAGAGTGTTTAGCATGCAGCTTGCTCCCAAAGATAGCCATCTCATTTAGGTGCCTAAAATGAATCAGGGCTCTTTTGAAAAGACAGTCCTATGTGTTTATAAAGAAACATGCCAGATGGACAGAGAAGAAGCCATTAGTATGTTGGAGCAGCTCGCTGAAGATGACAGAATTCTGGTTCTCTAGAATTTAAAGGCACTGTGGGTTTTATTAGAAATGTGTGTGCTGACACATGCGATCAAAGAAAATTGCTGACCTTGGAAGTGGAAAAAGAGTGGGATGGCATCACATAAGTGACCATAGAAAAAAAGAATTAGTAGTCTTTCAGGACACTCAGGGGCATAAACTCCAGATTGCAAAGTAATCGATGGGTGTCGCAGAGCCCCAATATTGCAGCCTTTCTTCTGGATCCATGCCATCATTCCTGGGGTTGATTAGATGCCCTTTGAACATTGTAGACTGTAGGTGATGGATATTGCAAGCACAGGCAATATCTTTGGGCGACCATATATTGTATTACGTTTATGAGTGGTTTATGTATCACTGGGAGCCAGGGATTATGTGACATTTCATCAGGGCAGGTGAGTGAAAGGGTGGTTATCACAGATCCTCCAGGAACTAAAAAACCGTGTGGCTACATCTACATTGTGCATTCTTGCACAAGAAGATATGCAAATGAGGCACAGCGATATTCATTTGCATATCTAGATGTAGACAGAGTGTGTGTGGGCAGAGAGGAGGGTTTCCAGAGACAAAGAAATAGAGAAAGGGATTTTGGTCGAGTTTGAGGAGACTCAGAATGTTCCTTTAGAATCAACAGACAATGTTGTACCCTATGGGGACCTAATTTTTAATACTAATTGGTGAGTCCTGGTATGTTTATGAGGCACATAGAAACTTTTATTACTTTTTAATGTTATCTCTGTAATGATTTTACCCAAAGAATAAGTGGTATCATGCTTTGAAAAGGCTGGTGGCTAACAGGTACGCACTGTTGCTGCCTGCAGAAAAAGGTTAGTCACAGCTGCCGGACCTGAGAGTGAGGTATAAAGGGACTGGAAGCCTACTCCCTCTTAGAGTACATCTACACAGTTGTGCATAGCTTATTTTGAGATAGCGTATTTAAAAATTTAGCGCTACGTAGACATGCCCTTAGGGTATATCTAGACTACATGGCTCTGTCGATGCAGCCGTGTATATGAGTTTACTAGACATAGGGAAATGAAGCGGCGATTTAAATAATCACCGCTTCATTTACATCAAAATGGCTGCCATGCTGTGACGATCAGCTGTTTGGTGGCACAGAAGGGCAGTCTGGATGCTCCGCGGTTGACAACGGAAGCTTTTGTCGACCGCTCTGGTAAACCTCATTCCATGAGGCATAATGGAGCGGTTGACAAAGGCTTCCGTTGTTGACCACAGAGTGTCCAGACTTCCCCACTGTGCCGCCAAACAGCTGATCGGCACAGTGCGGTGACCATTTTCATGTAAATGAAACAACGATTATTTAAATCGCCGCTTCATTTCCCTATGTCTAGTAAACTCATCTACATGGCTCTGTCAAAGGAGCAGGGGAGGGCAATAATTTTTGACAGGGGGATACTCCAAGAATTTGGAAAGTGGTCGAGAACTGCACTCTTCCATGATATTCATGGAGGAGTTGCAGGGTCTGGGATGAAGGTTTGGTGCAGACAGGAGATTAGGGTAAGGGATGGAATTTGGGTGAAGGAGGCAGTAGTGACCTGGAACACAGGAGGGGATGCAGGGGTTTGGGTTGTGAGCTAGGGCAGGAGGGGACTGTGATCTGAGGTAGGGAATTGGGGTACCGGATCTGGGAGGGGGTATGGGTTCAAGAGGGGGGGGCAGAGGATTTGGGTATGTGCAGTAGGGGGGGCAGGAGTGGGGATCAGAGGGTTAAGGAAGGGAGGGGCCGGGGTTCCAGAGGCAGGGTCTAGCCAGGAGACTTACCAGCCAGCAGACCGTTCCTGAATCAGCTCCCTGCCTGCCCCACCCCTGCACAGGCTGCAGCCATGTTCTCTGTGAATAACTAGAAGCCTCTTGTGCTTTGTGGCTGCCTATTATTGAAACAGGCAGCTCCATTTGGCCAGAAGCCAGCCAATGGGATTGTGCTGGGAGTGGGAGCAGCTGCTAAAGCTTCCTCCATCCCCTCCTGTCTGTTTTTAAAGTGAAACCGCCCTGCAGCTGCATTTCTGAGCCGCATGCGGGTGGGGTGAGGCAAGTGGGGACCCTGCCTGGGGTTCCCCACAGTGTCTATGGGACAGATCTGGTGGCTTGGTGGGCTGGATTCAGCCCATGGGCCATATTTTGCCCAGGCCTGCCTTAGAGAGACAGATGCAGGTCTGTCTGAGAGAGCTGATAACTAAGTAGCCAGAGTCCTTAGATGGGCACCCTTGAGGAAGATCAATGGGAGGGAAGTCAACAGTGCAGTTAACCCTGCTTACACCATTTCCAAGTTTAGTTTGTAAGCTCTCTGTTTTCAGGTTGTGCGGATGTACTGCTTCATTGTAGGCCCTACCTAGTCTGACAGGAGAGCTTCTCCTGTTGGTGTAAGTAATCCATTTCCCCGAGCAGCAGCAGCTAGGTTTTTATCCATCTAACACTGTCTCCACCAGGGAGGAGGTCAGTATAGCTATGTCTCTGTGCCGTTTTCATGCCCCTGAGAGATGTAAGTACCTTGTGGACCCCAGGCTTCATAAGACAAAATGGAATAATGTTCCTTACCTATCTTTGTAAGGTGTTTTCAGACACACAATACAAGAGCATCTCTTCCCTGATTTATATCGCCTGAAATAAATGTAATCAGTAGCTGTAGGATATAAAATGCATAGGAAGTAGTCATGTGCTAATCTATTCCTCTGGGAGCAGTCTGAGGAGCCATTTCTTCAGCCCTGCGGATACTCAAGAGAAAAGAATAGGACAGATCATTAGCCAACAATGAAATTAAAACTAAGAATACTGTAAAAGGGAACATTCATTATCGCCTCCATTAAATTTTATCCAACTCACGATGTTTGAATTAAAGAAAGGAATTGTTGTCCTGCATCTCCTCCAATAGACAGAGCTGCTACATGAAGGACGGCGGAGGTGAGTGGGAGGACTGCCTTGGCTAAGTGGGACTCCCGGAGGTCGTCAAGTCCCCACACTCAATATAACAGCTGATTAATGGGAAAATGGAAAACAGAAAAAGCAAACGCATTTGATGAATTATTCAAACGTGAGGCCCAAGTATACAGTCTGTCCTGAGATTTGAACTCAATGGAGTTTGGCCTGAGGGAGGACTGCAAGATCTTTGGATGTCAAGTTTTAAATGAAGGGTATGAAGCATGTTGAACATACTAGAACTGCAAAAAAAAAACCCAAAAAAACAAACAAAAAAAACAAGTTACCTCTTCCACCCCCCAATACCCATCTTTCACTTTGGGGGCCAATTTGTCTATGTAGATGCACAGGCTTCTACATAAGAAAGATCAGAAAACAGCCCCACCACACCTCTACACTAACTGCTTCAGGAATCCCTCACTGCTGAAAAGCACCTGAAGAAGAGCTCTGTGTAACCTCAAACCTCAGCTCTTTCGCCAACAGAAGCTGCTCCAATAAAAGAGTTGTTTCAACTTTTTTTAATTGGCAGACCCCTAAAATTTTCAATGGAGGTACAGACCCTTGGAAATCTTAGTCTATGGACTGCAGGTTGAAAACCACTGTTCTGTGGTAACAAGAAAGTTTCGTGGATTCCTTAAACATGGTCTGCAAACAGGGGTGGCCTGTGAGCCTAGGCAAACTAGGGAGCCATTGGCCCGGGCGCCCCATGATCACGTCATGACCATTAATGGCCGTGCAGGAGGGGGCGCCGATCGCGCCTTCCACCTCGGGGGCCAGCTGCTACGGCCGGCCTCAGGCCGCTCCTGTCTGCAAACCATGTTTTGAAAACCACTGCAATAAAAGGACTTGCCTCACCCACCTCGTCTCAAAGAACTCAATCCTGCAAGTTGCAGAGCACGTCCAAGAAGGTGCTAAATGCCCTCAGCTACCACTGGATTAATAGCATTCACTCCATCTTGCAATTACAGCAGGATCAGGTCCAGTCAATTTCCAGTTGTCAGGGGAATCCTCTTGGCTACGTCTACACTGGCCCCTTTTCTGGAAGGAGCATGTAAATTTCAGCAGTCGTCGTAGGGAAATCCGCGGGGGATTTAAATATCCCCCGCGGCATTTAAATAAAAATGTCCGCCGCTTTTTTCCGGCTTTTAAAAAAGCCGGAAAAGAGCGTCTAGACTGGCCCCGATCCTCCGGAAAAAGTGCCCTTTTCCGGAGGCTCTTATTCTTACTTCAAAGAGAGAATAAGAGCCTCCGGAAAAGGGCACTTTTTCCGGAGGATCGGGGCCAGTCTAGACGCTCTTTTCCGGCTTTTTTAAAAGCCGGAAAAAAGCGGCGGACATTTTTATTTAAATGCCGCGGGGGATATTTAAATCCCCCGCGGATTTCCCTACGACGACTAGTGAAATTTACATGCCCCTTCCGGAAAAGGGGTCAGTGTAGACGTAGCCCCCCTTGAGTATAAAGGTGTTTCCAGTAACAGGATTTGGCAAACTGTGGGGGAATATTAAAGAAAGTTGTACAGTTGTAAAAACAAGTAGTCCTGTGGCACCTCAGAGACTAAATATATATATATAGTAGTGGGGAAAACTCATGATACTATATATTTGTTTTGGTCTCTAAGGTGCCCTAGGACTACTCATTGTTTTTAAAGTTACAGATGAACACAGGTACCCCTCTGAGACCATTTTAAAAAGCTATTTTCCAGTGCAAGTCCACCTCACAGCAGCACCAATGACAGTGGGCTCAATCTGCTACCTGTATGCCGCATTTTAAACCTGTTGAATCTATTTGATATTGCACTTGTGTGTCATTTTATACTGAATTTCTCCACTATCAGCTGCAAGGGAGATTTTAGGGCTTGCCTGTCTTACTTTATTATCCCAGTTTTTTCCTCACCCCCAGGAGTTCAAGATAACAGGATGAGTATGTCCAGAGATATCCTCCCAAATCTTGAGTCCAACAACAAATCTAGTTTCATGTAATATTTCATTTGTTGCAGATGTTCATCCTTTTAAAGGACTTGGGGCATTTCAGATAGATTCAAGGGATGAAAGCATTACATAGATAGGTGATTCAATACAATTTGACTGTTGGAGACAGGTGAAGAAATGGGAACTAAGAAATACATCCTTCTTTTGTAAAAGTCTAAAAACACAAACCATCAAATCCAAATACATCTGCCAAATGCTGTGGGAGTTTGCAAAGCACCGAAGCAGGTTTAGGAGTTAGGATCCAGAACAGAGGTGGACAATAATTTTTGCAGGGGAGGCCACTTCACGAATTTTGGAAGTGGTCACTGGCCACCCCTGAAAGAGTGAGCCTTGGGTGGAAGAGGGCTGTTCTCTCTAGATGCAGCCCACCCTGACAAAGGGAGAAGACTGCCAGCTAAGTCTTCCTTCTCCCTTCACTCCCCACCCTGCCAGGGGTGTGTGGCACCTAGAGAGCACTGCCAGCTGTTTTGAACAGCTGGCGATTCCCTCAGAGCACTGTGTGCCCCTGGCTGGGGAAGGAGACTTCATGTGCTTCCCTCATCCCCAGGCCAATCAGGTCCTGGGGGCAGGGGAGTGCATGAAGTTTCTCCTCCCCCCCCCCCCCACCCCCAACCTTGCCAGGGGTACATGGCACCTAGAGGGAACCGCCAGCCATTTAGAACCACTGGTGGTACCCTCTAGTGCCACACGTCCCTGTTGGGGGGGAGGAGACTTTGCACGCTCTCCCCACCCCCAGGTCTCAATTGGCCTGGGGATGCAGGAGTGGCAAGGTGACTGCGGAGCAGATCAAACAGCTTAGCGGGGTGGATCTGGCCAGCGGACCCTATCTTGGTGGTTCCCCCTCATCCAGAACCACCGAGGGACTACGCCTTTTGGTATTAGACATCTAAGAAGTCACAGGAACCAATGCTGCAATCTGCACAGCCCGAGTTAGGTGCTTAGGCTTCTCTACAATGAAAGGGGAGAGGAAGGTGCTTTAGACTGTGATTTAGTCCAGAGTCAGCATGCTAAGGGGGAGCCAATGAGAGATGCTGACCTCAGGGGAGTGTGCTAACCCTTATTCTTTGCACAGAGATAGGCACTTCAATGTGGGGAAGCACCAAGCTCTGCTTGGGATCCACCAAAACCAGGTAGTCGGCTGCCTAAGTTGCGTGTGGGGGCCAGAACAAAAGGTGGGGGAGGCAGATGGCCACTCTTGATTATCTTCAGCCTATTGGTCAGGTTATTCAACCAGGATGAAAGACCCCTGCTACCAGAGGCAACATGTGGGGGAAGATGGGCATGCAGGTGTGACGGTGCATTAGGGTTTTCCCATCTCCTGCACCCCTGTAAGGGCACGGACAGACTCCACCAGCCAGTAGAATAGAGGGAGTTTATTGCTTCTCCAGGATACAGCACAGCACAGATGTAATCTGGTTACAGGGCAGGCCTAGGATGCCTCAGCCCCCCTTGAGATGGGGGAGCCTGGGCCCCTAAATCCCAGCCCATTGACTAGGCTGCTTCCCCCATGATACCAGCCAGAAACCTAACTCACCTCCAGTCCTGCCCCCAGCCAGGGCTCCACTCCCCTTCTTCCCATTGTTCCGCTCCCTGGGAGATAACTGGTCAGACAGGTTCGAAGCCCCCTTGCATAATGACTCATCCCCTGCCCTGCTGGGCCGTGCTGCAGACAGCAGCCAGTGGAGGTCACTCACAACCCCACTGCCCAGCATAGCAACCAGCAAGGTACCCCCACTACGTCACAGCAGGTCACATATCCTTAGCCCCCTCCCCAAATGTGCTGCTTGGCTTGTAGTGAGCATGCTCACACAACTGAGTATATCTGAGTATATGCTGAACCCACTTCTAGCTCCCTAACCTGGTGCCTGCCTGCAGGGGAAAGATTTGAACAGGGATCAGCACCTCCCAGATAAGGTCACTATCCATGAAGCTAGTGGTTCTAGCTCTTTTACTAATTAATGTTGAGTTAGTCAGTTACGTCATTAAAGTGGAACAACTACAATAGAAGAGAATCCCATATCAGGGTCTCTCATAGCTTAGAGCAGGGATTTGCAGTGTATAGATCGGCACCCTAATGTGGGTCACAATCCCATTTTAATTGGGTTGCCAGAGCTGGGGCCTAGGATGGAAGCTGAAGCCTGAGCCCCACCGCCTGTGGCAGAAGCCTGAAGGCATACCCTGGGTGGCAGGGCTCAGGTCACAGGCCCCTACCTGGACTGAAGCCTTTAAACTTCAGCTTGAGCTTTGTCATCTCTGTCCCACGCCCGTCCAGGTCAGTGGGGTTCAAGTAGGTTCGGACTTCTGTCCCCCCTCCTGGGGTTGTGAAGTAATTTTTGTTGTCAGGAGAGGTTAGCAGTGAGGGCAGTTACCTGAGCAGTGCTGGTTGCTGTTCAAATCCCTTCTGCCCCTCAGAAAGAGGGGGGGTGTGAACAGGGGATCTGCTACATCAGGGGTCTCTACCCTTTTCCTTCTGATCTAATTCCTCAGCTTACCTATCACACCATGGCTGTTTTTCTGCATATCCTGTACATGAAAAGTGGAGGCCAACACTAGGGATGTCAAGCAGGGCAATTACCCACAGCCCCATGCCACAGGTGGTCCATAAAGCTCAGTTGCTCAGGCTTTGGCTTCAGTACTGAGCAGCAGAGGCTGGGCTTCAGCTTTCTAGTCTGGGCTCTAGCCTGTCTAATGCTGGCCCTGCTCTCTGGTTTATTTTGGCAGACACCCTGAAACCTGCTTACCAACCCCCAAAAAGCCCCAGAGCACTGACTGAGAACCAGCATCCAACATCCTGCATGAATACCCTAACCACTTGTCAAATGGTTATAAGAAAAGTCCTCCCCCTTCCCACCTCAGCTGTTCTGTGTGGACTTGCCTGAAGGATCCAAGTTGTAGGTGTGTTCAGAGGATGCCTACTGGATTGGGCCTCTACATGCAGCTGAATCTTTCCCAATTTGTGAATTGCTCTGGGCATAGGCAGGAAGTAGGTGTTTAGATGCCTATCCAGAGGCAGCGGTGAGAATGCTCAGGTGGGAGATCGGCATCTGAATGCCCAGAGTGAGGCTGCAATGCCCATGCCCACAGGTACATGCCTTGAATGAGTTTAGGCACCTACGCTGCTAGGCAGCAGCCAAGCAGGAGTCCCAACCACTTTCAAGCATTGGCCCTATACTAAATCACTACAGCTGCCACCACAGCAATCCAGAGAATCACACTGGCTGCATGGTTCCAACGTCGCTGAAATCCGACCCAGCCACCTCTCCATATAGACAAGGAGCTACACAGGCCAAATTTCTGTGCATCAGAACAAAGGGAAGTCCACTGAGAGCTCAACTACTGGTGGCACCAGCTCATATATGGTGTGGGTAAGAGAGAGAGCAAACCCCTTGGCTGAGGGAGATCCAGGGTCCCTGCAGGAGGCTAGTGGGGGTGAACAGAACCTAGAACAAGGACCATGTGAGAGGTGAGATGGGGACTAGAATTTGTCCCCCGTTACACGCTCTCAAGAAATGCCTACATTAGCACCATTGTCACAGTGGTGTCTAAATACAGATTTCATCCTAGGTACCTGACCTGATTCGGCCTTTTTGAAAATATTACTTTTATGGCCAGGTCCAAAGTCTACTAAAGGCAATAGATACACTTCCATGAGGGTGCTGGGTATTGGATCAGGCGCTTAATCCCAGCTGTTCTCCATACTTTAATCAAAATAGCTGGGTGTGACGGGGCAAGACCGCCCCGCCACTCGCGGGCGATAACAGGGACCGCCGGGGAGCTAGGCGCGGCCGCGGCAGGGCCCGGGGATCGAGGAAGCGGGGCCGGGGCGGCCGGGACGCGTCATCACGACGCGCCCGGGAACGCGGCGGAAGACGTCACAGCCACGACGACAGAGGGGGAGGGGGAACCCGGAAGAGCCGGGGGAGTAGAAAGGGCGCGGGGTGAGAGCGGCAAGGGGGAAGGAGAAGGAAAGCGAAGGGAGGGTGACGAGCGGAAGGCGGCGGAAGGAACAGCCCCGGAAGGGAAGGGGCCGGTCGGGGTGACCAAATAGGCCGAGCGGCCTAGCGGAGTGGAGGAGGACCCAGGGCGGGTCGTGTATCCCGGGAGCAGGTGCGTTTGGGGTATTACCCCCCTGCTACCACCGAGAGGTACGCTCTCGGTGTCAGGGCCCTGGGTCGGGGTCCGGAGTGAGGGCGGGCCCGGACCCCCCACTCCGCCGAGGAGGTACGCAAGCAAGTGGTGCATTGTGTACAACCTGACTGTTAGCAAAGCAAGGGGGGGTGGCAGACTGGGGCCGCACCCCGTGACACGTGGTGGAAAATGTGGGCACGTTGCGCCCCTGAGACCTAGGGTGCGAGGGTGGTGGTTTGTTTTTTTTTTTTCTCTCCTTTGTCTCTTGTTGGTGGCCACTCTATTTTAACTGCCATCTCAAATAGGACACGGCACCATGGATGCCGACAAAATTGTAGAATGGCTGGTGGATAGCCAGCGCCAGCTCCAGAGGCAACAAACGGAGGCGTTGCGACAACTAACCTCCGAGTTTAGAGAACAGCAGAAGCAGCTGGTGAGGGAGCTAAAGGATGGGGCGGGGCTGATCGGACCCACCAATGAAGAAGAGGAGGAGGCGGCGGGCCCAGCGCGACTCCCCATCAGGCTCACCAAACTGGGGGCCGAGGACGACGCCGAGGCATTCTTGGTAACTTTCGAACGTGTGGCCACGGCGGCCCGTTGGCCCCAAGAACACTGGGCTACTATACTGGCCCCTTACCTGTCCGGCCCGGCCCAGCTCGCCTACCGGAGTTTGTCCGACCGGGACTCGTTGTGCTACTACAAGGTCAAGGAGGCGATCCTCGACCAACTTGGCATCTCGCCCGAGACGTATAGGCAGAGGTTCCGGGCGGCCAGATATGCAACAGGGGAGCGGCCGCAGGCAGTCGCGCAGCGGATCCGGGAAGCCAGGTTTCGGTGGCTGGAACCGTCCACCAAGACCACAACTCAGGTGGCCGACCTGGTGGTACTCGAGCAGTACTTGCAAGTGCTCCCCGCGGAGGGCCAACAATGGGTCCGGCGACACCTGCCCGGGACCCTAGAGGAAGCGGTTACGCTCATGGAGCACTTCCTGGCAGCCGAGACGCCGGAAGGACATGGCAAGGTAGGCACAACGACCAACCCGGTGGGTCGGGGAGGCCCTAGCCCCAAAGGGAAGGAAGGGCAGGACAACACGGGGTCTAGGGCTGGAAGCCCCCCAGTCCGAGGACCGGAGCGACGATTGGCCCCGGTATGGCGCGGTACCGAGGACCATGGAAAAGGGGAACCCCGGGCCGAAGTCGGAAAGAGGGTGGAGGACGCACCGAGGGTCCAGCCAAAACCGACGTGCTACCAGTGCGGCCAGGAAGGCCACATCCGCCGGGACTGCCCCATGATGGACTGCACTTACGGCCAACCCAGACCCCGGAAAGGTCCGCGGCAGGAGGTAAGCCGGGCCCGCATGATAAGACGGATACGCTTGAACAGGGAGGTAGTAGAGGCCGTGTTGGACTCAGGGTGTGGACAGACGCTCGTGCGGAGAGACGCGTTAGGAAGATCAGGGCACACGGGGGCGCCAGTTTGGATCAAGTGCGTACACGGGGACACCCGGCCGTACCCGACGACCCGGGTGAGGCTACACGACGGGAGCCAGGGCGGGGAGTTACGGGTAGCAGTGACTCACCGACTACCCTACCCCGTGTTACTAGGCAGGGATTGGCCCGGGTTGCAGCGGCTGCTAGGTGAACGGGGCCCTACCGACTTAAGGGGCACGCAGGAGGCGTGGGCTACCCAGGAGGAGGAGGAGGGGACGATGCCCCCGCAAGGGTTAGGCGGGGAGGAGGCGCGGACGACCCTAGAGGTCGACACAGGCGACTTCCTAGCCTTGCAGCGGGAGGACCCGTCATTACATTACGCCTGGGAAAATGCGCTAGAGCCCCGAGTGGAGGGCGAGGGGACCCAACAGCAAAGCAAACAGGGACCCCACTTCGAGATCCAAGGGGACCGGCTTTACCGGGTCCCAGGGACGGCAGGCGGGGAGACTCAGTTACTCGTCCCAAAAGCATACCGGTGGCGGGTGATGGAGATGGCCCACGACAATCCCTGGGCCGGACACTTGGGAACCGAGAAGACTCAGCAACGGGTGATCCAACGGTTTTATTGGCCAGGGGTATACCAGGATGTCAAGAATTTTTGTAGATCATGCCCCCAGTCCCAACGGACGGCGGAGGCCCGGGTCCCACGGGCAGCCCTCGTGCCCATGCCGCTAGTGTCCGAACCCTTCGAGAGGATAGGTCTGGACCTCGTGGGGCCCTTGGAGCGGACTCGGAGAGGGCACCAGTATATATTAGTGGTGGTTGATTACGCCACCCGCTACCCAGAGGCTGTCCCCCTACACAAGACCAACGCGGCCACAATAGCCGATGAGCTGGTGAAAATGTTCGCCCGCGTCGGGCTCCCGAAAGAGATCCTGACTGACCAGGGAACGAACTTGGTATCGCGCCTAATGAAAGAGCTGTGCAGATGGCTGCAGATAAAGAAGATTCGCACCGCAGCCTACCACCCTCAGACGGACGGGCTGGTGGAACGTTTCAACAAAACCCTAAAAGCAATGTTGCGGAGGCTGGTACAAGACGACTCACGAGACTGGGACAAGCTGCTGCCACCCCTGCTCTTCGCAATACGAGAGGTACCGCAGTCCTCAGTAGGGTTCTCTCTGTTCGAACTATTGTACAGCCGACGTCCGCGGGGCATACTAGATTTGGTGCGGGAGGGTTGGGAAGAGCAGGCATCCACTGCACTGGGGGCGGTCCAATACATAATCAAGTTGCGGGACCGCATGCGAACTATAGGCAGGTGGGCGCAAGAAAACCTGAAAAAAGCCCAAGAAATCCAGGTCCGCCACTACAACGCAGGGACGCGGCTAAGGGTCTTCAACCCGGGCGACCCTGTGCTGGTTCTATTGCCGGCAGGGGAATCCAAATTATTGGCCAAGTGGCAGGGACCTTACCGGGTGACCAAGAGGATTGGGGAGGTGGACTATGAAGTCCAGGTAGGGGGTAAGCACCGGCAGAGCCAAGTGTACCATGTCAATCTGTTAAAACAATGGGTACCCCGGGAGGAGCCCCCATCGGAAGCCCTTAGTACGGAGATCGAGTTCGGACCCTGGGGCGAGGAAGAGGTCACTTGGGCGGCCAGCCCCGTGGGGAGGGAACTAAACCATACTCAACAGGCACAACTCCGGGCGGTACTACAACAGGCGGCAGCCAGCCTGACGAGCTGACCAGGGAGGATGACCCGGGCGTACCACGAGATCACGACAGAACCGGGGAGACGAGTTAGGGATCCAGTACGTCCCATCCCCCGGAAGTTGTGGGACACGGTCCAAAAAGAGCTGCAGGACATGTTGCGGTGGGGAGTGGTAGAAAAATCACGGAGCGAGTGGCGGAGCCCCATCGTACTGGTCCCGAAGAAGGATGGAGCCGTACGGTTCTGCATCGACTTCCATAAGTTGAACGCGGTATCAAAGTTCGATGCGTACCCCATGCCCAGGGTGGACGAGCTACTGGAGCGCCTGGGGCGGGCGGAGTACTTATCAACGATCGACCTTACGAAAGGGTACTGGCAGATACCCCTGGCGCCGGCGGCCAGAGAGAAGACAGCGTTCGCCACCCCGTTTGGACTATTCCAATTCGTCACCATGCCGTTCGGGTTACACGGCGCAGCAGCCACATTCCAGAGGCTGATGGACGAGATCTTAGAGGACCATCGCGACTACGCCACGGCATATATAGATGACATCGTCGTCTTCAGTAGGACATGGGAGGAGCATTTGCAGCAGCTGGGAGCCGTCCTGCGGGCGCTCCAACGGGCCGGGCTCACAGCTAATCCCAAGAAGTGCCAGTTCGGGAAGAGGGAGGTATCCTACCTCGGGTATACGGTTGGGAGGGGTCGGCTAAAGCCACTACTAGACAAGGTACGCGCCATTAGGGATTACCCCCGGCCCCACACCAAACAACAAGTACGCCAGTTCCTGGGCCTCGCAGGGTACTATAGACGGTTTATAAAGCATTTTGCCTCCCTGGCGGCCCCTTTAACAGACCTGACAAAGAAAGAGAAACCCCAGAGGGTGGTGTGGACGCCCCAAGGGGTGCGGGCGTTTGAGGCACTCCGGCAGTGCCTGGTATTGGGTCCAGTGCTACGGTCCCCCGATTTCGAGAAGCCGTTTCTCTTGCAGACTGACGCCTCCGAGGTAGGGCTCGGGGCAGTCCTCGCACAGGAGGAGGAGGGCGCAGAGTACCCTGTAGCCTACCTAAGCCGGAAGCTGTTCCCTAGGGAAAGGAACTATGCCATAATAGAGAAGGAAGCGTTGGCCATTAAATGGGCCATAGACTCTTTACGCTACTTTCTTACAGGCAATACCTTCACGCTGGTGATGGACCACACACCGCTGAAATGGATGCAGTCCATGAAGGATAACAACGCGCGGATAATGCGGTGGTACCTGAGCTTGCAACCTTTTCGTTTTGACATTAAACACAGACCTGGTAAAGATAACGTGAACGCAGACTGTCTCTCGCAGTTGCCGGGTGACGAGCAACCGGAGGGCGGACCGACTGTAGGAAGGGGGGAGGTGTGTGACGGGGCAAGACCGCCCCGCCACTCGCGGGCGATAACAGGGACCGCCGGGGAGCTAGGCGCGGCCGCGGCAGGGCCCGGGGATCGAGGAAGCGGGGCCGGGGCGGCCGGGACGCGTCATCACGACGCGCCCGGGAACGCGGCGGAAGACGTCACAGCCACGACGACAGAGGGGGAGGGGGAACCCGGAAGAGCCGGGGGAGTAGAAAGGGCGCGGGGTGAGAGCGGCAAGGGGGAAGGAGAAGGAAAGCGAAGGGAGGGTGACGAGCGGAAGGCGGCGGAAGGAACAGCCCCGGAAGGGAAGGGGCCGGTCGGGGTGACCAAATAGGCCGAGCGGCCTAGCGGAGTGGAGGAGGACCCAGGGTGGGTCGTGTATCCCGGTTGCAGGTGCGTTTGGGGTATTACCCCCCTGCTACCACCGAGAGGTACGCTCTCGGTGTCAGGGCCCTGGGTCGGGGTCCGGAGTGAGGGCGGGCCCGGACCCCCCACTCCGCCGAGGAGGTACGCGAGCAAGTGGTGCATTGTGTACAACCTGACTGTTAGCAAAGCAAGGGGGGGCGGCGGACTGGGGCCGCACCCCGTGACACTGGGCTATGTTGAAATAGAGTAACTCAAGTAGCAGTGATAAGGGTTAGAATCACCTGACAATTGGTGAATAAATCAGTGAAATGTTTTAATAATCTGAAGATATAAAGGTCCATAGACACTGTGGGTGTGTCTAGACTACAGGGTTTTGTCGACAAAAGTGAACTTTTGTCGACAAAACTATACCTTCGTCCACACTGCCTTTGAGTTTTGTCAGCAGTTTTGTCGACGTATGTAAACCTCATTCTACGAGGAATAACACCTTTTATCGACAGAGTTCTTTCGATAGAAGGCATTATTGCATCTACACTGTCCTTTGCATCCACACTGTTATGTCAACAAAGTGGCTTGCTTTGTCGACAGAACTGGATGTAGTCTAGATGCTCTTTGTGGACAGAAGCTTTGTCAACAGTATGTGTTGACAAAACTTCTGTCGACAAAACCCTGTAGTCTAGACATACCCTGTGAGTAGAAAATTGTCAGACTATTCCACTAAATCATTAGCAAAGGGATCCAGAGACTGTGCAGTTTAAGTTCTTAAACATATCTGAAATGTGCTAGCCTCCTAGGATAAACCATTAAAAGAGGCCCTCCAAACCAACAAGAAACAGGAGTGGCCCATAATTTATCTTGAAGTGAATGACCTGGCCATGACAAAGGCTATTTTTACACCTCAATTTTTCAGGCTGATCCTGAAGTCAAGAGACTGAATACCTGTGTGCATAAAGCCAAAAACCACTTGGTTGCCTTGGAGATCATGAAAGTCAACCAGTTCCAGTATATCTACAATGCTGAGTTGGAATCACTTTGGAAGGGTCTTTCCTGAAAGAATTCTGGTTTTCCTTACTTCCTTAAATACTATGGGTATGTCTACACAGCAAAGTTATTTCAAAATAATAGCCCTTATTTAAAAATTACTTTCCTAGCATCTACACAACCAAACTGCTATTTCGAAATTAAATTGAAATAGTGGAGAGCTGGCTGTTCAGGGGGGGGGGGTCCCTTTAAGCACAGACCTCAGGTAGCAGGTCCACACAGTAAGTCCTGACCTGGTGCCCAGCTGGAACTGGTTCTGGCCAGTCTTAAATGCGATTCAGAGTCCACTCAGCGTGGACACACTATTTCAAAATAGCCAATGCCATTTTGAAATGCATTTTGTGTATAGACGTGTTATTTGGAAATATCTTATTACAAAATAGTTATTTCAAAATAAGTTATTTTGAAATAACACTGTAGTGTAGACATACCCTATAAGAATAGCCTTCATTGCAATATTTCAGGACTTCTGATCCTGATCAGATCCAAAAGTAAGAAGTTCAAAACATGCAAAAAAGAAAACCTACATAAGAAAAATTAATTAAACATATTCACACTTCAAAAAAAGTTAGATTGAGAATTTGAGAGAATGCCAATTCTTATTTCAAACTGATTTGCCCAGCCCTGCTTAATGCCTATTGCTTCCTAGCATCTTTAACAATATGATAAGTAAGAATACAACAAAGCAGCAAAATTAGGAGGAATGGTTCAGCAAAAGTAAATTTAAGATAAATAATAAGGAAACTTTCCTACCAACTTCATCAAAGTCAGTATCCCCCTAGGAAAGTTGAGGAATCTTCATGACTTTAGTCATTTAAATGTGTGTATTATAGGAAATATTTTTTGCGGTAGAAGATTGGTGTGCTGAAATGACCCAATTGCTCATTTCTGTATCTAATTATTTGCCTCTGTGATGATTCAGTGACAAGAAGCAACTCTATTATTGTAGAAATGTTTCTAGAGGCAGCATATAATAGACAAAAAGTCATCCAAAAGTTATTGGAGATCTCTTTATATAAGCACCAAACTACTAAAAGCTAGTCATTAAGATTGCAATCCCCAAACAAGATCTGCTAGCACAGACCCTTACAGAAATACAGAATCCTATTAAAAGCACCTGGGCATAACTATGATTTATATATATTATGGCAGCATTGGTGCATAAGGATGTATGTTTGTCATGTCTAAGACTTCCATGACCAAAAGTGACTTTTATGGTATGTCAGTAGAAAGTCATAATCGTTATCATTGGAGACAGCCTGAGACTGGGCAACACTGTCATGAATTTTAACAAAATTATCTTTTTGTGCTGGATGGTCATGGATTATGGCATCATAAATTAATTAGCTATGTATATTTTTATAATATTTAATGCATTATGGATTGTATGATCTTTGGAGCAGAGACCATCTTTTTATACAGCATCTAGTGTAATTAGGTCTTAGTCTGTGACTTAGTCTGTGACTAGGGTTCCTAGATGCTACCACACTGCAAATAATAAATGGTTGTAAAGAATTAGTTAAATATGATTAAATAACACCGATATCATTTCATTGTAAAATAAAGGCTATTTGACTTCTCATTTCCCTTGACAAACAATTAAAGATTGTTTAATATTTTCAATGCTGTGACTTTTCCCTGTCTTTTTTAACTACAATTATGATGTTTGCATTCTTGTGCCATGACAAAGGCATGGTATTTCTAATTATTTATTGTTCTGAACAGACAGCCTTGCTAATCACACATCTAAGACGTTTTTTCTCCAGTGAGTGGCATTTGTGTTATGTTGATAACAATTTGATACTGCACATCTGGGTTATGACAAGTACTCAGGGGGAATGAGCAAGATGCAGTTTTTTTTATCAGAGATACCTCTGGGCATAAATCTGAATGAATGAGTCAATTTTTAGTGGCAACTTTATTAAAAATTAAAATGATTTTAATATTTTCAGGTTTTTTTTAAATCTATTCACTAATAAGCAACACAGTCCTTCTATTAAAACTATGTATCAATAAAGAGCCTCAGATCCCATGACTCTTAAAAAGGACTCTTATTGATAAGTCTGGCCTTAAAACCCTAACTTTAATAGCTCTTTGCCCACACACCCAAAGTCTTGTTCATCGTAGGTTTCAATTTTTCTTTTGACTGAAGAAAGTGCTACTTATACCAGAGAGACCATGTTTACCCTTCTCATCTTCCAGGCTAACTCAATCATCATGCTTAATATTGTGAATAATAAACTTCTATTATGGCAATTCACTGCACCTAATAATTTCTTATAACTCCACAGCTTCTAGCAACATCAATTCCCCTTGACCTAAGCAATCATTTTCTGTGCAGGAAGATGGCCAGGCAGAAGTCAGTCCAAGGCAATTGGCTTTGGGGCAAGAGATATGGGGCAGGAACAGAAGGAGAAGATAGAAGGAAGAGTTTAACTTTCCTCCAGAAGTGCTGGTTGTAGGTGCCTGTGCAAATTTATCGGATCTCTTTGTCTGTTAGAACAATTGGTCAACTATGCTTTCCTTAAGGGGGGTGATGAAATTGTTGACCTTGTCTATGCCACTGGAATTGTTAAAGGCTGAGAACAGGGCAAGCCATGTTTGATGCCAATATCATCACAGTCTACCATGCTCCTGCCTATTTTACTTTAGGCACTATCAGCAGGACAGGGACAGAGGTCTCTATACTCTGAGGCTTCTGTATGACTAGACTCAGCTAGCCCTATTCCTCTCTTTCACTGAGGGAACATCTACACTGCAGAACTATTCCAAAATAACTTAGTCCGCGTCTACACTTATTTTGAAATAGTGTCAAAATACTGTCACGCTCGAGGACTTCTTACTCCGACTTCTGTAACCCTCATTGTACAAGGCGCAAGGGAAGTCAGAGGAAGAGTGCTCTGTTTCGAAATAAGTGCTGTGAGGATGCTCCCTATTTCAAAATAAGCTATTTCTAAAAAGATACGCAATTGACATAGCTCAGTTTGCATTGCTTATTTCGAGTTAAGCCCTACCATTTAGGTGTACCCTGAGTCTCTGAGCCTCTTTTATTGGCCTTTGGTTGAGGGGGGACAATTGAGTTTTTACCCCAGCCACATCACCAGTTTGATTAAATAATAGCCTCCCATCAGCTTCTACTGGGCCACTAATGATCACCTACCTTACCAGAGTGCAAGCTTACCTACCCACTCTGCCATAGACGGTTAAATGAATCTTTACATATGGAACTTGATTGTGCTTGACCCTTCTTCAGTTGCTCATGTTAGAGAGAAAGGGGCACAAGAAACTTACCCATTGTTAATATTTTAAAAAAATAATTCCTGCATATGGATGTGTCTATTACATGCTAAGTTAGCTGTTCAAATTGTATAATTCTGGCTACAGAAAGAAAGTTATAAATAACTTGGTTTCTGTTATTTCTTTCTCTTTTTCCTCCTTTTTTTCCTTTCTCTTCTCTGTTAAAAATAACTTGGTTTCTGTTATTTCTACTCCAGCTCATCATGGGTATGTCTACACTACAAAGTTAGTTCGAACTAACGGACGTTAGTTCGAACTAACTTTAATAGGCGCTACACTAGCGCTCCGCTAGTTTGAATTTAAATCGAACTAGCGGAGCGCTTAGTTCGAACTAGGAAAACCTCATTTTATGAGGATTAAGCCTAGTTCGAACTAGCTAGTTCGAATTAAGATGGCAGCCTGTGGCAAGTGCAGCCGGTCTGATGGCCGAGTGCTGTGATGCGCCCAGTGTGGGTATTCCAGGCAATCCAAGCCAGGACTGCTTTGCAAGCAGGGCACCCCTGAGAACTGTCTGTCTGGGGTGGGGGTCGGTACCCTTTAAGCACAGCCCTCGGCTAGCCTGAGACAGCATCTCCATGCTCTAAGTCCTCCTCTGATGCCCTGCCGGCACTGCTTCCAACCAGCCTTAAGCCTGGTTCAGGGTCCACTTAATGTGGACATGCTAGTTCGAATTAGCAAAACGCTAATTCGAACTAGTTTTTTAGTCTGGATCCATTAGTTTGAATTAGCTTAGTTCGAATTAACTAATTCGAACTAAGTTAGTTCGAATTAACGTTGTAGTGTAGACGTACTCCATCTAAAGAACTGGGTTATGCCCATAAAAGCTCATGATGCTATATATTTTTGTTAGTCTCAAAGGGTACATCTACACTGAGGGCTAAAGTCCAGTCAAGATACACAACTTCAGTTATGTTAATTGTGTAGCTGAAGTAGGGATGTAATAGTATAGTCGATTAACTGATTAACCGATAAGCAAAATCTTATAGATGAATGCTATAGACTTCCTCCCTTCCCCCATGAGTAAATTTTCTAGCAGGCTGGCCAGGATCCTGGCTCAGTCCTGGCTCATGCCGGATATGGGACCTACCCTCACTACAACTCTGCATTTATAGTATATTAGGAGCAAGGCAGGCAGGCAGCCTGGCTCAGTTCTGGCTCGTGCTGGGTTCAGGAACTCACCCCCACCCCCTGGGATAGGGGCTGCTGCCACCCCTCACTGCTGCCTCTGATACAGAGGCAGCAGCTCAGAGTGGCAGGGAGCTCCATGGAAGTGGGTCCGGAGTGCACTGGCTGACAGCCCCACCCCTGGAGACTATAGAATAGTCAACTAACCGAAAAGAATTCATGAGGTTACTCAACTATTCAATTAACTGATATTTAACATCCCTAAGCTGAAGTCGAAGAAGCTTATCTCAGCTTTTGGCACAGTCTCACAGGAGGAAGTCAAAGGAAGAACACTCTTCCTTTGATTTTCCTTACTCCTCATGAAATGAGGGTTATAAAAGTCGAAATAAGAAGCCCATTATATCTAAATTATTTTGAAATAACAGACTTGCTGTGTAGACACGTACTCTGTTATTTCAAAATAAGTGTGCAGTGTAGACATAGCCTAAGGTGCTACAGGACTACTTGTTATTTTTAAAGCTACAGACTAACACAGCTACTCCTCTGAGACTGATTACTTCTTGGACATTCTGTACTTTTTCTTCAAGCCTGATCCGATTTGTAAACAAACTCTGTTGTTAAGAACAATTTCTGGAATACTATTTGAGCCAAGAAGTGTTTTTGTAATAACTATATTTTTTGAAAAGGACATCAGCAACATGAATAACACTAATGAACATCTCTATTCAGCCATAGTGAGATGAGAGGGAAGTTTATTCACACTAAACTCAGGCATTATTTTTCCTCTACCTTCACACTTAATAAAAAATATTTTGTCTGTAATTTTTACACTCTTCTGTAAGTACAAAAGCTCCAATACAGTGATCTTCAACCTGGGGTCCTCAGACTATGTCTAAGATTTCTAAACATGTCTGCACCTGCATTCAAAATTTTTTACGGATCCACAAATGAAAAAAGTTGAAAACCACTGATCTAACAAAAATAAGGACAGAAAAATGTTCTGAATAGTGTAGTTTCTCTTGACATTTTATCTATCAAAAGTAACTTTTCCTGTTTTAATACCCCTAAAAATGTCTTCCATTGCAGGATATTTGCATGTTCACTGCTTGTGCATTAAGTCAACATCTTACTGAAATCACCAGAATCAAGAGCTGAATTTTAGTTGTCTGCCAAACTGTGTGTTAATTTGCTGATGCTGACAAATCTTACCTAGGAATAGCATTCAAGTGTCCAGCCATATCTCACATAATGAAATATACTGTAAAATTTAAGAATGTTAGCTTCTCTAAAGAGTTTTTAACCTATGTATAAAATCCTACAGCATCTGTATATAATTCTGTACTAAATTTTACAAGCAGTCAGCAGCATTTTCAGCTTTTTCTTTTTTGATACATGCAGGTTGAATATGGTCCAAATTTACCTCCTCCTTTCCTTTATCGTTAAATTAACCAATAGCAAATATAATTGTCAACTGAAGTACAGCTGTTCCTAGCTTTCCTCTCTATAAACCCCTTCCGTTCCTTGCCTCTAGGTCACTCCTGCCTTAGAAAAACTCTCCTGCTTTTATACTCCATGGCTGTGTCTACACTGGGCCACTTATTCTGGAAAATCAGCCGCTTTTCCAGAATAAGCTGCGAGCTGTCTACACTGGCCCTTGAATTTCCAGAAAAGCAACGACGCTCTACTGTACAAAATCAGCTGCTATTCCGGAAAAGCTACACTGCTCCCGCTCGGGCATAAGTACTTATTCCGGAACACTGTTCCAGAAAAGGGCCAGTGTAGACAGCCCAGTAGTCTTTTCCGGAAAAAAGCCCCGATCGCGAAAATGACGATCGGGGCTCTTTTCCGGAAAAGCGCGTCTACATTGGCCAAAGATGCTTTTCCGGAAAAAGGGCTTTTCCGGAAAAGCAGCCTGCCAATGTAGATGCTCTTTTTCCGGAAATACTTATAACAAAAACTATTCTGTTTTAAGCATTTCCGGAAATTCATGCCAGTGTAGACACAGCCCATGGTTGGAGCCAACGAGACCCATACGATCTAGTGACAAGGGTGAATCAGCCGAAGAGCTCTACATCTTTTCATTTCACAAGTTGGCTTCATCCAAAGCTTGTTTAAAATACTGTAGAATTGATGTCATTTTCTTAAATTTGGTAGGTTTTTAATCCAATTCCTACAGAACCCTATGGCTGTGTCTACACTGGCCGCCTATTAAGAAATAGGCATGCAAATGTAGAACTTTGGAAGAGGCAAATCCGTGGGGGATTTAAATATTCCGGAGGATCTCTTGCAAGTAGGAATAAGAGATCCTCCGGAATAGGGCTTTATTCCGGAGGATCGCGCCAGTCTGGATGCTTTTCTCTGGTTTATCTCCAAGCCGGAAAAAAGCAGCGGCCATGAAAATGAAAATGCCGCGGGGGATATTTAAATCCCCCGCGGATTTGCCTCTTCCAAAATTCTACATTTGCATGCCTATTTCGTAATAGGGGCCAGTGTAGATGTAGCCTATTTGTTTACTCTCTCTAGGGCTTTTCCCTAAAGGCACCCAAGATAAATTTGATCTCATGGTATGAAAACCTATACTACCAATTCACTGTGATATTCAGCTCCCCATCTTCCAGTCAAAAGTTCACATAAAATTGTTGTTAATTCCCTTATTTTTCTTAGTTTCGCATCCCCAAGTTGTAGAACCTGTAAATAAAAATGATACATAGCAAGCACGTAGTTTGACTAAGAATGGGTATCTTTACAGTGATGTCTTTTTCTCTTAGCAATCAGAAGTGCTCTTAAAATATGAGGACTTTACAGATGTATTATATCCAACACAGTTATTTTCCAGCTTTTGGCACGCTATAATGTATTGATCTAAAGAACACAGCTTGCTTTCTATGGGCAGATGGGATTTGCAGATATTTGTAAAGAAACCTCTGGTTTCAGACCCCAGTTACAGAACAATGATGCAGTTTTTTTGAACAACATCACTCTGAAGTACAACAATTTGATGAATTTTTAAACTGCTTTCCTGCTGATTGTTGCTGCAGCTGCGAGGCAGTGGGCTTTTCATGCACTCTTTGAAGAACTCGTATTCCACTAGAAAGCCAGCATATTAAAAAACTGAACTGTATACATTAGGCTAACCTGGACATGCATTTTCAATCCCATACGTCAGTGCTATGCAAAAAGCTAATGGCTAAATTAGTTAAGAAAAACTGATTGCAACCGGATCAAATGGTAACACTGAAATAGTTGAGGTAATTATTGTGCTGCTCTGCGTTACTTTATTGCCAACACACAAACAACATAGAACCTTATTATACCAATGTAGTTTGTTTTCATCTAGTATAACTGAATAATGCACAACAGTTTCCTGCTGTAAGGATGAGTATGAGATTATTAATCTCTTATTTACAATATCTAGGTTGCATCATAAGACCAAATGAGATTTTTTCCCCAATAGCACTAACATTTTGTAAAGCATGAAGAAAGAATACAAGTGTGGGGACACATTTCTCCCCAGAATTCCAGAATCTAGCATAGGAATAAATATGTATTTAAAAATATGGGGCGAGATTTAAATCCATCCAAGGTCTGCTTTCTCCAGGCCCTGAGAGCTGGGGAAAAGGTAAGCTAGACTAGCCTCAGGACTGTTCTGATTTGCTTTTAGTTGCTCTAGGTCCATGGGCCATTCAAACAACAAAGGTAGGTAGCAGATGTTTGTCCACATGCTTGACTCACCCTGTGCCAACTGCTCCCAGGGGTCAGTGCAGGATCAGCTTCTGGGTGATAGAAGGGTAACAAACATGGCAATTTCCCGCAATATCTGGAGATCTTATTGTATGAATTCTCTGCATCATTGTGGGCCAAGGATTCTACATAATCCAATGGGGGTGAAGCTGATCCCAGTCCATCCAGGAACTAAGAACAATGTGGAGTGATAAGGCAAAATCATTCAGTTATAATACCTCCTTAGAGATACCATCTTCTGGGAATGCTCACGTGTACTAATTCAGACTGGATTTTCCAGTGGCCAACAAAAGCTATGTCTATGCTGGCAGATGTAAAGCACTAGTAGTTACAGCACTGCTCATAGAGTGCTGCAGGGAAACCGCTGTTGTATGTCCACACTATGCTGCTTGTGACAGTGGAGCATGATCACATTAGCAGGTCTTGCAGTGTCACAAAGAGCAGTGCATTATCGTAGCTATCCCACTGTGCAACTGGCTGCAGGGTGTTTTAGGAAGGGTTTGCAATGCTATATGGGGCAGTCAGCATCACATGATGCAGGTTTCCCAATCTCATTGCTCCATACGCCTCTTGTTACATTGACAGCTGCTTTTCTACAGAAGTCAGGAGAAGAACGGAGAGTGTAACAGGGACTTTGTGCGTGTACATGGAGCGAAGGAAAGGAGACAGTGTGTTTTGGGGATGTCAGCATGCTGTCATGTAAAGTTCAGACAGCAGAAGGAAAAAAACCCTCCCGAGGTGGGGGGAGGGGGATACCAACATCTCCACCCCCCCAACCTGCCTCCCTCACCCCTCTTTGCATACAGCAACAACTGCCTCTGAGGCTACATCTAGACTACAAAGGTAAATTGGAAAAAGATATGCAAATTGTCAACCACAATTTGCATATCTTTTCCTGCTTTTCTGTCGAAAGAGGCTTTTCTGAAATTTGGCACGTCTACACAGCACCAAATTTCAAAAAAACCTCCTCTTTCGACACATCCCTTTTGCCTCACAGAAAGAGGTTTACAGGGATGGTGAAAGAGCGTGTCCACTTTTTAAAAAAAAAATCAGAAAAGCGGACATTCTTTGGATGCAGCATTGCTTTTCCAGGATACCTCTGGTATCCTGGAAAAGCACTGCAGTCTAGACATAGCCTGAGTGGTTTGCTCTGTGTCCTGGAGCAAATCAGCACAGGGTGAAGGCTGTCCAAAATGGAGCTCTGAAAGGGGAACTGTGCATGCCTGCAGGGCAGACAGCTGAGTGAGTTCCAAAGAAAGAGCAGAGGGGACTTGAGGGCTTATGGGCCATTTCCAGGGACCAGTCAGATCGTGACAAACAATTCAAGTGTCCACACTGGTCCCCTAGCATTGTATCCAGAGCACAGCAAGCTGTACGTGTCTTACCTGGGGCGCAGCAACTGCAGAGTTAGTGTTCATTAAAAGCCTTGCCACTGTAGACACCTCAAGGCTACGTCTACACTGGCAGCTTCTTGCACAAGAACTGTTTTGAGGAAGAGTTCTTGCGCAAAAAGTCTTCCACAAGAGCGCATCTACACTGGCATGTGCTTTTGCACGAGAGATGTGCTTTTGCTCAAGAGCGTCTATGGCAGTGTGGATGCGCTCTTGTGGAGTACACATATCATCATCCTTTCTAACAGACAGATGCATGTTTCAAAGATCTTGCAAATAAGGTTTCATCCTTCAAAACAGCTAGCATCACACCTAGTACTCGCTACTTCTGACTCATAACAGCCAGAACTCTACCAAATAACAAAGCTCTGGCCTTAATGCAATACAAGTTTACCACGTATTAATTAAAAGTGACAAGGAATCCTGTGGCACCTTATAGACTAACAGATGTATTGGAGCACAAGCTTTCATGGGCAGAGACCCACTTCGTCAGGCATGCATCTGACGAAGTGGGTCTTTGCCCACGAAAGCTTGTGCTCCAATACATCTGTTAGTCTATAAGGTGCCACAGGACTCCTTGTCGCTTTTGCAATCCAGACTAACACGGCTACCCCTCTGATACTTGACACGTATTAATTAGTAACACCGGATTTTAAAAAATCATTAAGATCAGAGGTTTAGATATCTGCAACACTCAAAAAAAATCTGTTAAAAGAATCTTTTCTTTCTCACCTTAAGCCAATAACATAGGGGTGAGCAATACTTTTTGATGGGCGAGGGGCCTCCAAGAATTTGGTAAGTGGTTGAGGGCTTCACTCTTCCGTTATATTAATGGAGGAGGTGCAGGTGTCTGGGATGGTGGTGGGTGTAGAAGGGAGCTTGGGGTAAGGGATTGGGGTGTGGGAGCTGGGAGAGAGTTTGGGTGAAGTAAGGGATTGTGACCTGGGGCAATGGATTGGGCTGAGGAGGGGATACAGGGCCTGGGATAGGGCTGTGACTAAGGTTCCCTGTAAGCTATGTGCCCATGGGGGCATGCAGCCCATTCCTGAGCCCTGTGCAGGCAGGGAGCTCAGCTGATCAGCTGGGGTAGGGGTGCAGGGCACTTGCCCTCTTGGTGGAGTAGAAGCAGCAGCAGCTACTGCTGCTGCCTGCTATAAATGGAGAAACTGGCTCCAGCCTCTACTTCAGGGCTGGGCAAAAGATGTTCTGCGGACCAGATCCACCCAGCTCCCTGTCTGTCCCACACCCGCTCGTCACTCTGGAAAGCCGTGTGCTGGTCCACGTGTGTTTTTATGAATGCTGAGAGCCTGGAAAAAGGGGAGTCAGGCGTCTCACACTGCTCCCCTGCCCCCAATAGCTCCCATTGGCCAGTTTCGACCAGTAGCAGCTGCCTGTTTGCAGGACAGGCAGCATGTGAAGTGCTTCTCATCCCTTTTCCCCGCCCCCCCAGTCTCAGCATTCAGTTTAGAGCAATACACATGGCTCCTACAGATCTCCCGAGCATGTACAGGGGCTGGAAAGCAGCCTTCCTTCTCTCCCCCATACACCTTCCCAGACACTGCATCCCCTCCTACAACCTTCCTCAGGTCACAATCCCCACTTAGACCTTGCACCCCAAACTGGTATCCCTGGTCACAGTCCAAACCCTTGCATCCCTTCCTGCACCTCTGCCCTAGGTCACAACCCTGACAGGTCTGGTTTAAACACACTCCAGTCATCATTCTAGCCTACTTCTATAACTCTTAATGCTCACTGTGTAAATACATCACACACAAACATTAACGATCAGTGAGTTATTAGTTTTCAAACACATATTTTGTACAAAGATTCTGTAGAGTATCAATACAGAGTGCTTAGGTTCACAAGGTGCCTTTGCTGAAGCAAGGAGTGGGAAATACATAATTACCCTGAATTATGACAAGTGAATTTCTCCATGCAAGAGGAATCCTCAAATTATCAGTTTTCCTAGATCAAAAATGACCTCCGACTGGATCAGTCTATCAATAAAGCATCGTGCAGTTTAACTTATTTTGATTAAAAGTGATTTTTAAATACATGAGTCAGTTGTTTTTCTTTTTTCTTGTAGTGACACCATGAGGAAAAAAGAAAAAGCAAAAATTCTAATGTGCCTTTAAAAGTCAGTTTCATCTCCTTTGGGACTTCAAATACTTAATCATAGTATCGTACGGCTGCAAGGGACCTCGCGAGGCCATCTAGACCAATCCTCTACACACTGGGCAGGACTAAGTATTATCTAGATCATCCCTGACCTGATCTGCTCTTAAAAATGTCAGTGATGGAGATTCCACAACTCACTAGGCAATTTATTCCTGTGTTTAACCACTGACAGTTTGGAAGTCTCAAGGGTATTGCTCAGTGTTAACATTGTTTGGGTGCCCTACATGTGCATTTTCATACTTTTACATATTGAATTTCAGCTCTGAATTTCCTAGGTTTGTATTTCCTAGATTTGCTTTTAAAGATCCACAGATCCTAGAATCATAGAATCATATCATAGAACACTAGGACTGGAAGGGACCTCAAGAGGTCACCGAGTCCAGCCCCCTGCCCTCATGGCAGGACCAAATACTGCCTAGACCATCCCTGATAGACATTTATCTAACCTACTCTTAAATATCTCCAGACATGGGGATTCCACAACCTCCCTGGGCAATTTATTCTAGTGTTTGACCACCCTGACAGTTAGGAACTTTTTCCTAATGTCCAACCTAAACCTCCAATGCTGCAGTTTAAACCCATTGCTTAAATCTATCCTCAGAGGCCAGGAAGAACAAGT